>NC_082357.1:10860370-11160370 GCF_027477595.1 Haemorhous mexicanus | reverse complement strand
CTCATAGACCTAGAGATGGAAATAAAGAAGTAACAGCAGCGTGTGGTTAAAAAGCAGCAAAAATCTGATATTTTGTTGAGAATTCATGTTGGCTTTTGCAAAGAGAGGTGTGGGCATGGAGAAGGAGATGCTTTGTGGCAGGAAGTTATGGCACCAGTTCCCTGCAGTGCATGTTGGTGCTTGGTGTGCTAGGATTGCATCAGTGGTGCCTGCTGTTAAATCACCATTTCCAGTAAATTCCCAGCAATTGATTCCAGTATTTGGCTGAACCAAAGTGCCAGGTTTGGCTCTCACTGGATTTCAGCAAAACCCTGTCACAAATCTCTGCACCCAGTCCTGCCCTTGTCTGTAAGGCCCTGGCTGCAGGGTCCCAAAGTCTGGCTGCATTCTCCCTCCTCCCAGCTGACACCAGGAGCAGCTCCTGTGCTTGGCACTGGGGCACCCAGGGCAGCTGAAGGTGGGGCTGATCTCTGGCCAGGCTGATCTGGGGCTGAATGAGCAGCCCAGGGCACAGGGATGCTGCACCTCTGGCCTGTCTCAGTGTCCCAGAGGATGCAGTGATTTGGCATCACAGCCAGGCAGGGATTGTATCAGGGAATTTGGCTTCTTGGCTGAGTTTTGCAGCCTGCTGTGAGCTTGGTGCTGGGCAGGTTCTGCTGATGCTTCTCTTTGTGGTCGTTGGAGCAGCGGGGAGCATGGCAGGGAGGGATGCAGGATGTCAGGCTAAGTGGCAGTGGGGCTCTAGCCCTCTCCAAAAAGGATGCAGCCTTCACTATTGGCCTTTCAAAGGAGCATTTTAGCCTTTCAAGGATGCTCAGGAGCGTTTTGGTTTTTGTTTTGCTCTGAGTGCTGTACAGATGCCCCCAAAAAGCAGCCCCTGTCCAGAGGTTTCCATCAGAGGGCTGGGGCTGTGAGTGCCTGATGGGAGCTGCAAACCCTGCAGTTCTCCCAGCCCAGCACAAGGTCACTGGAGGCTGCTGTGCTGTTGTCAGGAGTGGGTTAAAGCACGAGCATCCCTCCAGTGAGCAACCTTGCCTGGCACAGAAACCTCCTTCTCCTGCTGCCCAGCCACAGAGCAGCTTCTGTTCTCCAGCCCTGACATCAGCACTGGCTGGGATGTGAGTCATGCTGGGAGCCAGGCTCAGGGAGCTGCTCCCCCTCCCCACACCCCCTGGTGGAGGTGGAGCCCCTCTGGGTGGGTCTGAGCCCCCCTGGGTGGGTCTGAGCCCCCCTGCTCCCCCCTCACCTGTGCAGCACCTGGTGTGTGTCAGGTGTGACCTGGGCAGCCCCAGGAGCAGGGCACAACCCCAGTGGGGCTGTGTGAGGTCTGGCATCCAGGCCTTGGCACTTGTGCTCTGGATTTTGGGTACAAGAAAGGGGAATTAAGGCCTGATTTGTTTTGGTTTTTTTTTTTCCAAAAACATTTTGTCTAATAGGGAGGAAGAGTTTAAGATGAAAGGCTCTGGAGAAAGATTGAAATGGTTGGAGGAGGAAAGTTTGCAGAGAAGTATGTTCAGCTGAAGCAGATGGGACCCCACTGCTGATGCTCAGTCTCCTTTTCATGTCTTCCCAGTGTAATCCTTTATGCATTTAACATTACACAACCCTGTGTCAGGACTTGCTCCAAGAAACCTTTCCCCATCCTCTCCTTGGAGATTTGAGGGAAATGCAGTCATTGCTTTAAAACAAATGCTGCTTCTTCTTCTGCCTTGGTGTGCCCTGGCACTGCTGCCATGGGAAGTGGATGGGGGCAGATGCTTTGCAGGTCAGTTCTGCTCTCTGCAGCCTCACCCAGAGCAAAGCAAAAACTCACTCAGTGAGTCAACAAATATTGAACCAAATTGCCTTGGAAGGAAATGGATCCAATTGAAAAAATCCACTAAAGCCAGCAGCAGGTCTAAGGCCCAGCCAGACTGGCAGCACCCACTGCAGCATCCCCAGTGGGCTTGGGCAGGGCTCTCCTGCAGAGCTGCCTGTGCTGGGTCCCAGCCTTGCTCCCAGTCAGCAGCTTCACAATACAAATGGTGTAAACATCAAGGAGGGCTTTGCTGCACTAAAGACAAGGCACATCAAAGGGCTGTTTAACAAACTAAGCTCAGGAGGAGGATGCAAGGGGAGATGACAGCATGGTTTGTCTTACCATTATTTTTTCTCGTGCAAGGGGAGCAGGGCTGTGGCAGGGACCTGCCCCTGGCAGTGCTCCTGTGCCAGGATGTGCTGACATTTCCACAGGACTGGCATCATATGGCCAGGAGCTGGAGAAGCCTTTCAGGAGCTGTTTGGAAGTGCTGATTCAGACTTGGTACAGGCCCCTCTGAAGGAGCACTGCCGCCTCCTGGGGCTCTGTGGGAATCCAGGGAAGATGCTGCACCACTTCCCAGCCTTGACAGGGATACACTGCACAAAGTCGCCACCAAAAGGCAAAGGAGAGGGCTCCACATGCAAAAGCTTGTCTTTTAGAGTTAAATTTGGTGCATTTTTATTTTTTTCTATCTCTCTGAGCTATGGCAAGAGGCCAGCGACTGCTGTTATGCTTTCCAGGAAATCCATGAACATTGCAGTGACAAAGTGATGGGGCGGTGATGGATCTTACAGATAGCTGCTGTAGGAAGAAAAACATCTAGCAAAGAGAAAATCTCTGATGTCTTCAACTCCCCTAAAGCAGAAAAGCATTTAGGCAGCCAGAAATTGCAGGTGAGAACCTGTGGGTCTGAACTTAGGGGAGGAGGAGCAGCCGACCCTGGGAGGGTGGGAGCACCACTGCGAGCTAAAGCTGGATGCTCACAGCTAGTTTAGGATCCAGCTGTAATTTTAACAGCTGGTTCTGTCAAGCTGCCTTCAGCATAGCTCTGATCCAAGCTTCTATAATTAGGCAAGGAGCAGCAGCTCTCGTGCGAGAAGCGCGGCAGCAGCGATGCGCGATGCTGGGGAAGCAGAGCAGTGTGGGTGGGAGCCTTGCTGAAAGGACTGAGGGCTGCCCCATGAAATCTTAAATAGCTGGGGGTTGGTCTTTTTTTCTTGTTCTCCATCTAAGGGTTTTGTGCAAAATGTTCTGTTAGGGTTTTTTTCTCCCCCCTCAGAAAAGCACGCCTAAGAAATGTTGTTTCGTTTTGTGTCATCCTGTAACAGAAATATTTACATTTAGCAGCTCAAATCAAAAGTATTGAATTTGTGGTCAGTTTGAGGTTGGTTGAATTTGGTGAACTAGTGCAGTTTCTCCTGGGTGAGGTGGTCTGAGCCCCTCCAGCCTGTGGCAGCTGAATGTGCTGGCTGTGTTTTGGTGTGCTCTGGATGCTCCCTGGAGATGCCCTCAGTAGTTCCCAGGAGAGTCAATCCAGCTGGTGAGGACAGACTAGAAGATCAATAAATGTGTGAAACACCTCAACTATAATTATCATGGCTCACTCCTGTCCTTGAGCTTTCCCTGTTTGAGGTCAACCAGCTTGAATTAGTGTATTTTGATATTGCTCAGGCTGCCTGTTCCTGTAACCTTGAGTTTTGCAGTCAATAAATGGACTCATACCAACTGGGGACAGCTGAAGAGAAGTACAAGGCTTTGTTCTCCATGTCTTGGATGATAAACATTTAAGGAAAGAATAGAAGAACCATCCCTTTGTATTTTCTGTGCTTTATGAGGGTAGTTCTTGGTGCTCCAGGTCTGGTGTTTCTCAGTGATTTTACACTGTGCACATTTCACATTCCCTGAGTAATGACACTGCACCAAAAAGCTGGGGCATCTTTCTTCCACTAATGAGAAGGGAGCGACCAGGAAGCAATAGGATAACAAAGAACATGGGAAAGGCTGTTTTCATGGCAACTCATGGCAGCTTAATTCAATTTCTGCTACAGAAAGATCTGTTTTACTCTGGAGACCTGCACAGGGCTGGGCAGTTTCTGTCTCTCACCAGATAAAGAACATTCTCCAGGGTGAGGTCATGTCTTTTTCTGGAGTTTGCCAGAGATGCAGCTGAGTTAGACCAGCCTCAGCTCTGAACCAGAGCATTTGCTGATGCTTCTTTCGTGCCAACACCAGCCCACACCTGCATTTTCCCCCTATAGTGAACTCACCCGAGTTTTCACCTTGAAATCCCTGGTGCAGCAGTGGAGGAGTTGTCTACACCCCAGTTCTTACACTGAAATGGGACAGGGAGGTGCCTCCCCAGCTAAATGGGACTGGTTTTACAAATGCTGCTGCTGCTGAGGTGCAGACACAGCAGCCACCTCCAGTTCCATAACCAGGGCAGCCCCTGAGGGACACAGGCATGGCAGTAACAAACAGCATATCCCCAAAATACCTAAAAGACAATGAGGCTGCTCAGCAGGGAGTGAATTTCAAGCTTTCATGCATTGCAGAGGGTGGAAGGAAATTTTAGCCTAGCTAAGTCAGTGGGAATTTTGGTCGATGATTTATTGGGACAGAATTTAGCCTTGATTTATATAATTCCAGGAGTTCATTAAGTGGGATTATGCTGCTCCAGGGAATGGGAAGTGAAAGTTCTGGAAAAATCAAGGTGTGCAAATGTCCTTGTGCAACCTGGAGGTTGTGGCTGTGCTGCCAAATGCTCCTTCCTTGATAGCACAGCTGCCAGAGCATCGTGTACCAGCTGATTCTGGGACAGCTGGAGCACCAGCAGCCAGGGCAGAAACGAGTCCTAAATTAAAAAATTCTCCTTTCCTGTATGAAGTTTTCACTGTAATGCATTGAACACTCAATAAAAGACATTCAGGAGCCAGCAGCAGCACTGCAGCCGATCTGCTCGAAGCCATTTGGGTTTCTCTTCAAAGCAGAAAAAGAGGAGTGCTGGGTGTGAGAATGGCTTTCCATGGATTGTGATTGTATGGGAATGCTGCCTGTGTGGGGGAATGCTTTATTCCAGGATGCCCCAGAACACAGAGTCCTAAACTCATCTAAAGTGTGTGGTGAACTTCTCTGCTGACTCCTCTACAGCTCTGTTGGGGATTTAAATTCATCTCATCCTTGCTTGCATTGATCTCTGTGAGCAGCTGCCTAGGCTGAGCTTTTATTTACTGGTGTGGGGAACAGATCCATGGAAAGCTCTTCAGGCTCAGAGATTGTTTTAGCCTGATTCCTAGGTGTGGTTTGGGGATGCCTGTGTGAAATCCAGACCTCCAGGTGGCTCCTGGTGCTCTGCAGGTGTTTTGAGGAGCTGCAGGTTGGTGAATCCCACTGAGAAGTGTGAGGAGGGTGTCAAGGTCCCTTGTCCTCTTTCGGTCTCACCTCTTTGCTTTCTGCACGTGGGGCTGCAGGTGGGATCTCCCTTGCCTTGCAGAGGTGCAGGCAGGACCAGCTCTGTGTGGGCAGCCCTGGGCAGGGGGGATGATGGTGTGGGATGGTGGCAGAGCTCCTCCAGGTGCGGGGAGGGAAGGCTGCACGACATCTCCTGTGCAGTAACTCACCGTGGCTGCAGCGAGGATTTTTTGGAGTGTGTATGTCTCGCTCCAGGAGGATCCTTGCCCTGTGGATGGGGGTGGTTTGGCTCTCAGAACTGAGCTCCCGAGGTGAGCTGCTGCAGGATGTAAGTGTGAGTTAGTGCCTGCCCTTGCACCCCAGCCGGATCAGGCTTTGAGTGCATCACTGCTGCTGAACGGGGTGAGCATCACACGGGGAACCTCCCTCCTTTCATCTGCCTTTTGTTATGAAAGGCTGCCTGCAAAAGAGCAAAACCTGAAGGTTATTTACCTGTAACAGGCTTTTTTTTCCCCAAGCAGCCAGCGGCTCCCAGGTGGGTGTTGCAGGGATGCCACTCGAAGAGGAAGCATTTGATTTCCAAGTAAAATTAGATTCCACATTCAATTCTCAGCAATGTAAGTGCAAGGCTTCCAGTAAAGACATTTTCTGTAGCAAGGGGTTGTAACATCTCCCAGCAGATACAGTCAAATTGTGCTTGCAGCAGCCAGCTGTGGTCTTATCTTTAATATGTAAACACTTGCTCAATAATTAAGTTACCACGGAAGTTGTACTGTATCGATGGTCAATTATAAGATAAACTGATAAAAGGGAGGATGTGGCTGTCTTCTGTATTAAACCTGATATGCCTGCAGCAGTTGGGTGAAGACTTGGGAATTGTATAATTTGTGTTTTCTCCTCATTCTTGTTCCCACGCAGCATTTTCAGAGGAGGTGAGTGCTCACTGGGAGATCAATATCACTCTACCCAAAGCATTTTTTTCTCTGATGAGTGTCCTTTGCACCACCTTACCCTGCAGTTGCTTGCCCAGTGGCTGCCCCCCCCTGCTGCCGTGATTTCCCGTTTTTTGTCGCTCTGATGGCTTCCCAAGCTCTGCAGAGGCTCCTGTGTGTCCTGTTCCTGCTGCACTCAGAGGCACCAGGGGCGAGGCCATCCCACCTGAGATCCCTCCCGGGAGGATGAATGCCTGTGCTAATGTCTTTGTCACCTGAGAGCTGCTCCGCGGGGAATCCAACATGTGATTAAAGAAACCAGTTAAAAACAGCTTAGGAGGCTGGATTAGGTACATGATCTCTTATTATGGCTCCTTTTAGCTGACAACCCGGTGAAAGAAGGGGGGGGTCTGGATTACACAGAGAAACATCAGACTTGACAGGAGTGTTTTCTGACTGTTCGGCTTAGTGGTGTCATGTACAGTTTTAATCAGATTTAAATAGTGGCAAACATCACAGGCTTAATGGATTTCAGCTTTGTTATTGGGGCTTTGCTTAGGAGCAATTTGGATTTTCAGCTGTGAGCCACCAGTGCAAGTGTACTCACGATTAAGTGGGACTGGAAGCCCGGGGATGGACCTTGCATTTAAATGCCACATGCCTGTGGGGCACAGACTTGTCTTTCTGTCAGCCTCAGGATCTGGATGTGTAGTTGAGCTCACCCCCATGATCCTTTCATAGAGATGGTGCATCTGGCTCCATTTTCCATATTGATCCCAGCAGCTGGGGAGCACCTTTTCCTGTTACAGAATCAACATGACAATATCTTTTTGTGGTGATCTGGAGAACTGGTTTTCCATGCTTGGCTTCAGCCTTGGAGTTGGTCCTCACATGGTCTAAAATGATCTCTGTCCTCTGCTTTAGGTGTCATGGGTTGTTCTTGACCTTCCCGTGGTGAGGCTTTGTCTGGTCTCTGCTGTGCCAGTTTGGGCTGATTTGTCTAGAGGAAAAAGTCCCTGAGGACACTGACACCTGCCTTGCTACAGAGATGTGCTCTTGCCTCCACACTGAGTCTTTTGGGGTTTTTTGTTTTTACATTGTGGGAGAAGGTGCTGTGGAAGAAATCAAGATTGAAGGTGGTTCTGTAAAGCAGTGTTGAGGGGCTGGATCTGACTTCAGAGGCAAGTCACCATTTCAGGACCTCTTGGTCACTGAGGTCTGGTCAGCTGCTTGGTGCAGAAAAAGTAGGAGAAAGGGAACATCAGCCACTGCAAGTTCTCCTTTTATCAGTAAAGAGAAGTGTGTGTTCCTAGTCCCTTTCTGTGCCACCTCACACCACCGACCTGAGGTTTCATCTACTTCCAGCTCTGAGCTGAGCATTGGTGAAGATGTTTTCCCTTAGAAGGCCAGGGAGATGTCTGTACAACCTTATCTGAATCATCCACTAAATCCTGGCTTTCTGTCTGCTGTAGCCATTCAAGCACTAATTGCCTTTGATTAAGTCAATCGTTGGCAGAGTGAGTGGGTTAATTGGGTATTGTGGAAGCAATCAATCTCATCAGCTGCTTGCATCCATGGCTGAAGTGACAATGCAGTGGGACAATAATTGTTTTATGAGCTCCTGGAAGGCAGCAGAGGCAGACTGGATGACAACATGAAACCCTTCTCTGTGAAATGGCCTTTTGGAAAGGTAATTTGGACGCTCAGTGCTCGTTAGGAAAGGACTGATTAATTAGGAGCTGGGAAATGTTGTGCCTCTAAAATGTGTGTGCACAAGAAAATGGTGTGGGTGTCAGGGTGCTGCACTAGGGAGTTCTTGGGCTCTTTGGCCTGGCTGGATGAGGTGTGAGGAGGATGTGGTGTCCTAAATGGGGAGGAAAAGTTGTTTTCAGGGAGGTGAAGGGAGATCATTCCCTTCTCAGCCTGTGAGCTGAGCTGCACACACCAGCACCCACCCTGCCTTGGGTGCACCAAGCACTGACCTCACAGGGGTCCTGGGGGCTGGAGGATCACTGAACACATCCTCCTTTGCTGAGGCTGTAATTTCCAAAGAACTGAACTGTGCAGGGGCAGCAGCAGCTCCTGGTGCCTCCTGACCTGGGCAGTGCAGGAGGACTCGAGGGGAAGGATTTCCATCTCATCATCAGGTCCCTCCTGCCGTGGGGATGCTGAGACACCTCCAGCATGGCTGGACCTGCAGTGCTCAGTGTGGGACCTGCAGGAAATGGATTATCCAGAGATGGCTGCAGAATTATTGCAGGGAACTTCTGAGCTCCTCAGACAGGCAAAAATGCAGGCAAAAAAAAGCAACCTGCTGGTGCTGTGCAGGGGAGCAGGGTGCAAGCTCTGAGGGATTTGAGGACCTGGATCCTGCTTGCATCTGGGGGATCTGGGCAAAGAGTGATGTTTTCCTTCCATGAGCAAACTTAATATTCCTTAGTTTGTGACTTTTATTGGAATGCAAATTCTTAAAGTATGCATGTTGAATTCATTGAGGTGTCTTGCTTTGAGGGTGGCTGAGTGCTGCAGGAAGACTGTTACAACCTAGAGCAGTAAAACCATCTGCACTGGCATGGCTAAGCCAGAGGTGCACAGTTGTTTTTGCAGCCCTATTCAAAGTCCAGTCTGTAAGGAGAATACAGAATATGCCACCTTCTCCATCCAACCCTCTCACTGTGGGCAGTGGGGTTTATTTCAGAGGAATGTCCTTCAGACTCTTTGTTTAAAAAGGAGGTTGTGACACGGGGCCAGAGGTGGTGAGTGATGTCAGGGATTCCACACTCAGCTGCTCCACATAATTATGCAGCTCCTTAACCTCTCAGAAAAGGTGGGCACACCGTGTCCAGTGAGTGCCTGTGCCCTGTCCTGCCCTGATTAACACCTCACCGTGCTCATGGGGCAGAGTGCTCAGCTCTGGCACTCAGAGGAGTGCCAGAGCAATTTCAGTGGCAATTTCAGCAGCCCAGGGAGGGAGTTGGATTTGGATCTTCTCCAAAGCTCTGAATCGGGGTCAATGCACTTTAACTGCTGAGAGGAAGGAAAAATGGCTTCTGTAGGAGGAGGTGCCCTGCCTGAACTCCAGGAAAATGTGATTCTCTTGGATTACATGCACAAGTACTTTTTTTTCCCCTCTTATTCAGCCCCCCCCATGCTTTGTCTTGCAGTGAGACGAGAAGGCAGGAAACCACAGGGCTGCATTTGTGTGGTGTTGGATACACTCAGGTTTCTTCTAAAAGCCTGGGACCAGACCTGGTGTTATTGCAGCCCTAGAAGCATCATGGAAGCAAGTTCTGTTGCCTCTTTCCAGGTGAAACTGTGAAATAAGGAGCCAAAGAAACTGAAGATCAGACATGGTTTTAATTCCCAGTTTTGAATGCCTTGCTTAGGATGATGGAAGGAGAAGTCCATGCACGTTGGTTTTTGCAAGCCAGTGCATCTGATTGTCCTCCTTGCAGGAGGGATTTTTCTTCTCTGAGAGCAAAGGGTAAAACTGAACAAGTAATTTTGGGTACTTCCTGTAATCCACATTCTCAGAGACCAAACCCCCCATCATTAACTAAGCTCTGTAAAGCCTTCTGAGGTGGGGAAGTAACAATATCCCTCTTCTTTAAAATGGGGAACTTGAACCAAATGCTGGTAGAAGTCAGATGGAAAGATGGTGGCTACAACAGATGTTCTTTGTACAAAACCCTCTCCCTTGTTTCCTCTGCAGGCTCTCAGGCAGGGGAAAGCTGGCTGCACTGGAGCACCCAGTGGGTGCTGCCAGTTTTTTGTGCCTGAAGGAGCTGCACCCCCAGCCCACCTGAGCTGGCACAGGACCATGCACTATCTTCTTTTCAGTCAGCCACCCTGGTGCCCCTGTTTTCCTTGCCCCAGAGTTTTAGCTGTGGGGATGAAGTGGGTGTGGAAGTGGCAGTTCCTCAGTTTCCCTTGGAAGCCATGTAACAGGTCAGAAATGCCCACCTGGCCTGTGTGGCTGTGTCATGGGACTTTTGCTGGCTGACTTTGACACAGCTCCTTGGTGAGGCTTTTGCAGGAGTCCCAGGTTTGTGCCAGAGCAGCCTGCAGAGCAAAGTGATTGATTCTGCTCCTTGGCAGGTGGCAGAGGTGATGCAGGAAATGTGGCAGCAGCAGTGTTAGCAGTGTCAGTGGTATTTCTTTATCAGTCTTGCCCAGGTGGTGCTTTCTGCACTCGTGGTTAGGTGCTGCTGGTCCATGGGATGCTGGCAGGAGGTTGCAGCCCTCGTTCTGTGCCTCAGGAGAGGAACAGACGTGTTGGTGACACGATGCTGTGTGGTCCAACACAGCAGTCAGCAGGTGTGGGAGGGCTTGTGGTCCTTCAGCTTCCACCCAAGCAGAGCAGCCCTCACAGAAGGGTTTGGGTGGGAAGGGACCTTAAAGATCATCTCATTTCAGCCTGCCATGGGCAGGGACACCTTCCACTATCCCAGGTTGCAGCACATGGAAGGGGGGGTTTGTTTTCTGTCTCAGTGCCCTCCAGTGTGAGATCTGCTCCCTGTTGTGCCTCCTGCAGTTTTGTTTCTCAGCACCTTCTCTGGCTGCTTTCACAGCCCTTTGGATCAGGGCTCTGAGGACACATCTTGCTGACACACAGTTTGCCTGGGGAACCTGTGTGGGTTCATGCTGGGTTCAAGGGCTGTTCATGGTGGTTTGCACTGATGGGTGTTGACAGGGGTTCAGGTTTGGGCAGAGCAGAGGAGCAGCCCCTGAGGATGCAACCCTGGAGGGAAGAAAAAAGAAAAAGAAAAGAGGCAAGCAAAAATCTGTACCAAAGTACAGTGAAATCAGCAGCTGGCTTGGTGAGAGCAGCCAGGAGATCTTTTGCTGAAGTGATTGGCCTGGGAAGAGCCAACATGTGAGCCACAGAATGGGATAACACTTGGTTGTGTTGGAGTTTTGTAATTCTTCCTTGAAGTGAATTTGGATTCTGTGTTCTGACACAAGTTGGAAAGGGAACATCAAAATGATGAAACGCTCAATGTAAGAGGGCAGGGAAAACTGGGTTTCCAGGCTGACTTTGATCCTGGCTCACAGCCTTGTCCTGGGCAGCTCAGCAAACCTCTCTGGGCTTCCCTCTCTTCATACACAGCCATGATGGTGCCCACCTGCCAGGGTCAGCAATGATTTGAGATCATCTCTGGGGGCACACAGAGTAATTTTATTCTCCATCCCTTAAATGCTAAAAAATCTGTGTTGTTGAGGGTAGCAAGTGCAATCAGGAATAGCTGCAGCATCCTTCACCAATCCTGTGTGTGGCTCACCCCAGGACTGAGCTGCAGTAATGCACAGGGGCCCTGCAGGCAGGTGTCAGGGTGGAGATGTCTGAGGCAGAGAATGAGGGCAGGGTGAGAAGGGCAGGTCTGGAGGAGAAGGACTGCTCCTCAGCAGAACAGCCACACTCTTGGTTTGCTGAGTTCTGACGTCTTCTTTTCTCTATCCCAAGTGCAGCCCTTTGTCCCTGGCTCTCAGTGACTCCTTTCTGCTGCAGGGTACCGAGAAGGATTTCTGTGGAAGAGGGGACGCGACAATGGGCAATTCTTGAGCCGAAAATTCGTGTTGTCAGAGAGGGAAGGTGCTCTGAAGTACTTCAACAAAAACGATGTGAGTACCTGGGGTTGCTGTCTGCACATGGGATTGCAGCTGTGGCAGCATCCTGGAGCATGTAATTCCCAAGATTATTTCTACCATTTCTATAAGCACTGAGTCCTCAGCTGCTGCAGGACAAGAGCACCAGGCTCAGCTCACCCTCCCTTAAGTGGGATCTGCTCTTGCTCCTCCACCACGGTCAAGGAGAGAGATCCCCCAGGCCCATTCACACATTCCTGCTCTGTTGCCCTTTAATGTCCATAGGGCTTTTCTCAAACCACCAGCAAAGGAGTTTTTCTCAGCTCTGGCTCTGCATCATCCAGCTAACATGGGTTTCGTATTGATGACAACCTTGTGATGAAGGTGTCACCACCTTGCAGTGGTCACTGGGCTCTAAATCCTCCTTTGCATGGCATGGCATGCAATCCAGAGTGAGAGCTCCCTGGTTTTCTGTCCCAGTGTCAAGCAGTGTGGAAGTATTTGTCTTTTTTCCCCAGAGCATGTTTCAATATTGGGAGAAATTGAGCTATTACCATGAAAATTGCATTTGTGATGAATGGATGGACACTCCACTGTTCAGCACCATGTACTGGAGAAAGCCAAGGTGTTTTTTCTGGCCTTTGAGTCTCCCCTGACCATCACAGCTGAGAGCAGCCCAGGCTGACCCACCAGCCAGTTGGTGTAGTTGTGGTGTCATGATGAACCTGAGGAAGGGAACATCCATCCTCACTTCTCCATGGCTCTGACAGCACCATCTTCCCCTTCAGCTTGGTTTGCTATGGTGCAGTTCCATCTCACGGAGAGGAGAGAGCCAGTCCTTGCTGAGGGAGAAGTGAAAGCCCCAGCAGTTCCATTCAGCCCCTCTTGGCTGCTCTGATAGTTCAAAGCTGCTTTGCCTCGTTGTTGACCACAGCTGTGGTGGAATGGTGCTGTCTAGACATCCTCTCTGCTGGGATTCCCCCACCAGGGCTGTGTGTCCACAGAAAGTCCCCAGGTTCCCAGAGCAGCACTGACACCTCTGCACGGTGCTGGAGCACAGCACCACCCCACAGCCTCTGCTGGAGCACAGCACCACTCCACAGCCTCTGCTCTGAGCCTGCTGTCACCCAGGGGCTGCTCTGTGTTTGTTGGGATGTTTCTTTCACAGCTGCTCTTCTCAGTGCAGTCCTGGAGGGGTGCCCAGCTTCTAGAGACACTTTGTAGGGAGATGAACAGAGCTATGGTGCTGCCACTGAGGGTGCAGGTGGGGCTGGTGCCTGGGGGGGCCTGAACCAGGCTCCCTCTGGGGCTAACCCACCCTAGAGGTGGCTGTAAGGATTGTGTTTGTCCCACTGAGGAGAAAGTTCCCAGTTCAGAAGGCAAAGGGAGGAGCAGAGTGAGCAGGCAGTGGCTCACCTGAGAGGATGGGACAGGTGGGGACATGGACATGGTGCTTCCCAGCCGAGCACCCGGGTCTGCTGTTGGCAAAGGGGATAATCCTCCATCTTTTGGGAAAAGGATGAACTGTGGCTGCTGGAGAGTCACAAAGCATCCTGACCTGTTAGCTAGCAGTCTGTCTCTTTCTGTATCCCTGCTGAACCTTGCAGAAGGGCAGAGCATTTTCCAGGCTGGCCGGAAGCGTTCACTGACACCCGAGCAGAGTCTTGGATATCTCAGCACCAGGGAGTGTTGTGGGCTGGCATTCAGGTGCTTTTAGCTAATGGCCTCAAACAGGCCTTTTTTCTGACCAAGTGAACTGTTTTTTGGTTTGAAAGCCACTTCTCAGGTGTTTGCTCAGCCAGCTGTGTTTTCCAGGCAAAAGAACCCAAAGCAATTATGAAGATCGAGCACCTCAACGCGACTTTCCAGCCTGCAAAAATCGGGAACCCACACGGGCTGCAGATCACCTACTTGAAGGACAATAGCACAAGGAACATCTTTGTCTATCATGAAGATGGCAAGGTGAGGCCCTGGAGGCAATGAGGAGGTTTGGGAGCCAGCTGTGGCACACCAGGCTCCAGCCAAGCTGGGGTCTCTTGGAGGGGAAGGGGTACAGGATGCACGGCCAGCTTTGAGAGTGTTTGTTGTGTTCTTCCAAGCACAGAGGGTGGCAAACTGTCCTCTAAGTAAGCAGATGTAAAGGGAAGGAATTGGAAATTTTTTGCAGCTTGGAGTAGAGGATTTTTTCAAGGCAGGCTCCTCAGTACCCAGAGAAGGAGAAAGGGTGGATGGAGCCTTGGAAGATGAGGGGACTCAGCCCAAAGACTTGCAAAAGGGGAGCAAGCTGGAATGTAGGAGAAGCACGGAACTGTTGTGGTTCTGCCTGTCTCATACTTCATAAAATGCAGATATTCATGTTTGCATTGAAAGAAATCCCCTTGTTCAGATGTCCCTGAAGGGAGGTGTGAAGGAGAGGGCCCATGGGTCTGGGGTGCTCCCTTGTGGGCTCCAGGGAGCTGCTCCCAAACTTCCCCTCCATGCCAAGGGCTCGTCAGCAGGTGCTTCCTGAGCCCAGCCCAGTGTCAGTGGAGCTGCTCTCAGGTACCTCCCTGCTGCAATTTGAGCCAGACTAAGAAGCAGCAGCTCTTTAGTGGCCAGGTTCATCCCCCTGTTGTGTCAGTGTCTGTGGTTTGCTGGGCTTTGGTGGTTTGCACAGCCAGGCTGTGAGGGCTGCAGTCAGGGCTGTGGGGTTTGGGTTTTGCTGCTGAGATTTCTGCTGGGGGCTGGTGGGAGGAGCTGTTGCTGCTCCCACCCAGGGCAGGATGTGCTCTGATGAAATCTGATCGTGACCCTGCTCAATTCCCTCCACCTTCCCTGAATTTGGTCTGTCTCCTTGGCTGCAAGAAGATGAACCCTCTGGAGCAAACTCCTGCCCTTTGGGACTGGAGGCTGCCCTGGGACTCCCCTGTGGTCTCCTGCTGCCCTTTGCTCCCTCTGTGCTCCCCCAGCAGCCCCAGTGTGTCCTCCTGAACCCCAGAGCTGCTGCCTCTCCCTGGTCTGAGGTGGTGGAGCCTCATTTAGGCTCCCTCTTACATTTCATAGAATCACAGAATGATTTGGGTTGGAAAGGCCCTTAAAGCTCATCTCATTCCACCCCCTGCCATGGGCAGGGACACCTTCCCCTATCCCAGGTTGCTCCAAGCCCCATCCAACCTGGAACTTCCTGGGATGGGGCAGCCACAGCTTCTCTGGGCAACCTGTGCCAGGGAAGAATTTGGTCCAACCTCATTTGTGTCAATGGATTATCAATATTCCAGAAAGCAATTCACTGCTGGAGGTCAGTGAGGGTTTCAGCAGCTGCTTTTCTGCAGGGTGAAATCCTACCTCACATCATGATCACAAAGGAGACCCACAGGGAAATAAATAAATATGTGTATAACCACCCAATTGGTGGCTGTATAGGATTTCAAAATTTTAACATCACAGCTTATTGTTCATTAGCTCCAGCCTGGTCTGATCATCATGAACTTCAGGAGTGAATTCTTCTCACTGATCCTCTCTGTGGTGCTCTCTGGGGTGTTCTCTGCTGCTTAGGGTAGGGAAGCAAGTGATAAGTGAGTGAAACCTCAGACAAGTAGGTCAGAGTTTTCCAAAACATTGTTTGTCCATGTCCTATTATGTTTTGGGATTGTTTTTCTTTGAACTTGAAGTAGCTTAACAAACCAAAGCAAAGATTTTTAATTTTTGGGGACAGCTATTTGCCACGTTAGACCATTTTTGAGATACCCCCAATTCAGCTCCTTAAAACTGAGATTTTAAAATTTCATGTGAGCCTTTCCTCCTTAATTTAGAAATATAGATAATTTCTAAGGCATAGAAAAGTTTAACTCTTAGAGAAGGCCACCTTCTCCTTTGATGTGGTCTTTCCTGCATTACAGCGACCTCACCTGAAAGGGTTTGGCAGTGTTTATTTTGGGATTAAGTCTGGCTCAGTGAGCATGTCCCTGATCTGATGTGTGGAGCTTCACATGCATTAATGGCAGCAAGACAGCTCAGCATCCCTCCCCCTGTGCTCAGCATCCCAGGCAGGGCAGCTCCTAATTCCCTTGCAGCAAGCCTTTCCTGGTCCCCCAGTCTCAGACCACAAGGCAGTGTTTGAGTGCTCCCTGTGTGGAACATTTAAAATTAATATGGCATTTCTCAGCAAAACCTTCAGAGACATGCAGCACAAGCTGTTGGGTCTTACCAGAGATAAATGAATATATGAGATTAAAATTAAGGAAATTATAAAACAATTATTTTGTGACAATTGTTAAAATTATTAATTGTAATAATTAACAATTATCATTTATTATTGTAATAATTGTTTAAATTGTTAAAAAAGTGGAGAGAGATTTTTTTTGCCAAGGACAGGGAGAAGTGCCAGAGCTTCTTGGACTTCAGTATCACTGTGGCTGTCCCTGAAGGACTCACAGACACAGCTGATAGACTGGGATACAAAGATAAAGAGATGTTAAGCTGCTCTTCTAGCACGACATTGAAGTGTGTTGGAATTTGGGGGGGATGCAGGTGCTGCTCAGGTGTCCTGCTGGAGGGGACAGGGCTGGGTGGGCAGGTTGCAGCAGCCCTGCTGTGTTTATAGGGTCAGCTCAATATTTCAAGTCCTCTTTTGGGGCTGGTTTGGCCAGTTCAGAGATGTTTAAATCCTCCCCTCTGCAGAAAGCCCCTCGGTGCTGACTGGAAGCTGCAGAGCTCTGGACACATCTGGCAGCCTGGAACAGCAGCTGAGTGTTCCACATCCTTCACCTTTGCTGCATTCTGTGTTTTTTAGGATTCCTGCTACGTTGTGCTCTGTCACTGGAGCCAGAGTGACAGGAGAGACAAACCCCAGCAGGATCAGGTTATTTTGTGTGCAGGCTGCCCTCCTCACTCTGCTTTTCTTGCTCATTACTAGGAAATAGTGGATTGGTTCAACGCCATCCGGGCAGCACGCTTCCATTACCTCCAAGTGGCATTCCCTGGAGCCAGTGACTCTGATGTGAGTGTTCTGCAGCATTGCCTGGGTGGGGCTTCCCCCCCTCTCGCTCGTTTTTAGCTCCTGTTAGCAGGCTGGAAGGCTCGGGGAGTGCTCCATCCCTCGGAGTGTCATGAAACTGCTGGGTGAAATGGTTGTGGAGGGGTGCTGAGCCCAGCCTTGGAGCCCCTGCACACACAGGGGCTGTGGAAGCAGCTCCAGCACTGCCACCCCTGCAGGAGCCCTGAGCACCTGGCTCAAAGGTGTATTTTGTAATAACAAAAGCCAAAAAAAGGCTGGAAGGCAGCAAAGGTGAGGGCAGAAGGATGTCAGTGCCCTGAGTTCTCTGCAGGTCAGTGCAGCCTGGTTTATAAATGCCTGTGTTTTCTGGGGGCTGGAGCTGCTAATTGTGTTACCCTGGGCTAATGCAATTCCAGAGGCTGCTCTGATGTGCTGTCAGCCAGGGCTGAGTGCTGCTCCTGGGGTGTGACATCACTGTGGTGGTGCTTGTTGATTACTCCCTGCTCCTCCTTGGCTGTAGATTTTGAAATCTAATTGCATTTCCTGCCTTCTGCCAGTTACCTGGGAGGGGTGCAGTCGTGGTTCTGCAGGGTGGCTCTGTCCCTGGTGCCCTGCACCCTGAGGAGTGTGGGAGATGCTCCTGGAGGCTGCTGGCTCTGCTGGGGAGCTGCTCCAAGGTGTTTCATGTTGTAGCCTCCTCTTCTGAGCGCTGTGGAGGAGCAGGAGTGGAGCTCTGAGGCAGAGCTGTGGGGTGGGCTCAGGGCTGGGGGCCAGCTCAGGGTGGGTTTTCCTTCCAGTGACCCCCAGGCCCCTCCACCTGACACTGCTCTTTTCTGTCCTCTTTGCTTGCTCCAGCTGGTGCCAAAGCTTTCTAGAAACTACCTGAAGGAAGGATACATGGAGAAAACAGGGCCAAAGGTAGGATCTGAAGCATTTTTCAGTCCCTCCAAACATAAGCCTTGCTCTGTATGGCCCCAGGAAGGGGTTGCTGGTGGGACAAACCAACCCCTGCCAGAGAGGCAAAGCCATAACTTTGTGAATGTGTTTAATGCTCTCTCCTCACCTGGGAGCAAGCATAAACCAAAAATCCAAATCTACATGACAAACCCAATGTTCCTTTCCTGGTACAGCTGGCCCAGCCCCTGGCTGTGGTGGCTCTGATGGCCCAGAAGCCATCTGTTCCCAACTCCCCCAGCCCATCAGGCTGCTCCAAGTGCTTTGACACTGCTGGGTCACGCGTGGTTAGAGGGAAGCTGTGCTGTTTCAGTGTGTGATCTGGCATCTCCTGACTCCCCAGCAAACAGAGGGATTCAAGAAGCGATGGTTCACCATGGATGACCGACGGCTCATGTATTTCAAAGATCCCCTGGTAAGATGAAGGTGCCTGGGCTGCCTGGGAGGAATTATCTGCAATACTACTACTACAACTACTAAGAGTAATAGCAGTAATAATTACAGTAATGATCTGCAGCAAAATGCAGGCTGGTGGGAGAGCCAAGAGGACACAACGCTGTCACTGCTTGGTGGCCCTGCCTGCTGTGCAGTGGGCAGTAACCCTATAAATACCAAAACCACTTAAAAAGCCCTGTCCACCAGATATTCTGCATCTGGATCGTGGCTCCCTGGTGTTGGTGCTGTATTGTGGGTGCCCCTGGGTGAGGAGCAGGGCTGTGGCTGGTGCTGTTGGGGTTTGGCTGATGGGTTTGTGGCTGCTGCAGGACAAGCTGTCCTGGCTGCCCGGGCTGCAGAGCTCCCTTCACCCTCACCCCTGCCTGACTGCTCTGCTGTCTCCTAGGATGCCTTTGCTAGAGGGGAGGTTTTTATTGGGAGCAAGGAGAACAGCTACAAGGTGCTGGAAGGGCTCCCACCATCCACGCAGGGGAACCACTGGCAGCACGGGATCACCATCGTCACCCCGGATCGGAAATTCCTCTTCGCCTGCGAGACAGAGGACGACCAGCTGGAGTGGATCACCACCTTCCAGAAGGTTATAAGCCGGCCAATGCTGCCTCAGGAATATGCAGGTGTGTTCCCTGGGGAGGGCTGGATGTCAGCCCTGGCCTTGCTATGGGCCCTGGGCTGGAGGATGGGATGGCTGGAGAGGACTGGGGGTCAGGACATGGCTCCCTCCTGCTCCGTGTGAGGCAGCTCTTCACTGCCCAGGGGATGCAAAGGCTGTTGGAGCAGAGAGGGGCTCTCCTGGAGGAGGAGGAGGATGGTATCCTTCCTTCTTCATTGCCTCTGGTGTGATGCCCATGCTGCTGTATGGTTTTAGGGGTAACTGAAGCCAAGGAGCATCAGCAAGGACCACTGTCAGGGTGGGCTTGTGCCAGGCTGTCACCACCTGCCAGTGCTTGCCTTGCTCTAACTTTATTTTATCTGTTTTTTCCTTTCAGTGGAAGCCCATTTCAAACATAAACCTTAGCTGGGACTGGCTGGGCAGACCTGAGGAGTGAGCTTCTGTTTACAACATGACGTGGTTTTATTTGAAATGTTAAAAATAATTCATAATAACAGTAATAATAATAACAATAATAATACTTCCCTTTCCCCTCATCATTCACGTGATCATGTCGGAAGGGCGGCAGTGGAACTTTGGAGAAGATCCTGATCCAACTTGAAATTCAGCTCTGTGGCTGCTCTGTGGGATGGGACAGGTGGCCCTGCCACCCCATCACCCCACACCTGCTGGAAGGGGCGCCCCACCCAGCTTCACCAGGATGGCAGAGACTGTTGGTGGCACATCCCAGGGGCAGGTGGGACTCTTCCCCATGCTCAGGTCCTTGGGTGCTGGAGCTGAGCATCCCCACACTTCCAGATGGATCCCAGCTCTTTCCAGGGGGCTGCAAGTCCCCAGGGTGACATCCCTGTGGGATGGGAAGCAGCCTGGAAACACACGAAAGGCGCTGTGCGAAGCAGCTGAGCCTGCCATGGTGCCAGGGTAAATGATAAGTGAATTATCCCCCTGGGGCTGGAGGTGATGCTCTACCCAGAGAGGATCAAATAGGATTTAATAATAGAGGAAATGGGCATCATCAGCCTCGTTAACTTAACGAAGGGCAGGGAGGAGGGGGCTGCAAGGGAGACACCACCCCATGAGGTGATGCTGGGGGAGCAGAGCTTTGGGGGCCAGGCCTGTATTTGGCTCCCTGGGTCATCCCTGTTCCATGGTCTGAGGGCTTTGCCCCGTTTGGGGAGCCCGGTATGGAGCTGGGGGTTTGAGCTTTATCTGCAGTTTGGCTGATGGGCGCTATCAAAGCCTGTCCCAGCTCACTCCCAGCAGGCACATCCCTTCTCCAGACTTGGTGGTTGCTCTTTTTCCCCCGATAATTCAAATTTTTTTGTTGATTTTTCTTTTCCTGCCCAAAAAAAGAAAAAAAAAAAAAAAAAGAAAAAAAAAAGCTGCTTGAAGTGACGTTTCAGCGCGGTGTTGAGCACTGTAATTCCTGCAGTTAGGGCGGGAGGGCTGGGACCTGCACACCAGGTGCTGGATTTTCACCCCAAAATGAGATTTCCAGCGTGCCCTGAAGGCCCAGCCCCAGGCACGGACCTGTCCGACGCGTTTCCTCGGGTGGTTGTGTATCTGAGAGCATCCCATCGGCTGTGTGCATTCGTTCTGTCACTGGTAAGACAACTGTGCTACTAAATGTCATTCCAACCAATAAATTATTATTATGTCAGAGCCGTGGCCGTGTGGTGCTGGGGCAGGGCAGGGAGGTGGGGTTAAAAAGCAGCAAATGGAAACAAGGAGGGGCAGTGCTGGCAGGGCCCCAGGGGTGTGGAACACGCTCACAATGCAATGTGTATTATTTTAGCTATTATTTGTGTATATGTGTGTGTTATAGTGCATATTCTGTGTATTTTCTCTATAATACTTTATGTGTGCACACATACACAAAGGATAGCTGGTTCTGGGGAATAGAAAAATAAACTTTATGAAGGAGTTGCTGGCTATTCAGACAACTATAAACTGCATAGTGGATAGGTGTAATATATAAAATGTATGTATGAGGTGTTCATATGCACACATTCATGTACAGATGTAGCACTCAGACATTCAATTTACAAATATATAAGCTAAATGTATTTCACACATCTGTTTATGTATAGACATTTTTATACTTTGTTTTCTAAAATATGTGATTATATATTATATACACATGTGGATGCTTTATATACACATAATTTATAAATATATTTATAAATTTAAGGTGTATATATTGCATATAAACATACATATATCTGCATGCACATGTGTATGCATAACTATAATTATATATTTAACTTATATTTAAAGTATTTATAAGTGCATGTTATCCACTGTCATTCACACACTTACAACCCAGGCACAGCAGAAGCAGGGAGAGGACAGACTGGGCTCCTTGTTTGTGTTTACAGGTAGCTATAAAAATTGTTTTGTGTGCATGTATAATTAAGAATAATATTATAAATGATATGCAATACAAGTATATAATTATTATCTATACAAAAGGCTGTTTATATGTGTGTGTATATACATGTATTTTAAATTCCTCGGTATATAATTTATATACACACACCATACATACATTCTGTATATACTGTTGTAATTATTGAATATACATTTTGTATATCTACCTGTAGGTGCCCTGGAGCACTGCCCTCCTGTCAGGGCTGGGGTTTTGGGGTCAGGGCACACGCAGAGCTCACAGTGGGAGCTGCTGGAGACTGCAGACACAGCTGAGGCAAAAACCTCACATTGGGTCACATACACAGGACACAGTAGGGGACATGAGCTGGACACCTGTGGACACCTCACACTGCCTGAGAGGCACATTTATGGCAGCCAAAAGCAATGAAATGCTGTGGTTCCAAACCTCTGCTGACATCTCAGATCATTTATTAAACATCTACAGCACCAGCCCAGAGAGGGAGCTCTTCCCTTAACCTGCTGCACAGCAAAGCAAGCCCCATCTGCTCCAGATATTCCAATACCCCAAGAAAATTACACCTTTACTGCACAGAGGTGAAGCTGCAGCACCGAGGGCTGGATGGCCCACAGTGAAATGCAGTGAAAAAAATAGCAAGAAATGTACAGCTCTGCCTGGGAAACTCTTAGAAAGCAGCAGTATCGCACATCCTGGTATAAAGTGTTTATTTGAGACTTCACAATTAACACAAAGTCTTCCTGTCAATGCCTTTTTTTTTTTTTCATACAGTCAATAAATTTGTATTAATCCCTCCCCCATGCATGATTGCTGTTTATTAATCTAAGCCTTTTTATTTTCATCGTGAAAAAATAAAGCGTTTCCCCACCCTTTCACCTGTTCCCTGTACCAGACTGTGCTGCATTACAGAGGAGATGGAGAATGGCTATGCCTACTGCTGGGGGTGAAGTTACTCCATTATTTATTGATTTATTCTTTTTTTAACAGAAAGTGTTAAATGAATCAATCACCCAAGAAAAATAAATATATCATAAAGAACCAGAAGCTCTGCAGTATCCCTTTTCTTGCCATCCAGCCCAGTTCAAACACGTACCCTGCCCACGGCAAACTGCTCTGCTCACAGCAATGCTGCCGCCTGCACGTACAGCTGGGAACTTACACTGGCAAAATCTCTTCCAAAGTACAGCCACAAGCCACAGGACATATTTTAGATGCCAAACTTTTAAACATAGGCAAGAGAGATCCGCCTGGAAGCCAATTGCCTGCGTTCCACTGATGGGCTTTTACTCAAGAGCTATTCAACCTTGTGCTTTTCAGGAAGTATCGGCTAAACACACACGAGGGCTCAGCCAGAGCCTGGCCTTGAGGAGAGGGGCAGGCAGTATGAAGGGTGTGCATGTTACTCATGGCAGTGGAAGCAAGTTCCTGCATCAATGTCTCTTGGATGTGCATCTCAAATTATGCTGCTTGGCTCGTCTTGCAGTACTTTTGGCACCAGCCTCACAAATCAATTATTCAATTGCTCCCCCTGCCTTTCGAGATCTTCCTTGGAAGAGGGCAGAGGGCAAGGAGGCTTTCTCAGAACACAGATGGTATTGGGTAGGCCGTGAAGGACAAGCCCCATGTTTATGCTTTATTGAAAGACTGTGCAAAAGGGAATACTGCATCAGAAACCGCAGACTATGTTTAATCAGTCCCAGCCGCTGGATCGGAAACCCACTAACAACCGCTCCGATTGGTTCGTTTGGCTACTTTTTGTTGGTTTCTTTCTTTTTTTTTTTTGTACATAAATAATATAGACCGACAGTATAAACATTTCAGCAACCATTTCTAAAAGACCAGAGGAGCCCTTTTAGGAGCCAAGAAACAACTGCAGGATTCAAATTCCAAAAGTGTCTTTGGAGTCATCGAATCATCAGATTTACACGGCACCCAATGACAACAACATTCAGTCGAGCTCGATAGGACTGCTGTCTTCCTGACCATCTTCTGTGTCATCATCTTCCCCAGTTCCCATCAGACTGTTTAAAAGATTTCCTAGAATAAAATACAGGACAGTCAAAATCACTAGTTTTACATTCTCATCTCAAAAACTTCTAACTAATCTTCCATCCTGCTACAGTACAGATTTCTGTAACAAAAAAAACCCCAGGAGTTTTGAAGTAGAAGAGTCTCACCAAGACATTAGAAATCCCACACTGGTTTCCATTATGAATATTGATTTGGGAAGCTGTATACTCTTAGCTGTTCACTGATACTGTTCCTTCTCCAAGAATACACTTGAATAACTCAAAGTCACATATTTATGTGCTACATTTGCACCCCCAGAGGGAAAAAAAACCCAACCAAAAGAGGAAAAACACACCTCCAGCAGTGAAACTCTCAAAAACCAGTCACAGTTTGCATCATGCTGTAAAAAAATTGTCTGAAACTCAGAGGCATCAGTTTAAAGATGCCTGAATTGCTGAAAAGCAAATTACAGATGGTAGAAACATGATGTTCATGTTTTTCATCAGGCTTTGGGTACCAGTGAATTGATGTTTGTAGGTAAAGCTTCAAGTCACTTGACAAAGAAGCTTAGTTCTCGGGGAAAACATTAATTTTATGCTAATTTCATTCAAGAGCCAGGAAATGAGGGATGAATTCTCTATTCCATTTCAGTCCTTGTAGAAGGGCAGTATTAAATTCAAAACTTCCTCTTTGGACACATTCATGTTGTATCTGTACTGATTAGATCTCTACCAAAGCCCCACACTTGGTTTAAGAAAAACCAATCATTGAACTCTGAGGAAATTAAGCTTTAACACCAGTAAGATGCTTCTTTACATTAGGAAGCTATACCATAATGTCAGAAATTAACCATAAGAGTCTTTTTACTGCTTCCCCCCTTCTCAGTGATGAAAAGTCTACAAGCTCCCCCAAACCACTCTCACATGCAACCCATTCATCTTGTATTCTACAGCAGGGGCTGTTCCTACAGGCTACAAAAAGAATTATAAATTGCTTAGAACAGATGATCTGTTTCCAACACAGGTGTTTTATCCAGGTCACTGATCAAAGCCTGGAGGTACCTACGAGCAGAGCTTACCTAGCAATCCCCCGTAGGACGAGGTCTGCTTGGGCGGAACTCCGAAGAAAAGCTGTCCTATTCTATCTAGGTACTGTAGGGACACAAGGTGAAAAAAGGCAATTATTTCATTTACAGCTGGAAATACTGGGCAGAAGTCACCCAGGCAAGGTAAATCACCAGCTCTTATCTACAAAGCTGGAGACAATTAGCCATTATTTCACTCCTTGAGTGAGTTAAATCCTGTTTATGAGTAACTCACCTCATTATACATGGGGTCTCTTTTCAGCGAAGGTTGATACTGTTCACACAATACTGTAAATACTGTTAGTTTTCCTCTAGAAAGGAAACAACCAAAAATGTAATCTCAGTTAACAACTGAAAAGGAAACCAAGAAGGACATGACAGAAATCAGACTGTACCCATCAACTGCCAACAACAGAAACCAGATGAAGTTTAGCAGTGGTTGCACAAAGGGTGGACCCTTCTCTATCGAAGGATGTTTCTGTGTGTATGTCGTAAAAACAACTGATGCGCTGGTCTTATTTTTTAAGCAGAGAAATCTGAAAAAGGAAAGAGAATGGGGCAAGTTAAAAACAAAGGGTAGAGAAATGGTTTCACCACAGAGAAAGGGAAAGCCAAAATCTACTGCACTTGTGCATAGAGGCTGTGTCAGGCTTGAACTGATGGCAAAATGAAACTGTTAGAGATGGACATCTTTGGGGATGATTTGGCCATCAGCTGAGGAAAGGGAAAATCACTACTAGAACACTGTGGAATAGGCAGGTTGGGAGGGAAAACAGACATTAAATATTTATAGAATGAGTTCAACCAGGATGTAAGCAGATTGTACAGGACAGTTACTAAAAGAGAGCATCAGTTTGCAAAATGTGGAAAGACTGGCTATCCTGTTAATTCACATGAAAATGATATTGCATCTACTGGTCCAGGGTTTACTATGCTGAGTTAAAAACTGAATTAAAGACCCATTCATCCCCAAACACATCTCCTTTCAGTATGTATCTGTCAGTATTTGTTGATTCGGTCATTCTATTCCACCTCAACATAATGTGGCATCAGGACCACTAATAGCTTGACACACATGCCTAAAAATCTCGTAATAAAGCTGCACTTTGAGCTCCCAAACCATTTGTCCCCAGCAGATCGATGTCTCAAACAGATCAAATCCTTGTTCAGGTCCAGTTAATTTAACTGGCAATCTCTGCAAGTCCCATTGGCCTAACAGGCCTTTATGTGGGACAAATGCTGTCAGCAAGCACTAGGAAGGCTGCCACAAGCCATGTCATTTTTGATGGCAGGCTGGCCTCTAATTCTGCACCCTCACATGTGCAAGGGCTTGGGGCTGTTTTGCCTCACTGACAGCAAGGAACTGCAATTATTTTCATTAGGGAATAAACTACCATGCAAGAGGATTTAACACAGTATTTGACATATAAGCCAGTAAATGATGCAGTAGAAGTGCTATATAAACACTGAAAAAATAATCTTGTAACTTCTCCACAGAATTTCTCCCCATAAAATTGTTTGAGTCCTTCACATATTGGATTTCCATAAAGGATTTGCTATTGCTCAAAATCACAGCAATCTATAGCAACCAGCTATGGAAAGCAGGACAAATCTGACATGACAGCTCACTGCTGCCAAAAGAGAGGCAAACTTGCTCTCACCTCCTCCCTCTCCCCCAACTCCTACTCTCTCCCTGACTCCCTGCCACACAGTCCTGTCTCCACCTCCTCCTCAGACTCCTCCATGAGCTGCCTTCCCTGCCTGAAGAAAGCCATCAGCTGATTAAACACAGTAAAATTGGCTTTGTCAACCTTCATTCTACATGAGCTCTGCAAAAGCACACAATAGTTTGCATTCCCACCTCCTACAAAATAAATGCCAAAAATGAGAGCCAGCAGCAACTCTGTCAAGGCAAGAACCATCAAGCTGCTGCTCACAGACCAGGCTGACCATGACAAGTTGCCTCTTAGGACCTGAGTGAGAGCAAGTTCTGTGCTAAATACAGGGCCTGCTTGAGTGCAGTATTTGTAAGAACATATAGATAACCCCTAACTAGACACAAAGTGGTGTTAATAAAGCTAAGAACTGTGCTTTCAGGGTCCAGGCAATTAACATAATTTCAGGTCTTGACCTTAATACATTATTTTACTTTTTTTCTCCCCAGTCTGACAAATTGAACACATCGGTTTTCAGACAGTTTTCTCCTGTTGTTCTGGCCAGTTGCACAGTTTCTTTTGCAAAGGCTGTGTGGTTAAATTAGATTGGTCCCACACATAATGTCATCTCAGCAGAATGCTTCAGAAGAAGTTTAACACCTACTGTAGTACTGCCTGAGCTACAAACATGTCCACCTCACTGCGGTATCCGCGGGACGAGGAGTATTCCACCAGCATATTTGCACAGCCCTCACCATCTGTCGAGTGCAAGAAGTGATACCGAGATTCACTATAGTTTTGCTCTAGAAAAAGAAAAAGGAAAAGGCTTTTAAGAGATCAGTTCAGTTAACTTGAACATAAAAATAAATTTAATAGGCTTGTACTTTATTAGCTGGTAAAAGAACATGAGTTACAGGTGTGGTATATAAACAAGACAGCTGGTAAAAAGCCTGTAAGTTACAGATAATTTATAAAGGGAGATAATAATAAATTTTACTCTAAGTACATTTGAACAACTGATAATTAATACAGTTTACTCAATTACAGCTACTGCTGGCTTGAACTTTGGTTGTATCATTTGTCTAAGTGAATGCTGACACTTGATGTGCTATCACCAGTGTTTGGGACAGGAATCAAGAAATTCCATACTAGACCAAGCGCACCAAGAAGTCAAACAGCACCTTCAGCATCTTTCTTTCAATTCCTATTTTTAACTTAGCCCACTCTTGCTACCAAAACTAAAATCACTTCCATATGCTGAACAGAACAGCAATTATACAGGAAAAATGGTGTAAGAAATGGCAATGGTTTGTTAGAACCTGAAGCAAAGGATTGTGTAAAATCACAGCAACGACAAAACTGGATATAGCTGCTAATAATTTGAATTTGAAAGCATTGTTTTAAAAATCTGAGCCTTTTGTGATGAAACTCAAAAAGCTACAGACTAAGAAAATGTGGGCATCTTGCTCTTCAAGAGAACAGTGAGCAGGCGGCTGCAAAATGGAGACTTTTACTTTCAGAGTGCAACTGTTTCTTATCCTAATTGTAGCAGCCTCTAACTTGAATGCTGCGAGAAAAATCCTTCCTTTCTTGCTGGCAGCAGCCATCAGGCTAACATAAATCCCAGGAGAGCAGCTAGGGAATTGCCTATGGCACACAGAGAGGCTGCAGCATTGACCATTATTGGGTCAGGGTTGTTATATGAAACCACTGTCATCACTTGGCAGCTACTGAAAAATGTAAAATAAACAATCCTCTTGCACAGTTATCCATGAGAAACCACAGAAAAAATGGCATGTATTCCACTGTTCTCAATCACCTTTGTTATGTTTTGAACACAAGACTGTAAATACTGGCTATCATCCACAAGTACAACAATTATTTAGTGCATTTTGTCTTTTTCTTACATCCCATCACAAGTGATAAAATGGCTTATAAATAAAAGGCAACAGCATTCATTTTGAAATAATCCCGCTGGCCAACTTCTCAAAAAGTACTTAATTACAGTCCAAAGACTGGTTTGGATGCCAGGTGATGTATTTCAATCTTTGTCATGTTTATCCAGGATTTAAAAACAAAAATACTTGCCAAGAGAACATCTTTGCTTCCCAGCAATTTTCCTCCTTATGACACTATCAAACTCCCTCAATGTCTAAAGGATCAACCTGCCTTTTACAGAGAGCCTCACAGCAGCTGTGTTTGGGATTTTGCACTAATATAGAGCTACAGACCCTTTTTTTTTTTTCTGTAACATTAGGAAGACATTAATGAAAAAATCAGATAATAGCAGAACTCAATCATTTCCATACCATCTTCTTTAGATTATTCCCAAAGCAGATCTCTTATAACACCTTGCTTTCAACATTTTCAAAGGAAAACACAGAAAAGCCAGTTGATTTGTCTTACCTTTCCACAGGGTAATAGCTAGTAACTGGTGTAGTTTTGGATGTCCAAGTTTTCCTGATCCCCCACTGGACCATTTTAGTGCTCTGGATACAAAAGCCACTCTTTCAGGAGAATTTGGATCCATTAAACTAAACAATTTAGCCAAGTTTTCTAGAAGCAATAAGATTGAAAAATATTTAGCATTAAGAAAAATAAGATGATCTGCTGCTTCTAATGCAGCTCTAAGATCCATCTTTAGGAAGGCAGCAGTGTTAGTTCCAAGCATGCCCACAGAGTCATCAGGAACCCACAACTGTCTAACAAAGTTTCCCCCAGACCCTTCCTGTGTGGAAGGTAACCCTTAGCCATGCTGGGAAGGCATCCAAAAAGGATTACAGCTTTCAAGACTGTTAACAAGTCACTGTGAAGGGAAAGCACAACTAAATGCCACCAAACCAAGAGCAGAGGTCACCTCACCTAAAAGGTCTTCTGCTACTTTTGCATCCGACTTCTCCAAAGACTCCAAAACCAGCATGGACAGATCAGCAGCGCTGTTTTGCTACAAAACAGACACATACTGGCAGTGATGAATGTATCAGGGCATAAAAAGAAACACCAACCAGAATTTTGGCAGCAGCAGGTTTAATGCTTTTATCAACAGCTAGGGCACAGTATCAAGTCTCAGCCTTCCTGATAAAAAAATTATAGTAATTTGATGGCATCAAAGAGAAGCCTCCAGGAAAGCAGAACACAGGCATTGTTTGGATGCTCACAAACACTACTGCTGCATGTTCCAGCTTGGCATAATCCTTCTTTGTGGAGAAAGGCTCAACAAAGAGATAAAACAAAAGATTACAATGCAATTACCCCAAACATTTACCACTGGGAACTCATCATTCATTTCTCAAAATCTTGGGAGTAACAATTCCCTGCCCTCAAGCCAGACACACAAAACCAGTGACTTACCTGGTTATGACTAAAGAACAGTAAAGCCCCTGAATACATTAGTTCTCTTGCTTCTGCATGTTTTCCTTGTGACATATACCTGAAAAAAATACCAAAGCCATGACAAAAATTACCACTAAGTTTTGTATGCTTAGAGTTACTTATATTTAAAGGATTAAAAGACTGATAAAATTTAAAATAATGACAACAAGAGATTTATTTTGAAATCAGGTTAAGTTTCAATAATGATGTAGCTTGAACTGCAATTAGTTTTCTGCTCCAGACCTGATGGAATAAAATGAAGAATATAAGAATGAAAATGGAGACAGCTACAAATATGTTGGGGCTGGAACAAGAAAAGGGAATTAATCCAAGACTTCAACTGAGCAAAAGATGCCAATTTTCTGAGCCTCTACCAAAGGCATCCCAGTGAAACAACTTTTGTAATACCTCCTGAAGAGCTAGCTGACCTTTCCACTGGCCCAAGTCTCTCTGATCACTGATGTCCTCTGCCAGGGGACTGTCCTAGCCCTCTGCTGAACCAAAGGAGCTCATCTCTCATGGGTTTGAGAGTAAGATAAGCACAGCCAGCAAGATTCACCATGCAACACTTCAAAAGAAACAAAATATAATGCTTCAAAACACACCTTCCACCCTTCTCACTTAAGAGTTAACGAAGAAATAAGGAATTAAAGAATTTGCTCCCAGTGGTTACCTCAGGACCTCTTACCACAGAGCTGTGATTGCAGCATCCTGCACATCATCACTGTCAGTAACTACAGCTCTTGGAGAGTCCCAGCTCCAGCTTATAAACACAGCATTTCCCATAAAAGCAGTTTAGGTGTGGCAGAGTTTCCAAATTCCATTTCTCTCAACTGCTGCTCAAAAAGTCTGTGCTCTCAGTAGCTGATTTGTTCACTTCACAGAGGTAAGGGTCAGCTCTGCCCTGCTGCTTTAGCACCTGCACGTAGGTTTGTCCTCTGTGACACAGTGACTGGGCTGTGCCCATGTCACCCCTTTCTTCTTCCTGGGGCTCAGGGCAGCCCCTCTGCTCCTGAAGCCCCAGGGCCCAAAGCCCAAGAGTGCCCTTGGGGTAACAGAGGGGTTGGTGGTTCTGGGGGTGGTGGGACAGCAGGACAGTGTGGCCATGGGGGTCACACCAACCAAAGGGACAACCAGAGCATCCCTAACCTCTTGTGCTGTGCCCTAGATTCCTGTCACACGTGTCTCCTCTGGGGACAGGCCATACTAACAGACATCAAACAAGGGAGGAGACACTCCTCCCATCCAGCTCATCAACTCTGAGAAACACCAAGGTCTTTTATCCAAAACAGAGCTGAAATAATGGAAGGCACAAAGGTAGTGTTTTGGAATAATTCTCAACAACTCAGATCTGCAATCACCATGGTAAATGTGAGTCAAATGAACCCACAGCTCCAACGTTTTTATAGTTGGGCTCCCATCCAGGTTTGCTTCTAGGAGTTGGACTCAGCATGGATCCACTTCCACAAATTCTACTGCCAGTAGATTCACAATGCTATATGGAAGCTCCTAATCTGAGAATTATTACAGATGATACTAAAAGCTACTGAAAACAATTTTACTATATAAAATACATTTTAAAGAGCTGAGGTTTTTTAAAGAACTTTCATCAGAAAGCTTGTTTAATAAAAATAAATATTGATGACATTTCTCTAAATGGTATTTATAACAAGAGAAATCCTGGAACACATTATTTACACCAGAAAAATGACCTACAAGTATCAGGGAAATAGAAATGGAGGTAACAAGGATATTACACTTTGAAGAGTGACTCAGTTACCAAATCATGAAGAGAGAAGAGCTCAGCCCAGCCTGGGGAGTAGCAAACACCACCAGCTCAGGTGTGTCTGGGGGAGCTCAGGGTTAGGCAGGAACAGCAGTTTTCCACCTGCTCTCTGGATCACTGAGGGATAATAACTCTGCAGGAGGCAGGCTTATGGTAATCTTTCCTCCTCCACTTCTTCCCCTCCTCCACCCTAAAATAAATCTCAGTGCATGAAACTGAGTCAGGATTTCAAGTTTACCCTCTGACAGATGACACAAATGTTTTACAGGCCTGTGTGCTCAAAGAGAATAAGCACTGCCTATCCCAATAACAGTTCCAGAGCTCAGGTCATCCCACTCAGCATTCATGTGTCTGAAAAACTGATTTTTATCACATTTCACAGAGGATTGAAAAGACTACCCAGCCATGCAAATGTCACCCTTTCATTTAACTGAACACATCCTTTCACTTGTATTTAAAATGGAAAAGGCAGGATCTTAGATTCCAAATTAATTCAGGGAGGCTTCAGTATGTGAGTTAATACATCCAGAAGACTGGAAGAGAAGTGACCTCCTGAGCCAAGACTTCTCACACCACTGCAGACACCACATCACATAATCCCTACTATAAAATAGGCCAGGCTTTGTCTTAAATTTAGATTTATTCTCAAATACAATTTAAGTCTTAAGGCCTGGATGGTGCCTGACTGATCCCATCAGAGGGGTTATGGAAGAACAAACTGATTTAATGTGATGGTGCTGGGACACAGGGCAGGGCAGGGCAGGGCAGGGCAGGCTGGCTGGTGTATGCTGGGAGCACAAGCAGGATTATGCACCAAGGACTTTCCTCCCCGTTTTCTTCCATGACTGTTATTTTTCTGTGCTTACTCATAGGCCTGTTCTCCTAACACAGATGAGGACTGAGGATAGGAGACACAAGACACAGCACAGGGAGGGTGGTGTCCAGTTTTGGACCTCTCACTTCATAAAAAACACTGAGAGGCTGGAACGTGTCCAGAGAAGGGCAATGGAGCTGGGGAAGGGTCCAGAGCTTGAGTCTGATGAGGAGCAGCTGAGGGAGCTGGGGGGACTCAGTTGGGACAAAAGGAGGCTCAGGGGGGACCTTTCTCTCTACAACATCGGAAAGGAGGTTGAAGCCAGGTGCTCCTCTGCCAGGCAGCCAGTGACAGGATGACAGAAAATGGCTTTAACAGGAGGTTCAGGTCAGACAATGGGAGAAATCTGTTCACAGAAGGGGTGTCAAGCATTGGAACTGGGCCCAGGGAGGTGGTGGAGTCATATTCCCTAGAAGTGTTGAAGAAACAGCCAGATGTGGCACTCAGTGCCACTGTCCAGCTGACACGTGATGAAAGCCAAAAGTTGGACCTGATGACATTAGAGGTCTTTTCCAACCTAATTGATTCTGTGAAGCCAAATTTCCATCCTGTCCTCTCCCAGCAGAACCACAAGTAAACTAAGCTGGGACCAGCTGAGGAAGCCCCTAGAACAAACACCTTCTTCTGTGCTCCTGCAAGCAAGGGTCTCCATGTTAAAATCTGATGAGAGAAAGGGCGACCCCTGCAAGTTGCAGTGGACCTGAAAAATGAAGCCTAAAAATGCTTTGCAATAAAAACAATCTCCTTATGACAGGAGGAGAAAAAAGGCAGTAGTAGCATTTCTGAATAAAAGCCCAGGCCTGCTCTACTTAGTTACTGTCACGTACACAAGCACTACACCAAGTGGAATTTATTCCAAAAAGCTCCTCCGAGCAGGCGATTCTGGCCACCCTGAGAGCTGCCCGTTCCCGAGCGCGGCTCCAGGGTGACCGTGCCATGAAACAAAGTAACCCCGTGTCCCTGCTGAGCAACAACCAACCTTGAAACCCTGCAACCCTCACTCGCAGCCACCTGACGTTCACACGGAGCTGGCACAGCAGCGGCTGTGCAAGGCTCGGCTCCAGGACGGCCTCGGGACACGGGGCGAGCCCGGACCCGAGCGCCAGGGGACGCCCGGGGAGACACCCCCAGCCCATCCCGCTGGCCGGGGGGCTCACTCGGCCTGGCCGGAACGTGGGGCCACCGAGAGGCGTTGGGGGACGGGGGTCGAAATTCCGCTCTGCCCGTGACCTCCGGGCAGCGTGACGCAACACCCCCGGCGCCTCACCGGACAGTGCCCGGGCCGCCGGGACGCGGACCGGGCCGGTGTCGGGGCTGGCCTCCAAAGGCCGGAGAGCAGCGGCTCCCCCGCCGCCCCGAGCCGCTGACCGAGCCGGCGCGGCCGAGGGCAGTGACGCGGCCGAACCGGACCGAGCCTGGGGCTGCCGCACCCCGGCCCGGGCCCCGCTTGGGCCGGCGCCGCGCGCCCGCCCCACCCCGCCCCCCCGCCGGCCAATCAGGAAGCCGGGCGCTGAGATGGACAGAAGCGGCAGCCAATGGGGAGCGGCCGTGGGCGCGGCGGGCGGCAGCAGGGGAGAGTGCGTGGGAAGGCTCTGGAAGGCCGGGCGGGGGAGGGGCGGCACGGCGGGCCCGGCGCGGCCCTACCTGAAGAACAGCGTCCGGTACATCTGGTGCGCCTCGTAGTAGTCGCCCTTCTCGACGCTGGCGCGCAGCTTGCCCTCCACGCGCTGCACGCCGCCGCGGTTTCTGCCGCCGCCGCCTTTCGCGGCTTCCTGCTCCGCCGCCATGATCGCCGCCGCCATCAACGCGGAGGACGGGGAGGGGAGGCGGGGGCCAGGCGCATGCGCACGCAGCCGCGGCGCCCCGCTGCCCGGCTTCCGCCCGCTCAGACGGCGGCCCGCGAGGCTCAGCCCGCGCGGCTGCGCGCGGCGTCCCGAGGGGCAACGGCAGCTGAGAACGGCGTGAGGGGAACCCCGGGACTCGGGCCGGGCACGGCCGGGCCTGGAGCCGCAACAGCACGGGAAACTACAGGATAACTTAAACAAGTAATAGAAATCCAGGGACGGCTGCTGGAGCGCGGGCAAGCAGCGTGGCTGAGGAGTGCTGTGGCACAGGGATCCAGGCAAGGCGGAGGGCAGAGGGGTTAAACCAACTCCCATCCCTCTCACGGCTGGGACGGATCCAGCACCCACCCAAATGTACTTTGTCCCGGCCCCAGCGCTGGTGTCACCCACCAGCCACACGCTGGTCCTGGGTCTGCCCCTTACAGCGTTGAGCCCCTGGCCCTTGTAAAAGCCTCAGTGAAATCCTCCCACCCCTCCCCAGCTCGGGGCATTAGAATCACAATCTTTCCTCACTCATTTAAGCAGGTGATAAAAAAAAAAACAGAAAAGAGGCTTTATTTCTTGTTTCAAGTATTACATGCACTTTCAAAAATTAAAACTCTTTATTTAAACATCTCAATAGCATCTTGTCAGTTTGGAGGCAGCAAAGAATAACAGACATTTTGAAAAGCATTTACAAAAATACATTGCACAAAGTCCTATCTTGCTTTTTTAAAAATAAGTTAGTGTTATTCAAAATATTCCCCCCCAGCTACCTAATTTCAATTTATACAGGATAATTCTAATTTTAAATATGTAACCTATAATATGAAAACACCTGTACATGTGTCATCTACTCCTCTGCGTAGGCCATAGGTTCTGTCTCTACGTCGAATGAAAAAAAGTTCTTCACATGGAGACTCTGTATTTCAAACATTCGAGGACTGTTGTGCAACATACATAACTCAATTCAGAAAACCAGTCAGCAGGTCCATGTGTAACAGTTCTGTGTAACTACAAAATGCACTAGAACAGCAAGATAAAAATTCTGCAAACAAGTGAATTTCAGGAATCTTTTCCAAAAAGCATCTTCAAAGCAGCAAGGCTAAGGGGGGCAATAAGCGTTTCACCTCGTTCTATGTGAAAATGTTGTTTCCAAGAGCAACTCTACTCATCTGGTACCCGACTAAGGCTTGTGGGGAGGATCAGGAATGCCCGTGTTTGCACACAGCAGCGCTGAGCTCGAGTCCCTCTGGTAACTGTGACGCAGCGAGAATTGCTTCAGGCTTGTTTTCCACACACCGAATTCTCACAGTACAAATGGAGAATAACAATCAACCAGTCTAAGGAAATCTTGTCCCACTTTGGACAAACTAAGGTAGTGCAACTGCTGTACAGCAGTGTTTACTGAGCAATTCAGCAGGCTTATCAGCTCCGAGCCAGTCAGTCAGTACATCAAGGTCGATGTGGGATTGACACTAAAAAAAGAACAAACTGGCCAAGTTGCCATGGTAAAAACCCTTAAAATAACTTCAGTTACTTCAAGTTATCCCTGACTTTTAGAGCAATTCGTGGCCACAAATTACAGTAAAGCATTCTCAGTCGCTGGTGTTTAAACTGGTTTTGGTTGTGTTAGCTTTCCCTGACAGTAGTATTTATTATATTCAACATGTAGCAAAGAAGCCCTTTTGGATCCACCAAAAAGGTTAAAACCAACTGTCATCTGAAGGACACCTTTAGCCACAGTCAGTGCTCAAAATGTACCACAGTTTTTGGCTTATGGTGCCAAGCTAGCAAAAGGAGGCAGTTAAGTCCTGGATTAAAAAAGAACAGATTCCTAGTTGCAGAAAGTGTGGTTTATTCTTTTTAAAAAACCTATACATTCATTTGTAGTAAAACGTGTGTCACCTGTTTGCCAACTGGGCTTTATGAACCAGAGCTGTTTGCATGCATTATTTCTCTCAGCGTGGACACAGAAATATGAAGCGAACTGGCAATTACAAGCTGAGCCTTAGAGCAAATAAAAATTGGGGTTTATACATTTCTGCTGACAGTCTTCTGCCTTTATCAGAGGATCAATAGTTCTGCAGTGTGCATCTTGCATCCTCGTCCTTTACAGATTCCAGTGTTGTAGGCTTCCCAGTATATACAGATTAGGAACAAAATGTACAAAGCAGCCACCCCCAGCTGTAGTGTGGATTACTCGGCAGGTTTCCCGTGCACTCTGAACCGATAAAGGCAGGTGTACTCTGCATGGCCCCAGTTAGAGAAAATCCTCAGCTCCACTATTTGGAATGCATCTTCATTTTTCCCCTGGAGAAGGAAAAAGCAAACACACAAACCAGTGTCAGGGTTCTGGCATAAACAGCTGCAACTGAAGCTTTTTTAGTTATTAACGACTGTTGGTACTTGTAGGAACCTAAGCTATGCCTTGGGAATTTTCTGTTTCTTTGAGAACCTCCCTTGCCTTACAATTATTTGTGAGTCTGAAGCAGCATGGAACAGGCTCTTCCTGTGTTTAGCAACTTTCCCCCATCTGTGTCCACACAGCAACAAGCCTTCATCCCCTCTCCTCTATTTAGGCCATAGGTTTGAGGCACACGTAGATATTTTCTACCTCAGCTTCTACACTGCCCACAAGACTACAAAGCCTTTTCCTTTCACTGCTCATTGCACACAAGTGTAGAAAATAAAAGTAGCTGTTTCCTGACACTTTAAATCTTTTAATCCAGACTTACCATCACTGGAAACATCTGCAGTGGTTCTCCATCTTGATCATACACATACTCTCCTAGAAGCTTGCCTTCTTCTTGATATTCATCCTCCAGACCCTATAACAACAGCATAAGGATTTTTGCTTCCATCAAATTTCCAATCAAACCCAAACTAGAAGCATGCCTACACAGAGTACAAAGAGACAGCCCTTAATCAGAGTATCAAGGCCAGGATCAGAGTATTTCCCATGTAATTTAAAGTTCAAGCACAGCTCTGTATTCCAGTTTCCTGCCCTGTAAATAGTTGTACTGTTTACATCTTTTCATGGTCAAACCCTTTAATTTTCATGGCTAAATCCTTATCACAGTGTACAATATAAACTGCTCAGGACAAACAGTGAGAGAAAATCAAGGCTTAAGTCAAGATTCAGATGCTTGCAAGTGACTGTTTAAACATTTAGAAAAACGTGACAATAAGTTCTCAGATATCATAACTGCTCTCTGATGTACCCTGTGGTCTGTTCTGAAATCCTGCCTACACAACTGTGGTGCTGGGTAAAGTGAACTAAAAAAAATTATTTAAGGCACATCACAGTTAAGGTGCAGAGACAAAATGGGAGGGATAGTGGGTGGAGAGAGGAAGAATGGGAAGGAGGATGAAACAAAGTGTACGAAAAAACTAGATCAAATAAAGAAAACATCACCTCCCTCCAAGTGTTTACTACTGTCTAGAGCAAGAGTAAAGAAACAGCTCACCCAAAATTAGTTGCAACACTTGTTATTCATAACCTCAAAGCTCAAAAATATTTTTAAGAGCAATGAGTGAAACAGTTTATCATCTTAGCTGTCCTTCCTCAAGTTACTCTTATCCAAGGTATGTAACACAAATATTCTGTGTACAGACATCAACTTAAATTCAGAGACAGACTTACATATACTGCAAAATTCCTAGGAGCACTGGTGATATTTCCTGTTGGTGAAAGAGTTTTTGGTATGTGTTCCAATGTAAAGGCAGTTGGATAGATCTTCATGGAAAGTCTCACCACAAGATAGCCCTGTGATCCTTTGAAAGCCCAGCAGTTCCCTGGATACATGTCTGGCTGCACAGAAGGAAGGTGGAGAGAACAAGATGGGACACAACAATAAAAACAATGTTGCAGTGTTTTCTAGTTTATTGCAATAAAGAGTTGTAATGAATTTTGAGTTCTTAAGGACAGTCTTAAGCGGTAAGGTGCAGAAATAATCTCCTTGGTGGAACTCTTCAGGAAGACAGCACACCCACCTGAGATACCAGTGGTGTTTTGAAGACCTGCCTTGAGATTAGTTCTCAGCAGGAACTCTCCCAGCCCTCACACTTTGCACAAGCCCAGTGCACCACCCAAGCTTCCTGTGACTCTCCATTTTGCTAGACTAGGACTTCAACTGTGTCCAGGGACTGCCAGAAGAATCCCACTCTTGGGAACACAGCTCCAAGTACCTGTGCCCCAATATATTACAGAGATACACCCAGCACCCAAAGAGCCACCCAAACCACTCCACACAAAATAACATTGCTGCATTTGTTTACTTGGCCTTTAATTACCTGAATCACCACTCTGGGAGACTGAGAGAAGTACCACAGAGGAATTCCAAAGAGGCTAATTAATGCTGTCTTGGTCTCATAGGTTTCAGAACAGCGAGTACTCAGAATGCTGCCACCTCAAAAAAGACAGATCAGGTTAGCAGAAATAGAAGTCTTCAAGAAGGGATGTGCAATTAAGGGAGAGATTTATACAAAGCTTAATGAATAGCAGACTAAAGATATTGTTAAGATCTAATAATTTTCTGTGGATATAATGTTTCTATCACATACAATGTTATTTTAAGAACAGGTTAAAGGTTTTTCATTTCTTTCTTATCCAGTTGTAGAGGTATTAAGAACTATTCTACTCATGTCCATGCACACCTAGGCTGCTGTATAGGCCTGCAAACACCATCACAGAGTGCAGTGATCTGATGATCAGACAACACACAAAAATGCCCTACTAAGCTTCACTCTTCATTTTAGTATTTCTAGTAAATACTACTAAAACCATGAATAGTAAAATGGTGTTTCCTCTACTATTTACCTCCAGATTCCAAGGCGAAATCCACCATCCCAGTCTTGTCTTGAGAGTAGAGTTTCAGTGCATTATTTACAATAATCTGTGCTTGCTAAAGGTGTACACACACAAGAGAATAGCAGGAAAAATATTTTAATAAGATCAAGCGATAAAATAATTGATATTTATATATCTGTGAGTTGCAAGCATCTTTCTGAGATGCTGCACTTCATCACAAGTCCTTGAAAGTCTCTGTCGAGACAGAAGGCACTTTTAATGGATGTTTGTCTGTCTTAAAATACAAACTAATACTGCATCTTAACTGCTGGTTTGTTGGTTTTTTTCTTAAATCTGCATTTCTTCTTCCCAAGACCCTGAGCTGCATTTCTTTGGTGTACTTGTTTCTTGGGAATTCAATTTTCAAGACAGCACACTTTAAAAAAACCACAAGTGTTGGTTTTTTTAAAGGCAACAATCAATGCTGCAAGTCATGCTCCACAAAATGCCCATGAAAGAACTCTTGCCATTTTCAGTTGAAGTTGAGGCACTAAAACTCACTCACCGCTTCTGTGATTCCAGAAATCCCTGCATTAGTCACAGCATTTGTAACTACTTCAGATGTTACTTTTTGGTTCGTTACAGACATATGGAGAGTAATATTTTTGAGGATCTGCAACTCAAGATCCCGCAGCACAGTCTGTAGATCACTTTTGCTCACAAAATTAGAGGTAAGCCACTGGAGAAGTGATTCAGGCAAGTCTTCTTGTTGCTCACCAAAAAGCAGTAGCTTGACAGATTCCTTGACCTGGGCATCTACCTAGTGGAAGCCAGTAATAATTACAATTATTAGTTTTTATAAATATAGATAAAATATAAAACAGGCACATTGCTAGACCATTATCACAAGTCATTATTTAGGTAAAAGTTGATAATCTCATCTCAGTATTGCTGTATTATGCTGGCTACATTCCAGTCAGACCTTTTAAAAGGCTTCAAAAGAACTTAGGCAGGATTTTTTAGAAATAACTCTCAGATAACAAACTTCATTTGCTTTTACATGAGTTTCTTCTCCATACTTCCATGGGTTAGCAAAATACATCAACAAAGTACTGTGCAGAGAACTGCTACTATGTCATAACTTCCAAGCAAACCCCTGCCATTGCAGAGAACAAGCAATAAACTCCTCTCCACCAAAGTGTTATGCACCAATGGAAAAATTAACAGAAACTCTACATACAACACTGTCATTCTTTAAGAATAATACTACCCCCATGTTACTGATTGCAGTGCATTTCAAAAAGATAGTGAACAAAACCAAGTAATATCCAATTTTACTGGGACAGTAAGAGAAGTTGCAGAACCTACTTGTTCATGAATGACATCTATTTTCTCACAACTCGTCTTCACACTTTCCCCAGATAACAGCTCCGATTTCATAGAAGCCAGCTCCAGTTCTAGCTTTTTAATTTTGGACATAAGTAGACTGTATTGATCATCATCTCTGACAAAAACAAGGCATCAATTATTACGAAAGAGTAGTTGGAATCATTCCACCAAATTCCAAAGGTGTGAGAATATACTTGTCTAATACAGAGTGCTCTCCCAGTTCAATTGTTGACCACAATACACACGGTGAACTTGCACCTGTAACATACTATTACTTAAGGCCTACTTAGAATTAATATAGTCAAAGCAAAGTATTTTGAAGTAAGTGAAAAATCCAGCAGTGATGACTTCAGATTATCACCAGGCTGACAAGTTAATAGCTCAAACATATACAGATCTGGGGGAATTTCAGGGCTTCTGGCAAACCAGCCAAACCTTGTGTGAGTTTGCCACTGGTTAAATTGATACAGCTCAAGAATTTAAATACAAAGCTCATCAAAAACAGTCACTGTATATTTCACTAAGTGATCTGAAGGAAAACTAATGCATTTATAAGAGGATGAGAAGTCCCTCATTCTCCTATACTATATAAATAGCTTTCTCTAATGAAGGTGTAGTTGTAGAGTTGCCCCCACACTGGAGTAGGGTCCTGTGCTGATGTTCAGCACCACAGTTGAAATCCAGTACAAGACAGAAGTGCTCTTGCTGACAATACAAGCAGTTAACTGACACAAGATAAGGATCACTGGCAGTTGGCATCAGGAGTGAAAAAGCAAAATGTATTTGAAAAGTGCTTATACCTTACTGATTTTGATTTGGCTAGGTCAAACTCCTTCTGGATGTCCTAAAAAATACAAAAAGTTAAGTTTTAACATATACAAAGAAATTAAAGTGAAAGAAAGGAGGATAAAGAATGTTATATGAAAGTAAATTTTAGCACCACCTGCATGGGACTGCAAACACAATTATGTTTGTGCCTCTGTATAACAAGGTTTCATTCCAAATAGAATCAGCCTCAAGGGTCAAGGGAATAATTTTTAAATCTTGGAATGTAACCCTCTCCAAAAAGGGGGAACCAAAATACAAGCAAATTTTGAGACTTAGGGAAGTGTAATAACCACAGAAAAGGAAACTGCTGTTTGGAACAGCAAATAAAAAAAGTCAGTATGCTTTATCAACAGGTTACTATTAGAATAAGTCAGCAAAGCTCACTGTCAATACCTTGGATTCAGCTGAGAGTTTTCTAAGAAGTTCTTCCAGTGTCTGGATGCGCAACTCATGTTCTTTGTGTAAAGCCAGGAAATCAGTCTTAAAAAACAAAGAAGAAAAAGGTATTTTGTTTTGGAGTACAAATACCATAATTGATATTTTCTGCAAAGTGCACTTTTCATTCTGTTCTGTGAATGTTTAAGTGATTTATCCTTTATGTAGTGTGAGAAATTACAGAATCTGTAATAAATACACAAGTCTGATTGAGCTGCAGTAGGGGTTATATACAGGGAACTTTACCACAAAATCCCTGCTTTGTCACTAGTCCTTCCTATAGCCTTCTTTATCTGTATAGAAACAGAATAAATCCAGCAGCTTTTCAGCAATGTAGGAATCTACTTTAGGCCACCTGTCTGGAATTAATCCTTTGTCACCAACAACAAAAGAGGAACAAATGCCCACAACTACTCCCCGGCCCTTACTACCTATTGGTTATTTCTAGAGCAGAAAAAGAGTCCTCCAGTCAAATTGCTCACAATCTGCATTTATATAACAGAACAATCTGTATCAGGAAACATCAATAACTGGCTGTCTTACCTTTTCCTCCAATTTCATATCTTTAAGATATTGACTCATCACGTTTTTTATTAAATTCAATGTTTCACTTCTGTCACTCATCGTGGCAACCTGATCTTGAAGATTCTGGAGCAGGCTCATCACTTTGTTGTACTCTTTGTTTCGGTCATGGCATCTGTCAGACACGAAGGCCATTTGCTTTTCCAGCTCACTTATACGACCAAAGTCAAAGATATTTACGGTATCCTAAAATATAAAGATAATGCTTTAATATATAAAAATCAACTTATCTACATTACTCTTGTGTAACAAACAGTTATTGCAAAATATTGAAGACACGGGAGTTAAGAGATCTTTAAATATATGCAAGTTCTTCCCTAGACTGTCCTCCCTTACCTTTGGAGGTTGCACAGAATGAAGAGAGTCATCTTGTGGTTCAGGAACACGAACAGAATCATCTGTTCTCTGTATTGTGCCAATTCTTGTCCAGTTTAGTGGAGGTAATAATGAAATGAAGCCATTAAGCCCCCAGAACCACAAACCTAGAACAGAAATAAAAAGCAATGTGTATTCAAAAGAATTCTCCATTCTGACTGCTTATATCTATAAATGGTGTTTTGAAGGACACAGCTACCTTCAGTTTGCAAGGCAGGTGCCACACAATGGACACTGCCCCAGTCTAAACAAACATCACCACGAGCCAGCTTCAAAACTTTTTAATCAAGTACTCAAGAATATTAGGAAACATTCATCAATCCCACTCACACAGTTGTGAGGCAGGCAACTTGCACTTCTACGGAGCATGGTACAAGCCTAAATTCATACTACTGCTTCCCAGGCACCTTGGCCACCTCTGCTGAATAAGACAGGCCACATTTTCTGAAGGCAGACGTAAATGCTGCTCTTTATCACCATGGAGAATATGTTGTATGATACACTTACTACATATCACATTGCATAAGAGCTAATAAAAGTTGGAAGAAACTTAGGCTTCTGTGGAAATAAAATAGCATTTCACGAGATTACTTATTTTGGCAATATCTTAGTGGGAAGTAGAAGCATTTTCTACACAGGGTAAATTCTTTTCTTGTCCACCCTTATACAGAGGACTTTGAATCCCCACTGTGATTTTCCAAGAAGCGTAAACTTCTCCACAAAATAGCTGCAAGTTTTTAAGACTCACAAAGACATGAAACTGCTTTTCAGAAATGGCCCAGCACTTCTGGTAAATACTTCAATTTGTTTCATTTCAGTTGACAGCAGGCTGAACACTGTCTACTAACCACGCTAAAGTCAGCAGTATCTTAAGAAACTAAAGCACGGTCTAGAGCAAAGGAAAGACTCTGGATGAGGTGCTAAAAACTTAACCACACTTCTATGGAGACTGACAAAGCAATCAGTACCCAGCCTACTCTTTCACTGCTACTCCTATGAAGGGAGGCAAAGAAAAAAGGACTTCAGTGCATTTACTTACTCAGCCACTCTTTCTAAAGAGCTCCATGCAATTAAATCAAGGATATTGCCTTTGTGACAAGGGGAGAGCTTGCTGACTTGTCAGTACCCTGGAAACTTGAATTACTGCCCTGTTCACAAACAAACTTGCTTTTTTCCAGTTCTGCATCTTCGTCATAAATCAACTCAAAATGCTATTTTGGAGCAGCTGTAGTACACACACTGATTTGTGTTATAAGTGAACAACTGACATACCTAGTAGAAACAGGAGTGGGATAAGAAACAGTAACCACCTGTAGTTCTTTGGAAGGCATCTAGAGAAAGAGCACAGTTTACAATGAAGAACACATTTACCATAATTAATTGATTTCTATTACAACTGTGTAAATAACTTGTTCACAAAGCAATTATTTCAAAGGATACGCACCTTCTTACAAGAAACACCTGGAGCAAAGACATCAGAGTAACAAGTTGATACCACCCAGTTCTAAGCAACCTGAACATGCCAGAAGCTGCCCTCCCTAGAAGACAAAAGGTGGGAGTGTGAAATGTAGTTACTGCAGCACATGTTCAAAGAAACCAAGGAGAGGGACATGCAGCTGTGGCCAACAATGCTTTGCAGAGTGGAGAAATGCATGAATAAGGCAATGCATGCAGCTTACTGACATCTAGATACCACAAGTATGACAGCATTGTAACAACAGCTACTCAAAAATGTCAACAGCCATGCAAAGAGATGAAATGCTCATTTGTTATGACAATGCTACCTCACTAAAAATTCAGTATTAATGTCTGAACACAAGTTATCACACACTGGAGACCTCAGTATGCTCCAGGAAACACAGATTAGCAGCAGCAGTTTGTGGTAAGAGGAGTACCAATATAGCAATTGACTGCCAAACCAAACACACCCCATTATTCTTGACACCCCATATTCACACACTCTCATTCCCTCTGGTTAGTCTCCTCTAATGCCTGTGAACAGAAACACACCCTCTCATTAAGCATATTTTGGTCAATAAAGTAGCACATGCATTTCCAGACACAAAAGCTACAGCATAAGCACAGCTGAGTTAGTGTAAGCCCCTGCAGTCCCCTAATTTGCCAAAAGGAACAGGCAGTGCACACACACACACAGAGATTAGAGTAGTAACCTGGAGAGAGAATGGCCAGCCAAAGTAGAGACAAGACCTTCTGCGACACAAGCCATCCCGTGGCTCCTGCTGTTCGCAACACGTGAAGCATAAAGTAACCTGGATTATAACAAATGAACTCCATGTGGTAACAGACATAAAGGAGCTGCAGGTTCTCTTCAGCACATGCAGTGAAACAGACTCAGTCCCTGCCCATCACATGCTCTGCAGAATTTTAAACCATACCCTTTCAGTAATCTCAAACTTGGTTCTTCACTTCTTTAAAGCAAAGCAAGCCACTAATAAATATGAAGTCAAGTAAAACCGAGACAGTTTAGAAACTGAATTCTCATGGCCAGAGATAAACAGACTGAACACTACCTGTGCAGTTAGAATATCACTTTTCCAAAAGCCAAGTTTACATTTTGTAACATGTTAATCTAACAATGCCATGCAAAGTGTAGCAGAGAATAGCAAGAGTACTACCACTAAAACAAGCTTTAAGCACATCCTCACTTTAAAAGCATCTTATTTGTTCAAAATTATACATCAAGTTCATTATCTGGGTTACTGTGCAGAAGTAAGGACAATTAAAAAATTTAAAATTCCAGTGATGTCTAAGAAATATTGATAAATAATAGAAAGTATTCCCATTTAGAAAGCTGCAAGCAATAAATTTACATTAAGCTGAGTGTTCAGTAGGATAGTTCTTTATCTCTTAAAGAGAACAAAACTACCACCACCAACCTCCCCATCCAATGCACTGTAATAAAATGCTGTAACTTAAAGCCTGCTGAGGCCAACAAATACTATGTCCAAGACTAGGATCAATCTTTCTACAGAACAAACTACACCATATATGTTTAGAAAATAAACCTACATTCTTAGATTAGCAGATATGCCTGGGTTAATCTGAGGGATTATAGATATACCAACCCAATGTTTTGCAAATCATTTAGGTGCCTGAAGTGTCTCAAATCATTTTCCTTTGCTGAATAAAGAGCACTCAACAGATCCTTGATGTCTCTGTCATTCAAGCTAGGGAACGCTCATCTCACAGGGTAGATTCTATCCCTATACAAGATTCCTGTAAAAATTGACTATCACTAGAACAAAAATAAAATGTTAAAACTCCTTTATTCAAATAATCTGCATACCAGTATCTCATATCTTGCTTCCATTTAGCTTTTCAACCTAGCAAGCATACAGATCTCCCCAAAGTGCAATAAATTAATCTGATTTATTCCTTCTAACATATGAGGTGCACATTACCCTACACCTTGTTTTCACTAACAGATAAGCAGCCTGTCAAGCTTGTACAAAAGCCAAAATCAGAGCAAGAATTCAGACAGAAGAGGTGTTAAAGAAGTTAGTTGTCTAGGCACTTTACATTTCTACCCTACTTTGATAGATGAAGGAAGGAAAAAAAAAAGGCCAAACACAAAACATGTGTGATTAACATTGTGAGACTGCGACGCAAAATAAAAGCAAACAAAAATGTCCAAGTCAACCTGCAGAAGAAAAGGTGTGCCAAATGGTCCTTGCTACCCTTTTAGCCCATGAGGACTGCATGTGGTCTGTGGTGTACATTTCAAGATGTTTCTTCCCTTTACAGTCATCACCTGTTGATTATTGGGATAAAGCCAGGATCAAGTCAACATTTGTTACAAGATAGACTTCAACAAGTCTATCTCACATCATCAGTTATCAACCCAAAAAATGCTAAGCAAACTTCAGGGAAGGAAACTTGCTGGGGGAAATACTACAGTGCACCAGGGGATCACCATCCCCCCCATATTTAAGTTACAAACCAAATATTTACTTTGTAGCTTCCACAGCGTTAGGGGCTGTGTGATACTACTATTACAGCAACAACCTGGTGTAGAGCCCAGGACTGAGACTACATCAATCACTGAACTTACATATTGATTCCTCATTCACACCTAGGTGATGATCTTCTCTGTAGAACTCCTTTACATTCATGCTTCCACAGTAGTCTGAGTGAGCTGCAACACATCCAAAAAGCACACACAGATTGTAATTATCAAATTCAAAGCCTTTCATAGGCACAGATTTCAGCAAAACTGGCTTGGTTCACTATTAAAGTCAGATTACTCTAAGGAAACCTGATAAACGATGAAGAAGCCTACTCTGTGCAATTGCAATCTTATTCCTTCTTTAAATATGAGGGGGCCTCTTACTTCAAAAAAATCCTTCTGCTTCTTTTCAGACAGCAAAGCTTGTAAAAAAATAAAAAACCCAACAAACAAACAACCCCTCATCAAGTAAGCCCCTGTTCCCAACATTCCATCAAATGGGTCAGTCATTCATTACATATTTGTGCTGATTTTAACAAACTTGTTACAAGAAGAAGAAAGCATTAGGAATTATAAGGCTCTGAGCAGAGAGAAGGAGGAGAGCAAAGTTCTACTCACATGCAAAAATCAGTTCCCTTCTGCCTATGGCAATTTAACTTCACTTGTAGAGCAGGTATTATAGAAGAGAAAGGACCAAAGGAGAAATGAATATTTTCAGGGAAAACAAGATGTGCTCTAAAGTAGTGCAGAGTGATGAGAGCAGTCTGAGTTTTGCAAGACAGATCTAAACAAGCTTTAAGTGCACAGCAGGTTTAAGGGTGATAAGAGAGAATGAAAGACATTGAAAAATTAGAATTTGACACTATCACCACAGTTTTTAAAAATTGACTTAAGTTTCTCAATTCAAAAATTACTCTCTACCACTTCCTACTAAAATCAACACGTGGATCTCATATAAGGGAATCTTGATATTTTCAAAACAGGAAAGGTATGAGAAGTGTAGCACAAGTGAAATAAAAACTGAGAAAGACAGGAGCCAGCCAAAAGACTATAGAAGAAGAACACCTTAGTGCCAGAGATGAAGTCTATAAGAAAAAAAACCCAATACACACACTCTTTGTTTGCAGACCAAGGAAGACAACTGAAAAGGTACCTTTATATTCATAACCCAGCTTCAGCAAAACCATTTGAAATAGTTGCACTAATAGTGATGCAAAAGATGCTGCAGTATTTTTGACCAATCGTAGAATCTTACTCATGTAGAAATATGTTCCTCCTATTGAAAAAAACAGTGTGAATACAAATTATTCATCCACAGAAATATGTATTTCTGTTCTCTGGTCACCATTAGCTTGTGTAAGAGTGAGGACAACGCAGGGAAAGCCTTTAGCCAAGAGTATGAAACTTCAGAAAATGCAGTTTGAAAAGTCTGTGTGTATTAGATATTGCATGAAAGCTTTTGTGAGAACTACACACCCTGGATAGTAACTTCAAGGCAAAACGTATAACTTCAGCAAGAACAGCTTTGCTTAGTTAGACTGCAGAACTCTAAAAATGGAAGTCAGGATTCCCCACTGAGGTGAACTGCTGACCTGATTTTGGGGTCACAGTTCCAAAGAGACACTACAGTGTTATTCTGGATTTGAAGGAGTGAGGACTGCTCACCATCTTCCCTGCTCTTACATCAGAGGAAGTTCCTACAGAGGTCTGCCTGAAGTGTTAGACACACACCCTTCTCCAGAGCCACAGGAACAAAGCCAAAATCCACCACTGCCACTGTCCTAGACTCAGCCACATCCCAAAAACCTGCCAGTACTGTGTGCCTTTCCCCACCTACACACTCCCAAAGTTTGACTCAAACCCCTAGAATAAAGTTCAAAGGAATGTACAAAGATGAGGAAAACTCTGGTGTGAATACAAACTCAGAAGCACAGAAAGAGTTTGCATGCAGTGCCACTTTAAGTAGTTGACTGTTCAAGTCAAAAGAATTCCACCCTGGCTACACACTAACTAAAAAGAAATACTTAAGTATCTGAAGTCACACCATATAGCTCAAACAGACTTAATTTCTTTCTCTTGTACTGAAAACAAACTTCATTCAAGACTTAAGAGACCTACAAAATTCCACAACTGGTTTCTTTCTAATTCAAGGTCATTAAGGAAACAAATCCTTTCTGGTAACAGAGGACTACCAGTAATCAAGAAACTCCAGGTGCAAGAGGCAGGCAGACATGGGCAAGACAATGAGGAAAACAATCCACTGAACGGAGATTGTCTTGGAAAGGCAGAATCTCATTTACACAGACTCAATTTTTCAAGCTTTAGGAATGTAGTCAACTAGAGTGACTATTTGGAATCAGTTTTTCCTTTTGGAGTTCAATTTTTCATGCAGTTGATATTTAGCTTTTAGAAACACTATAAAAAGCTGCAAGGTTAAAAGAGGAGGAAAAAAGGAAGTAGAAAGTAGAAAGCCCTCTCAGAGACTCCCCTGATAACACAAGCACTGCAAAGTAACAATTTTGCTCAACCTTGTAAGTTCAAATCACATAAGGGACAAAAAACTGCAAACCAAAAAGCACAGAAAGTTTGTATCTTGGAAACAATGACTAAATATTTCATAGGCAGACCACACAGATCTGATGTCAGATTAGGAGACTTACAGTGCTGGCTGGCCAAATAATTTTATAACTTAAGATACCAGGGCATTTGAATTTTGTAATTGTTTGATTCCTAGAGCAGCACTGAAAACCAGTAGATTATCATATATCAGAATCATATACAAGTGCATAAAATTTCAACTGATACGGAAAAAGGTATTTAAAAAAAAAAGCTGATCTCTAGAATTCAGTTATTGGCAAGTTCATCAGGGTTGGAGAGATGCTTAAATACACTGTAGAAATGAAACACAAGAGGAAGTAACTTACTAGATGCATGTTTCTGGCTCCTGTCCCTAGTGTAGATCCTGGAGGATGGCACATGGGAAGCTGAGTAGGCAGTGAGGACCTCCTTCCTCTCTGACAGCATGCTGCAGTCACTGCACGTGTAGCCGTTCAGCGTGGGCTGCAGCTCTGCTGCTGCTGCTATGCCCCCGTTCCCCTGCAGCAGCGTGGTGTCACTGCCTGCAAACAGAGCACAACACCCATGGCAGCACTGCCAGCACCGGGCCTGGCCCACAGAAACCATGTGCAAGGAAAAGCAAAGTGTACTTACCTTTGGGGTCACCTTCTTCATCAAGGCCTGCAAATGGAAAAAAAAAAAAAAAAAAAAAGAAAAAGAAATTGGTCCCAAATAAAAGAAAGACCTGAATTGAATTACAATATCTGACAAACTCAAGTTAGAAGACCCGCTAATTTTAATACTTCAAAGAGAGCCCCTTCATGGTTAGCATTTAACTTATTTTGCAGCCCATCACAAACATCTATGCAGACATTATTGTAGTAGGGTAATAGCTGTGAAAATCATCCCACAACAGAAGGGGTAGGCAAAGCAACATGAATGCCAACTGCACCTTGACTCAGTTCCCACAAGAAGTTAAAGCAGCTTATAACAAGCTTACAATGTTTCTGCTGCTTGGTAACTACTTTGATACTACTGTATTTAAAATTCTGTTTTAAGAGTTAGGTTATCTAAAACCTAGAATGGGTTCTACCAAGACTGACACAATTCTTCCCACTAGGACTCTGGGAAGGTCACAAGTATTCTGACTGGAAACAAAGAGTCTGAATTGGGAGATATAACAAATTGCTGAGCAGGTTGTACACAATGCTTCACATAGACAATACTTTATATAGACAACTCTCATATTTTATCTTCATCAAAGAGAAAAGGTTCCAGGAAAATACATTTTGGTATAGTTAAAAAGCCAAACCAGCCAGCCACATACAAAAATCCTTTCGGGAAATTCTGAAATGCTACTAATTTGAAACTTTCATACTAAGGTATCTTAAAAAGAAACATATTTCTGCCTACAAACAAGTAAGACAATGCTTTTCCTTTGACTTCTCAAAAACAAGTTATATGTTTACCATTCTTTCAATACAGAACTCAGTGTACATTTTGAAGAAAGCAATGACAGGAGATAATTATGGCATTGCATCACAGAAGTGTTTATGTTTGTTGGCATATTAACTTGACTGTGTATGTCTTGATGTTAACCATGCCAGTAAATTAAATTTACACACTGGACTATGTATTTCCAGTGGGCATCTTAGCAAGAAGACCCCTAGAGATGAAGTGCAAATGCACGTGATTGGGGATAGGATGGACAACAGGTAATGCAAAGATCACCAATTTATACACACCAAACCAAACAGTTTGCAGTTTGATACAAGCAATAGCAATTATTGCCTACCCCAGAAATGATCAACTTCTGTCTGTTCCCGAATCAGAGACTCATCCAATATAGTGGATATCATTGATGTATCACTGGCATGGCTATTGAAACTGCTCTGGCTAAAAATAGATGAGCTGGAGAGATTTTTTCTTGGCACATGTCTTCCACTGCCAGACTGCTTGCTCATACTTCTGCGTTGCTTTACCCTAGGAAACAAAGGCAAGTAAGACATAGCACTAAAGACACACATTTCTGTTACTCTCTCACTTTATTAATAAATGAGTTAACAGTAATTTCACCACTGATGTGACTAAACAGAGCAAACAAGATTTAAAAGGAAGCCCTTGCCTTCAAGCACCTATATTTTGACAAAGATGTTTGTAAAAAATTGTCATTGCAAACCACATACTGAACATAAATTTCAGAGTATGGTAGCAAACACCAAGAACAAAAAATAAGACCTGTAGGTAACCTTTCTGCATTACTGTGTTCAAACAGTAAGACTCAGGATTTACTAGTGATGACTAAAAATGCTTACTTCGACTGATCCCTGAAGGACATGTTTCCAGAATAAGAGCTGTCATGAAGGGAATCACTCTGTCCATCATCTGATTTACTGTATCCTCCAGCAGCCAACCGTAAACTACGCCGTGACATTCTGGGTGAATCAAACACTGGATCTATTTTGTTCTCAGTCTCAAAATCCAAAGCAGATGAAGAATAACTCGAACTGCAGTAAAATAAGAACAGCAACGTTACTAGGAGAATTTTCAACCTGGTAACAAACAGGTTTTTCAAGCTGGTCCAAGTTTTCATTAAATGCAGTTTATTCAGGGTTATGGTACAATCCCCACAAGATATACCAAATAACCCAAATAATCTAGATATATGTAGTTATTCAAGGTTCTCCTAGGCAATTCATATTACCAGTTCTACGACTGAAAACAAATCACAGAAAGAAACAACCACCATGGAAATCACATGTGGAGTTTAGCCAGAGAAAGCACTCATTCTTTTGGGACCAACTTGAGAGTGGAAGCCATTCATGACACAGTTTCTTCACCATGCCTAGCAGCAAATTAAAAATGACACACTCCAAGTTGCAAGGCAAAGACTAATTTTCAGTCTAAATTTATTTTTGTCAAATTTCTGTTTGCCAAGTCCTTGTTTTGAGAACTGAAGATCCATATGTCACATTAGCCTGAATTTCCACCTCTCAACAAGTAGGAACTTCCTCCCTTTAAGATACTTAAAGACTTCCCTACTTCAGCTATTTCAGTTTAACAACCATTACTTGCTTTTAAAAAAGTGGTTTAAAAATATTTCCTAATTTAATGCAAACCATTAGAAATATTTAGCTCAGAATTAACAAAAAGCATTTAGAGACTTCAATTTGTTTTTCTCCACAGAGGCAAGTTTACACATAGACAGCCTTCATGTCGTTGCCCCAGGAGCTCCACATTTCAGCACGTGATTCTCTCAGAGCCTCCATGAAAACTTACAGTGAAGACAAAGCAGCAACACAAGGCAAACACAAACAGATTAATCTGAAGAGTCTGTAAGAAATACATTTACCAAAGCAGAAGTTCAGCCTAAAGCAGAATTCTCATACTTACAACCAAAGGAAACATTCAGTTATGTAAGTGAGTAGAGGCTGCTGGCACAGGGCACTGCACAGCAGGTCAGGTTCTAGAACTGCTCAGCCCTGTGACCCATAGCATCCAAATGCTAAGTGCTCTGGGCCAGCTTTCATAAGGACTCTGTCCCTTCTTGGGCCACAGGGATATACAGAGATGTAACAGCACTTCAGTACTCCTGGAGGCTTTGTTTGGTTTTTTAAAAGAAGAGATAAGCAAAGGATTGTTTATGACAGCAGCTCTTTCTCCCCAAACAAAAACAAACAAGCATATTAGATCTGAATGAGTAGGTTCTACAGTGCAATCTGTATTTGAAATGGAAGCTTTCCCTTTAAAAATGAATACAAATAGTTACTATAAAATGTATTTGTGTAAAAACAATTTAATGGAAATAGTTTTCTCACACCATTATTAAAGATCTCAGAACATCACAAAGTAATAATATGGTAAGTATTGTACTGCTTCAGCATAAAATTAAGTTAGCACCAGAAGGCCTTGAAGCTACACTTGCAGTAATGATGAATTTCTGATAAAGTGGTGCTTTTGAAATCAGTTTCTTCATTTCTCCTCAATTCAAAGAAAAGTATGTAAGATGGGGCTGTCAGAGCATGTCAACTGCACTTCTTTTGGCTAAAAACCCCAGACAACACACTGCTGGAAAACATCTCATGGCTCAAAAACCAGATGGGCATTCAGCCCATAAGGATCACACCAGAGTCTGTCCAAAGTAGCTGCTTCTATGGCCTGAAGTGGCACAGATTTGATGGCAGGGCTTTGGTTCTGTGTGCTGGATCTCACTGGTCTGCTCTGATAGTGCTGGCACGTGCAGTGCAACCCTGTGCAAGGCAGGAAAGAGCCTCAGCACAACTTAACAAACCCAGCATACACACTAAACACGTTCGGCTTGTTAATCCTTGCTTTCATTCGGCTGGAAGAGGGAGAAGAAATAACGTTTCCTCATGTACTCAACCAATTGTAGACTAAAGAGTTTAATTTTTACAGTTTTCAAAAATGCTAAACATAAAGGACTCATACTCTGACAGATATGAAGAGAGAATATGGGTTAATTGTGGCTCCTCCTGCTGTTATTCTGAAAGGGTCAGACCCACAACAGTTTTCTGTTGAGTCCCTCCCTAAACAGTTGTTTCAGAACTCAGTTTTGCTATTTACATTTGCCACTAGGCATTTGCTTTTCCTCATCTTCACCCCACGTTTCTTACAGATACTCAATTCACAAGAACACAAAGTACACAGAACAAACTGACAGCTGTGACCAGCCTCAATTTGTTTCTGTTTATGAACACTTGCTGTTACCAAGTATCTCAATGAGCATTTATATCAATGTGGGTTGAAAAAATAGTTTGAATTTGAGCTCTGCTATCTAAAAAAAACCAATAAATCACCATGGAATCTTTTTAACAAAAGGGGCTTGTCTCTCACTTACACAAGGTAATAATTCTCTTCACATTATCTGTCCTCTGGCAGCAGGACAGTACCTAGAAGTCTCCTAACTTGCCATCTCACTTCCCATGCTTGGGAACACAGCCTTTTTTCTTCTACAGAAAAGACTACAGTAAAACCACTGCCTTTCCTTTCAAGGGCCAGAAATGAACCTGTACATTAATGCAATATGTACAGCTAACCAAGAAACACCTAAAGGTGGGATGCAATTAGCCTACACTCCTGGATAACCTCTGCCAACAGTGAGGACTGGTTCCCTCCCCCAGCAAACAGCTCCCATGGCTGCTGGCAGAGCTGGTGATTGGATCTAGTCTTACATTTCCAGCTTCCTGATACCTCCTTCACATGAGCTTCTACAGAGTAAGAATGTCCTAGACTTCAGCAGGTTATTTTTCAAGTAATTGGAATGGAATGAGGTCTGCCAATTTTAGCATGTCTATAGCTGAAGGACCTGAAGTGTCATTTATTTATCAATACTCCTTGGAATGAAATGGCAGTGATGTTCTTGACTATTCAGGATAACAGGCACATGCAATACATCTATAGAACTACAACTGAACAGACATCTTCTTACATGGACAGACATATAGTCAATACAGAAACATTCACAGCCTTTCTAACCAGGGGGCATTACTTACATTAAGTGACCAAGGACACTACCTCGAATTGTTTAGTTATTTCTTCAGTCAGACCCAGAACATACTTAAAAACCTCAAAGGATTTTATTCAATTACTGTGCAGAAAATTACATCCCAGTTGAATGCTCTGACACAGAAAATCAAACCAAATTCTTATTGATTTAACCCATATTTGTGAAGAAGTGTTAAAGCCACCCAAACTGACAACACAATTCAAAAGATGATGGTGACTAAAAAGAAAGATCAGTCATAAGAGTGGGGTGTAAATTGTATGTTGACAGGTGGGTGAGATTCACAAGTTTGACTTACATTTGGAGGAGGATAAAGATTATTTAGGTATATCAGTTAAATGTTTTTCTGATTTGGGCTGGAGGAGTAGAAGCACAAAGTAGAAGCACTACAGCTATGAACACAGTGATTCCAGTGAGTATTAATGTAAGTTCTATTAATAAATCATAGCCAACTCTATTAATAGCTTTGTGGTATCAAACTTCACTGTACTGCTTTCTGCAGGGCTACATCCCAAGCCATTTTCTTTAAAGAGAAGACTCCATAAAGATTGAATTGTCAAAGGCAGAATAAACCATATTAGAATATAAGCAAAACAAACACAGGTGAGGGATAAGAAGGAACAAATTTCAATATTAAAATGGTTCTGATTAGCAATTTCCTTAGAGTCTTCAAATATTGTTTGACCCAGAGTAGGAAGAGCTACAATAATAGATGTCATTCTGCACATATAGAGCAAGCAGAGGCACAGCAAGAGTCTGCACAAGAGACTCTGGTTTACTCTCTTGACACCCCTAAAGCAGTGTCACATCAGCGTACCAAGTAGTTTGCTCCCATTATTTTAACATTTGGGGCTTGACACAATTTTAAAGAAAGAGCTTGCCAATCCTTCTTTTCTACATAAGGAAGAATTACAATTAATTAATTGCAACCTAGTTTAACTATACTGGTCTTCATTAATTCTGTTATTAAACTTCATCTTACCCAGCTCTATCCATTTCTAAATGCCTATGCCTAACAGTTTAACACAGTGAAATGGCAAGCTGGAAAGTTTCAGGACATATAACCCCTTCACAACTTCTCAATTTTTCAAAGCAGTCTTCATTTATGCAGCAAGACAAACACTCAGTTGTCCCCTAAATAAACCCCACCAAAGTCATAATTAAATATCCTCCAGATGTCCAGTAGGATTTATCATTCTCCATCTTCCTTTCTACTTGCCCACTGTTTCACTGGTTGAGAATTTTGGACAAGAATATCACAGGAGTTTAACCTGTTAGGAGTGACAATATTTCAGCCAATCTCTAAGGTACATTTGCAACACAGAGGTAACTAAACTCAGTCAGTAATACAGAAGTGACTGCTGCTGGATACAAGGCATGTAGATCACATTTCATTGCCCAGCACACTTTTCTTGAAATTAGAAAACCCACTTGTATATAATCAACGTTTTACCATTAGTTTTTCATAAAGTTCAGGGAAGATTGCAATTGAATTGATGCAACACAAAACATGTCACATTTTGCAACACTACTGACAATAGGCTATAGGTTAAAAAAAAACCCAAAAGCCACGATCCCCAAGAGAAAATGGAAAGCTACAGTTTTGGAGCACACAAAAGAAGAGAATTAACTCAGTAATCTCTTAATGCTACAGTTTTGCCAACTTCTGTTTTATCGGCAAGTAGCCAAGTATTCTCCCATCTCCATAATGGATTTTAATAACAACACACAATAATGACCTACAGAGGGAACAGAAAAGCAAATCTCATACTGCATCCTAATGAACAATCATTTTTTAAACTTAAAATTAGCTAAACCAATAACTCAGATCACTGATATATTCTGAAGCAGGTATATATCTCAACAGCAAGAAAAGCTCAATAGATTAGAACAGCAACAATCTGCTACATTAATAGTAAAAAACTCAAAATAGGCATCACGACACTTATTCTGAATACATAATACAAAAACTACCAAACACTACAGCTAGTTTCTAGAAAACTGAAGTGATTTAAGCAGAACAAAGATATGAGAAAAAAAATAAGATCATTACAAGATGCACAAAAAGATACAAGGAAAAGCAAGTTCATTAGAACACAGATTTTACATTCACCCAACAAGCAGCTTTGCTAAAAGAAGTAATCAATATTTTCCTTCCAGCCAAGTCCCACACTAGCGGCAATGAGTGCGCAAAAATCAGTGGTTTAAAGTGAAAGTGGTCCCAAGTCACAAAAGAAAGCACACACCAAAGTTACAAGACACAAAACATCGAAGAATTTTGAGGACATATTTATAGAAATCCAACAGCAGTTGTAACTAGGCGGACACAAGTTATTCATAGCAACTAATAAACAATGAGTCATTATCTTAGTCATTGTCCTGTTAGTTCAACATTTTCTTTCCTCCAGTTAGGACACAGCACTTGTTTTCAAACCAGACTAGAAAAAGCCCACTTCTTCAAAGAAGTCAGCTACTTACCATGAAAGCTCAACTCTCCAGATTAGCAACATTCAGAGAACAGACAGTTTGTCTACAAGAAGAAAAGGGTTCTCACCTGAGTGCATATGTATAGCCAGTGTTCTCTGGCAGACATTGGGGAGGGGTGTACGTGTGTAGACGTGAAAAGTCCATGATGACAGTTTCAAATCATACTGTAAAAGGCGAAAATAAAGTAATGCAATGACTTATAATTACATAAAGTCAATCAAGGAGCCCTTGCACTGTTCAGCCTGTGTTATTAAGCATTGAATAAAAGAGCTATTACCAGAAACATGGAGCTCTCAGTAGTGGAGTAGTATTGCTGCTAGTGCCAGGTATCCCTTAACATTACTACAGGAAGCTCAGCTTATTTCTGGCTGTGACCTTCTTTATGATAGCCTACTTTCAGCTGTTTCCAAGTTCTCTGGAAGTTCTCTGGCTCAGTTATGAGCCAAACTCTTATCACAACCAAATTACAAGACTTCCACAGGAACTACATTATGCTGGTATCCCCTAAAGAAGCTAAGTATAAAAATCTAAAGAACCACATAGCCATGCTTCAGAGATCTCTTCAAAATGTGTTTAGCTTTGAGTGCCCTCTGAGCAAAGCACAGGCTGCTCTGGGCACCAGCTAAGGATACTGCAGATGAAACCTGAGAAAGTTTTTACATATAGTCAAATAATTTTACTCTAGCACTTTTGAATACCATCCACTAAGCAGTGAGGGAGTATCCTTCATTTCACATAATTTGTTCCTGTCATTAAAACCACTGAATACACACCCTAGCAAAAGAGCCAACTGCAAAGTGACTCATAGGTTAGAATTAGGCACATTTTCCAGAGTGCCATCCACTTCCAAAAAAACAAATCCAAAGCCAAAACTACCAAATCAAAACCACCCCAGTAAAACTTTCCATGGGGTCTTTGTAAAAGTATTATAGCTTTCAGAAGAAAACAAAAACTGATGTTGTCATATCAACAAACTTGCAGAGCTGCATGGGTCACTACTTGTGGTACTATGAACAAATTGACTTTCAATTTCAAAGTACTGGCAAAAACCCTTCAGCCCTCCTCAGTTTTATTAGCCAAAGAAAATTTTTAATTTTGCAGAAAAGATTCTTGGATGATAGCTTATTTGTAGTTAACAAATAGGGATTTGGCTATTCTGGATTTGCACGGTTAGCAAGGCAGAATCCTGGCTACTTGCAGATTATCTATGGCTCCTGTTTCAACAGCAGTAAAAGATATTCCACACATCTGTGATGACATATCTGAACCAGGATAAAAATATCCCCAGCTAATTTTCATAATCACAACATCAACCAGCATCTCATTTTGGAGATGCACTTTCCTATGCTGAAGTAAGGTTTTATTTTCTACAGCTACATATGCATAAGAAAAGGGGACAAAAAGCAGGTACAGCTCAAAAGCAATCTGTACACGTAACACTAAAATGCTCTTAGTCAGTCTACCTGTAGCCTCCAAATCCCGAGGTCAGTAAGGCAGGAGGGTATTTCCATGACTACTGAAGACTTAAAAATATTAAAACTTCCGGGCCTAAGCATTGCAGCTTCCTGAATCCAAGCACCTCCCATGCAAAGTGGAGTTAACGAAAAATAAGGTCTTCTGCTATTTATTTATTTATTTTTTTGTATTATAGAAAACACATTTCCATTAAGTGATCCTCTATGTCCACTTCATTTGCCCCAGAGCCATAATGTTTTCACTAACTTGTATATAAATTTATTGTTTGTTTACAGGAAGCTTAAATCAGTAGTGTGGAAGTATTAGCAAAACAGCCTCATTCTTTTGCTAGAATGAGCAGCAAATTCTGTTGGAATATGTAACAACTGCTGCCTTACTTTATCAACAAACAGGAGCTCAATTTAGCACATAGGAAATGGGGACCAGAGAGCAATGGCTTGCCAGGAACAAAAGTGGAAATATTGTGAATTTCAAGATGAGGGATGCTGATACCATCAGAGAGCACTTGTATTAAAGAATAGCAAAACAGGTTTCTCAGAGGTATGCCTGCTGAAGCTGAAAACTATGATTAAGGTTGATCTGTTTGAATTGGTTCATGCCAAAAAAAATTTTTAACCCTCAAGGTAGAAAAACCTTGTTCAGTTTCCGCTGGAGTTGATGTGTGTGCTTAGCGCACATCATTTCATCATAAAACCTATTTTTTAACTGGCAACTCAGTAGCTAATCCTTCTGACAGCAATATTTTCCCACATGGAAAGCTCAGCCATGCCAGTGAGCTTTGAGCAGCTCCCCAGCTCCTCCCTGTCTGCACTGCCCATATGGGCAGGGCAACGGCTGAGTTTGAAAAACAACATGTTGGCTCAGTTTCTTCCCTATTCTTTTCCCCTTCACCACCAGTTCTCTCTCTACTTGATTTCTGAATAAATCAAATGCTAGAACATAAACAGTATTTCTTATTTGATAAGGTTTTAATTGTTTCATTAAGTTATTACAGATAAAACATGTGCTTGACAAAGGTGGTGCTAACTGCAAAGCCTCGAAGGTACTTAGGCGTAGGTCTATTAATAGCTGGGTTTCACAGCACCCAGCTCTCCAGTGAAGATATCAGGTTTGCCATCTAAACACCACACTTAGAAATCACTCTTGGAAGATTTAGGGGCTTGGTTTGATTCACTGCTTGTCTGATGCTCTAAAATTAATTCTGACTCAAGAGGAGAAATCTCTACTCAATTTTTTTTCAAAGCAACAAAACAGGCCTGACTTAAAAAGAATTTGAAGGGCATCTTCAGAGATGACCACCACCATTTGTAAAAAATGGTGGTATTTACTATGAAACTGGATTTTTTTAAGCCTTTTACTTTAACAGCTTAATCTAAGTTATCCACCTCTTCAAAACAAATGATCAACCCAATTTATTTAGAAATATTCTACATCTATATTATAAAACAGACACAGGGTAGGTGGAGGACACTGACTCACTCTAATTTGTTCACCCATGTTTAACAGCACTCTACCTTTCATGTATAATCTGTCTTCTGACTTATGAAACTTTCATACACAACTAGAACAGAAAGAGACATTCTAATAAAATATTTTAAAAATCTTAAATCACAAAACTTGGCAGAGAACCTGAGAGGTAGGCACTGTACTTCCAGTTTGAACACTTCTGGGTGCCAACACCTTTCTGCTTTAGGTACCACAGATCTGTCTAGACTCAGTTTCATGGAGACTTTTAGTCTCAGTTTTGCTGCAGATTACCAGGCCCAAACTCTAAAATAGCCTTTTTCCCTTTTGTAGAAACCCATAAACATCTAATACTAAGGTATGTATAGTGCAAGAACCAAGACTGTAGCTGTATAAAAGCCCCAAGTAATAAGAACACTTTGATAAGACAGCCCACAGTGAATTACAGAGAAGCACACAGTTCCACTGGAATGCCTTAGCTTACAAGCCAACTTCCATGCTCCTGCAGAGGAGACAGCTGACTATTTCCCTTTTTTTGGGAAGCAGACACAACAGTCATCCCAAGCATCATCTCTGCCTTGCAATTAAACTGAATCTGTGCTAAAATAAATCAGCACAGCAGAAGGGCAGGAGAAGACAGATTGTGACTCTGTCAGAACAAAAGAAAGCTCAGGAACTCCTGTAATCAGTGGAGCAGAATTTACCTGCACACAAGGCCCTTGGCTGTCTCCAAAGGACTTTGAAGCTTCTCAGTGACATAAGGCTGCACCATTGGTTCAAAAGAAAGCTTATCTGACAGTCACTTTCACAATCAGCCGCCCTCAACCAAGTCCTAGCACCATGGCAGCAAGCTTCCTGGCTTCCAGGAAAGATGATGAAATGCTCCACAAGTGGCCTTTTCGCATAGAAGCATCACAAGGCAGGGGGAGCAGCACCAAACACTGACCGTGCACAACAAACGCCTCACAGGGACAGAACAAACCCTCACTGATGGCTTTTGGGGTACAAAGCCCTTTAGCAACATACTGTCCAGGCAGTTCCTTATGAAACCCTTTGTAACAAAGGAAATGGTAAATGGTCATTTCACAAAAGGGACCCTGGCAGAGTAGAAATATTCACCAAAGTCTGTTAGACAATGAGAAAATTCCCAAGATAGCATGTCTTATTTTTTATGTTACAAGGGATAAAAAATTATACAATGAAGTCTTAGATATTGGTAGCACTGCTTCAAATAGAACATTTATTATCCTCACATTTTAAAGCCAAGTAAGTTTAAGTCACTATGACTTAACACATTTGATGCCACATATGTAAACAAATTTAGGCAAATTATCAATAACAATGAAACTGACACATGAAAACTCCATCAGTTTCTGAGAGCAACCCATTTTTTACTTGTAATTTCAATTTTTATTTCTTTCTATTATTCATAATAACCAATAAAATCACTGGTTTTGGTTAAAGAACACAAATTCCTAAGTATATATACTCCACAAAGGATGTTTCACCATAGCAAGTTAATTGCTGGCTTGAACAGGCTGAAAAGCAAAGAGCTCCAAGCTAAATCAACATTTATTAAAACACACATTCATAAAACATCATTATTCCTTTAAAAGAACAACCCAAGAGCAAACAAACAAAAACACCCACAAGTAATAAAACCGATATTTTACTAGATGCTACCATTGAGCATTACGGCACAGATCCCCAAACACAGGTGTCAAACTACAGCGCTAACAACAAAACCCAGGTTCATCACAACACTGCACGCTCACATTGTGTACCTCTCGAAACGCTTTTTAAAGGGAAGGCTGACAAAAAACAGCCACGCATTCAGCCGCGGTGAAAGCAGCAGCGTGCCCGTTCATTGTTTACACGCAGGGCCCCGCTGCCCGCTCGGGCCCGCTCGCACCGGGGCCTGGCCGGGCCCTGCGCGGCCGCAGCCCGCGCTCGGCGCTCCGCCATCCGCCGCGGCCCGGGCTCGGGGCGCGCTGCCCGGCGGGCGGCACACGCCGAGCCATCGAGCCCAAAATGGCTCCCGGCCCCAACAAAGCCCGCAGCGCCCGGCCCCCGCGCTCCCCGTCACTCGCCGAGTTTGAATTCACTGGAGGCGGCGGCCCGGCCAACCCCACCGCCTTAACCCCTGCGGCTCCGACAGCGGCTCCGCTCGCCAGCCCGCCGGCGCACAACAAAAGGCGTGTTTTACCTCGCCCGTCACGCTGCTGAAACGCTTCACCTGCCCGATGAAACACCCCCAGTATTGGCGACCAAATTAAACCCCCACATCTTACCCTTTAAAAGCGACACCTGAATGCCTAAACGTCCACGCCTTATAAGCACCAAATTACGAGCCAGTCAAGCACCGTAGATTTAAGGGTCTCTAAACACCACCACATTTACTAACAGAGCAATGTAAAAAGCCTGCTAAGCTTGCCAATAAAACCCTCCGTCCAGCTCACTCGCGACGAAAAACACCCTGCAACTCACTTCCACAACACTGCTATGAAAATCAGCAACTAGTAATTCACCCATATATGTAAAAGCAAGAATTAGACATTAGGATTCACTGGGAAAGTCAACAGAAGCATTAGCCTTGAATAGTCAGTTGCAAAGAAATGAAACAGAAGCATTTAAAAAATTAGCAAATATTGAACTTCCTTTTTGCGTAATATTAAACTGAAAACCAGATGGTGAGATGAGGGGGCTGCAAATGCTGCAGAAACCCAAAATTTGCTGGCTAATATTTTCCTTCCCTATAATATATTATAAACAAAATATTTATAAAATGTATTTTATTTTAACATAGTATAATGTTAAATAAGGTAACGTAAAATAAGGAACGCAAAATAAGGTAAACCAAATACTTTTTCTTCCCAGCAGATCTAAAACTTACTGGAACTGTCAGAAAACAGGTGCTGTCTCCAGTGTTCCTGACACTTCTACCCCGATGGTCACTGAAGGGCAGCCAAACGTAAACATGGTATGAGGAACACAGCACTGTCACCTCAAAAGGAGCACAGCACTAAAATAGCACATTGTGCTATTTTACACGAGCAGTCACTCACTGGGCGAGCGATGCCGAACTCTTCTACAGTAAACCCGTCTGTTAAACAACACTTTCCCCAAAGAAGCAGCTGCCCTGCGGTGACAGCCGGGGGACAGCGAGGACAGGTCTGTCTACCTGTGCTGGCCGGAGCAGAGCACGACACCCATCACAGCACGTTACCTTTGCACCAAGGCTCGGCAGCCGCGGCGAGCGCCGGCACCACCGCGCACTTATCAGCTCTTTCACAATCAGGGCAGAAAGCTGCAGGTTATAGCTTCTTCTAACAAGGAAACCCTCCAGGTGCCAGGCCCAGACGGACCGTGGTAGTTGATGTTTCTCTCTCCTCCCAGCCAACAGCGCCGACCGACAGAACTCCAGACTACCCAGGGGTCAGCGCCCGCCCCACGACTCCAGCCCGCGGCGCCTCACGCCCCGCTGCCTGCCCAGCGCCGCTGCCCGAGCCAGGGACACCGATCCCCCGCTCGGGGGAGGCCGCAGACCCGAGACACCGCGCCCCGGGGGCTCCCACGCGGGCGGGCGGCCGCCACACGCGGCCCCGGCCCGCCGGGAAGCGGCAGCGGGCGGGCCGGGGCGGGGGCGGGCGGGGGACGGGTGAGCGCGGGCGGGGGGCGGTTGGCAACGGCCGGGGCGGGCTGAGCCGCGCCGCCTCCAGCCCCGCGCTCCGGGGGCGGCCGGGGGAGCGCGGCCCGGCCCTGCGCGACGGGGAGAGCGGCGGCGCGGGTTACCTGGTGCCAGCGCAGCGAGGGAAAGGCAGAGCCGGCGGCGGCGGCGGCAGCGGCGGCTGAGATTGCCCGGGCCCCGCCCGCTTTGCCGAGGCCGCCGGGAGCCCCCGCCCCGCCCGCGCGGCGCGTGCCGGCAGCGCCCCCTCAGCGCCCGCCCCGCGCGGCCCCTCACACACGGGCACGGGGCTCCGCTCCGCCTCCGCCACCGCCACCTCCTCCTCGGGCCCCGCTCGGGGGCTGCCCCCGCAGCCCGGCCGCCCCCTCCTCGCCTCCCCACTCCGCAAAATGGAGCTGTGGGAGCCTCTGGAGCCAGCAGGAGAGAGGCGAGGAGTTAACTCAGATTTTCACTCTATTGCTTGACTCACTGACTTTCCCTCACAGTGTTTCCTCTGTTTCCTTCGTACCCGGCCTTTTTGGGATTTTCCTTCCCTTTGATTCGCCCTCCTCCGCTAAGACTCTGGCTCTAGCACAGCCCCCCTGGCCGCCCGGTGGGACTGAAGCGCTTCGGTTCCGTGTGGTGCCCGACCGAATGTCACCAGTGCCAGCATCGGGCCACAGAAACCTCCGGACAGCCACACGGAAAAGAAATCAGAGAATGCTTCGGCTTGGAACTGACCTTTAAGCCTATCTAGTTCCAACTCCCCTGCAATGAGCAGGGGCACCTCCTACTACACCGGGTTCCTCCAAGCCCTGTGCAACCTGGCCTTGAACATTTCCAGGAATGGGACTGGTTCTTGGCAGAGAAGAAACAAGCCCCATTGTTCAAACACTCGGGGACCGTATGCAAATACATTCCATGTGGAGACTGTGCCTGAGTGACTTTTTTTAAGGCTTCAGTCTCCCTGAGTCCGCAGTTCTCTTGTGGGCCCAGCTGGCAGGAATGGTACAATGTCAGTGAATAGAACAGAGAATTTGTCACTTGGGAAAGGCTAAGCAGGCCATAAGTTGTTATTTACTCGTGCGTGTGAGAGAAATGACTCAGCTTGTTGTGAAAGACTGGCTAATAAATATGTAATTATCAAATAATCCAAATGTTTGGATACAAATGAGAGAAGGCAGCTAATCCTTAAGAAACAGAAAATGCAAGATAAACACATTCACTTAAGGTATTAGCTGATATTGTTTTAGCACTGATTTTGGGCAATTCCTGTTTCTTATAGAAGTGCTTTGCTCCAGTTTTAAGATGCTGCAGCCAAAGTTGAGCTGACCCCAGTGACACTTGGAAGCCAGTGTCTGGTTTGGTCAGATGTGCTGCCCTGCCCCAGTCTCCTCCTCCCTGCACATGGCTGAGTATTTTGCAGAATCAGTTTTCTGGCCACTCCTTCTCTTTCTGTACTTACTCCACACCTGTTTTCCTGTCTTAAGAGTAGATAGTATTTAAAGGCTTAAGATACTCAGGGCAAAATCACCTCTTAGTTTAAATCTCCTTGAAATTCCTTGGTGGTGTGAGGCCAGGCCCTCTCAGGGATGTTTCCCACCCAGTTCCCCTGGAGCCCAGGCAGGGCAGGCAGCACTCAGCTCTGGCAGGACAAGGCATGTTGTTCTCCCAGGGTACTGCCAGCTTCCCAGGCTGCTCTGACTTGTCCTGAGCAGTTGTTTTTGCATCACAACCAGGCCAAGAGGCTGGATGGAGGATGATGGCTGAAGCTCAGTTTTCCCTCCATTCCTCAGCTATGAGAGGCAATAGAGCTTGTTCTAAGTTTCCAGGATTTAAGGGGAACTTGGTCAGATGTCCTGGTTTTGTTAAAAGAAACTGCTGTGTACAGGGAGTTAATTTTTCCACATTTAAAAAGAAACTGCTCTGAAGCAAACAAAAGTTCCTTCAAGGTTTCTCAGCCTCAAACAAATTCTGAATGTAAAGTGGGCTGACAATTTAATTGGCTAAGTTGAAGTGTATAGAGAAAAATTATTAGTAAGAATAAAAATTGACCACATTAACAATGTTCCATTTCTAATATTGTAGAGGGCAGTCAAGAATTTAGAGGGGAAAAAAAGCTTTCTTAACTGACACCAGGTATGGGGAAACTGCAATACAAGGCCAAACCAATCCAAGGACCACATTTCTCTAGTTTTCTTCCCTTCCCTTCCCTTCCCTTCCCTTCCCTTCCCTTCCCTTCCCTTCCCTTCCCTTCCCTTCCCTTCCCTTCCCTTCCCTTCCCTTCCCTTCCCTTCCCTTCCCTTCCCTTCCCTTCCCTTCCCTTCCCTTCCCTTCCCTTCCCTTCCCTTCCCTTCCCTTCCCTTCCCTTCCCTTCCCTTCCCTTCCCTTCCCTTCCCTTCCCCTCCCCCACATTATTTCTCCCTTCCCACTACGATTCCCATTCCCAGTGCTCTCCTGCACTCACACCTAGCAAACCTGTTGTGCTCCACCTTCTGCTCCTTGCTATCAAAAGGGGCAAATCCCCACAGTGACTGAAGGTACAGACTGAATGTGGCAGAAACCAGGGCAGCGAGGTGTTTCTGACTGGTGTACTGGGCATGGCACACTTCTGCACAGCATGGGAGTGGTGACTTTGTGTCCATGGCTGGGCAGATTATCATATATATGTAGTAGTATGAAAATCACCTGAAATATCTGTAAATCTGATTTCTTGCTCATCAAAGAAAAGGTTTCTCACCACCTGCATCCCTCTATGGTTAAGCTCAGCAGGGTCCTTTCCCCACACCCCTCAGCCAAAGGCAATGGGTGCTGCATCCAGAGCAATTGGGTTATCAGGTGAAGGGGGATGCAGAGCACTTCAGACCAGTTTTGCCACTGGGTCTCCTGCCTTACAGGGGATTTCAGACATTAACAAGAAAAGCCGATTACACCCAAGGCAGGCGGGCAGAGCAGCCGCTCTCCTCACAGCTCTCATCTGCTGCTTCAGCTCAGCTCCTGCTTCTCTGGGGGATTGATCCCAGTAAATGGACACAAGCTTGTTAACTGTAATTTTTGTTGATCCTTCAGATGCCTAATAATGAAGATTTTTTTTCCTTTACTTTTCTTTCTCTCTTTTTAAGACATGGTTAGAGCTTCACATGGAGGGCTGAGACACAGAGCAGTCCATGATTTATCCAGCAGGACCAGCTCTGATCTACTCTTCTAACAAACAGTTGCTCACCTTCCCTTGCAGGGATCCTAACACAGATTCTGCAAATGAGACAGAGGCTTGGCTGCTCTCAAGCCAGCAGTTGGCTTTCCAAAGCCAAGATGTTACTTTATTTTTGAGGCAGTGCTCTGGTATGTTTGTGTGGTGCAGACAAGGGGGGGTTCCCCCAGCAAGATAAAGCCTGTGCAACAGCCCATCAGAACTCTAAACTCTCCATATAGAACTATTACAGTACAATTTATTTATAATAAATAAATAAATTTAAAAAAATAACTTCTACCATAATGGCATAAATACCTATTATGGTTATACTGTAGTATAACTGGATAATTTTATCATAGTACTACGTAGTAAAACAGTACTATAGACGATACTAATTCTTTCTGGTTTCTCCTGGTTTTAATTTATTATTCCTTAATAGCTAAATTTCTCTGTGTAGAGATTAGATTAGATTAGATTAGAGCTGTGATCTGTTATTACAGCCTATAATAACTTTGCAGTTGGAGTGTCTGGGAGCAGGCTGCTGACACAAGCAGAGAGGTGCATTAGGGCACCTTCCCATGGGCTCACATGACCTTGCAGGGCTGGACACCTGCAGAGTGTCTGCAATCTGCCAGAGCATTCCTGGAAATCTGCACACTGCCTGGATGGACTCACATGGAGGAGTGGATGGATCTGGAACACACTTAACCACCAGCCTCTCCTAAAATGCTCTCTGATGTAGACCCTATCTCAAAGTTTAGTTATCTCATTTGTCAGTGCCCTCTCAATGTCTAATTAATTTAATATATTTAAGGTAGGTTACAAATATGTAAAAGATTCTACATTCAGTCAGACAAATGCATGCACTTACCTAAAAACCTCTGTTTTGCTGAGAATCCAAGTCCCAGGATCCTCCACAGCAGGTCTTCTGGCTTACAAGGATGAAGACAGAGGCCCAACTGCTCGTCACAGGAAGGGCAGGGCTAAAGGCTGCTTATCTAAAGTGCCTGAAAGTTTGAGATAACAGCTCTGCTCCCCAAAATTGCCTTAGCTTAAAAGTGACGTAATGCATATGGTGCCAGTGACATTCTGTAATGTGCACTAACTAAATCTAGAAAATATAAGAGCTGATCTGGCCAAACAGGAAAAAAACCCCACAACATTTCAGTTGAGTTCCTATTGATCCAGTAAAAGATTGAAGCTGAAAGTTGAGTCTCAAAGAAAATGAGTTTAAATAAAGCACATCCGCAGGAGACTCAATAACAGTAAATTTTTATAAAGGGATTTAAGAAATTTGGGTTATGTGAATTGAAATACAAGTAAGGTTAGCACATTGTCAAGTCCTACACCCAGAAGACCTAATGAAAGGCTGTAGTGGCAGATCCCCAGTTTGTCACACACACACAAACAAGATCAAGCTGGTGTTTAGCATGTCTCTGGAAGGACTGTTAGAATATTCATTTTAACAAGATCTCCTGGCTCTGAAGAAAAAGCCAGTTTGTTGGATAATGTGGAGATTTTTCTTTGTGAGGCATCCCACAACGGACTGCTCTGAAAGATAACAAAATGTTCAACATATGGAGGAAAAAAAAAATTCCCAGCCTGCTGAAGATATCAAGCTTGATGAATACTTCAGCTCTTACTATTTGTGTGCCAGCTTTAGAACATCTTGAAAAACTTTGACCAGATTCCACGTCAAGCAAGAATGTTCTCTTCTCTCATCCCACATTTGAAGTTGGGTTTGCAAACATCTCTGCTTTAGATCATAAGAGTAATTAAAAGCACTTGACCAACATTTGTACTGCAGCTATCATGAGGCTGTTAATCAGTGGTAAAGAATCTACATTTTGTCAACATAAGAAGCTAAAAATATCATGCCTGTAGTAGTATCATTAAGTAGGATTTATTTAGGGGACTTTCAAGGGAACTCTACCATAAGAACTGGGTTTTTGCTGCTGAAGTGAAACTTTAGGTTGTATTGCAGGAACCTGCTGCTTTGCAGTGCTTTGAAAGGCTATTTTGAGAACAAGGTCTCTGCTAGCATAGAGTCTATTTCCAGTTTATTTTAATTGGGTTTTTAATAATTTATTAGACTAAGGAAACAATTTCATGGAACCACAGAATAGTCAGGCTGGAAGAGGCCCCTGGAGATGCTGTATGTAGTCCCACTCCTGCCCAACAGGCTCAGGCAGAACAGGTTTCTCAGGGCTGTATCAAGTCAGATTTTGAATATATCCAAGGCTGGAGACTCCACAATCTCTTCACTCTATTTAATGTTTTTTAGGATTTTTACCTCACTCACATTGCCCTATGTTAAATTTATATTTTATATATATATTGCCTTGTAAGAACTTTAGCTGTCCCTCCATTTACAGTGAGCTAAATAGTTAATAGTTTTTAGTCAATTAAAATGCTGCTCAGTACAGGAACAGCTGTACTTCAGCTTTTCATTAAAAGAAAGCTGAACTTCAAAGACAGTACAAAGGGCCTAAAATGAGTATCCTATTCTACAGGAATGCACAATAGCTTTGGATCCATAAGAAACTCCTCAGCTATTCTGTATCATTAGTGTTATTGTCCCTTTTTGGAGAATTTTCAAAGCAAGCCAGTGTTTTGTGGAGAAGTGGCCAGAAGTTTGACTGTGCCTTTAAGCTAGGAATAAAACTTGTGTGTGTAATCTGTCTCAAATGTTTCTTTGGGAAGGCAAGTAGACATTGCTGTAAACAGATCATGGGTTGGCTAACAACCATGTCACAGGCCTGAAAAGGTAAAGTTAGGTCAGATGGACAAACAAACATGAGCACTTCCTACAGCATAAGGAGCATGAGCAACCCCCACTGAGTCTGTTTTTAGACTTGACACAAAGCCAAGGCACTTGGGAATTAGAAGCCAAAGAGCACTTTCTGTCTGTAATACAGATAATTTAAAATACCCACATCAGAATCCTGATTTTCCATGATTTTTGTGTGCAAAAAACCTCCAGCACTCTACCCCACAATGGTGTACACAAGCATCCAGGAGCTCCCCTTTTTATTACACAGCTGAGAACAGAAGATGACACCAAAACTTACATACTACAAAGCTACTGAAGAAAACCCCAAACAAACCAAGCTTTAACCTAAAGTCACAGAATTTAATTTCAAAGCAGTATGCAAATAAACATTGCTTGATTTCCAAGGCACAGTGGTATAAACATAAAAACTGCAAATGAAATTTATTTAGTACAAAAATATAAATACTGTTAATCTAAATGACAAAACAGAACATTTTTCCATGTATAAACTTCATTTAAAAAATTCAGCTTTACTCAGTCATGAAATGTAATACAATAAAAATAAAAACTGTTCTTTTAGTGCTACCTATTTCCCTATTATATCAGCATAAATATGAATATTCAAAACATTATACTCTTTGCTGCATCATGAAAGAGAAGCCTGGCTGCTTTTTTTTCCCTAACAAAACTGGTCACCACATAGCTGACTCTGAAGTGTGATTTTATTCAGTTTGAAATGCTTTTTGAAAGACTGAATCCTTGCTGTATTACATTAGTAAATCTGACATTAAATTATTACATTGTCAAATAATAAAAAAATTAACTTCCTGAAAAAACATTCCTTCTTTAAACCTTGTATCTGAAAAACGAATGCAAAGTGAATTAAAACATTGTTTTATTGCTAGGAAATACAAAGAACTGTTCAAACTGCAAAGAACATTGAATTGTGCTAATTTCACTTTCAAATGAACCAACAGTGAATTTACAAAGAAAAAACAATGTATTTCCAGCTCAGCCTTTCTTAAGCAAACAAAAATACAAAGATAATCCAAGTCATACAGATTTCACATCAGTTTCCTACACAGGATCTCAGCAGTGATTCATAAAGCTGATTCCTTGGCTGACTGAATGTGATGTAGCAGCTGATTACAATAGACTGGTGTTTGATGCTTGTGTAAAACCCCTTCAATTTCTCTCACCAGCAGATCTGGATATAAAATGCTTCCTTCCTTTAAAACTTCTGGAAGACAAAAATATGTTTTATAAATCAGTAGCTGCTTTGTGTTTCTCTACCCAAGTTCCCTCAAAGTAGCTGAAAGCAAACTAGGAAATTGTTACCTAAGTGATGCAGTGATGACAACACAATTCCTCCCTCCCCCATTTGCTGAGGTCTGTATTTTGATATTTATGTTCTTCAACACAGGCTGCTACACTAATAAATTCCAGAGAGCCCCTCCTGCAAGCTGGGATTTGGTCACACCCTGCAGTGCTCCATATCCTGTTTACCATTTATAAAGTCTCTGGAGGTAAAGCTGACCTGCTACCTCCCCTGGGGAGCACTGGGCAAAGCATTCATTCTGCACACAGGTAAAAGGTCAGAGCTCATCCACTGAAACCCAAAGGAAAGCTCCAGCTTGGCAGGGTTGTCCTCTACCCATAGGTGCTGCCTTCGTGAACACTCAAAATGATGATTTAAAAAACATTGTTAAAAAATACATGTCTGAAATTCTTACCTAGGACTGCTTTTTGGAGATTTTCATCTGGGTCATCGAGATGTACCAAGAGCTCTTGGTACAGAAATTCAACATGATTTTCCATTGAGGATTTCACATCACTGTCCTTTAAGCACTTAAACCAATTAGCCAAGGTGTGAGCAGCTGCCAGGCGCACCTCACACGAGGCATCGTCCAGACGCTTCAACACCTCTGAAAAGGAGCAAGAACCAAAATGCTCTGGCAACACTGCAGCTGGCTTTTGCATTTGAAAAAACAAATGTTTTCTGTCAACATTCAAATTATTGTTACATTTCTGATGTATTTTTGTCTTTTGAACATAATAAATACATGTATACACTGTTCCTAAAAGCTCCTCATTCATTGTTATTGGATGATGCTGTCCAAACGTTAATAAAAGGCATATACAGAAGTATTTAGATTAATTGAACATTATTGAGCACTCCTCCTAACAAGGAACTATGGATGTCTATTTATGCATTACAGAACAGAGTTTAAGTATTTCTACTTTTAATAAAGCACAGCATTTCTATTAATTTGATATTAATTACATTATTAGATAATATGAATTAAATTAATAAATTAAATATTACTGTTTCAGTGAATTACTACGTGAATATGCAAGATACAAAGACATATATACTTTGAAAATTATCTGGTCATGTATTTCTCCAAAATAAAAATGTTTGTAGTTAGATTTCTAGTGTGCCATGTAAGAAAAAATATGAGTTATTAAGATGCTGAGTTAGGGAAAGCCAAATTTATTTGTCTGTATAAGAACATAAAACCTGGCTCAAAGCATAGTCTGTACTTCTGAATAATAGTTTAGCACTTCAACTCCATCCTAAAAGGCATTACAGCTCCTAGCTCTAATTGGCAATACAAAACTCTAGATTAGAGTTTTCTTGGTGTTTTTTTGTTTTGTTTTGTTTTGTTTTTTTAAGATAAAAACCCAACCCACTACCTATTCAGGTCTATTTATGGTACACTGAAATGGTTTGCTCTTGGCTCTCACACACAGCACGGAGAACAATGTGACTTCCATTTATACACTGCAGTACTGTTCTGCTCTCACTATACTTAGCACATTATTTCACATAGTCCAAACTCTGAAGCAATGCAGATGAGCTGCTGGCAAGCCCTGCACAAACCAAAGTATTGAGTGAAGTTCCACCTAGTGGTCTGATAGATAATGACGTTGAGAATACTGCTTGGTTCTGCCAAACCCTTAAAAGTCGAGTAAACTGTGGCACTTTGGGTAAAAAAGCAAATCTCAACATTGCAATCTTGATTAAAACACACAAACAAACCAGCAATGCCCTCACCCCAAGTCTACCAAACCTTTACACATACCTGTGTAAGTGTTCTTAAGTTTATCTGCATCAAACTGCCTCCCACAGACTTTTAGAAAAACATCAACAATACGACAAGCCATCAGTCGAGTAATTTTCGAGTCTTCATCCATGGAAGCAATAATTTGGGGCATCAGCTCATCTTTTACTTTTAAGATCTACAGTTAATAGGAAAAGGATGGAAAAAATATGCTTAGTGCTACAGCACTTACCATTAGCTGTGCCAGATACTTGTTTACTTAGTTTAAAAAAATTAGCTATAAACGTTAGCCTGACAATCCCTGAAGTTACAGAGCTCTAATTTTGCCTCTACCTTAGCTTGGAAAATGAAAATCCACCAGTCAATCACCCAGCTCATGAGCATTCAGTATACAAGTAGATGAGTTTTATGTAACTCATATGTATGTTCAAGCTTGGAAAAGCTTTAAAAGTTACTGGCTTTAAAAAAAAAGCCCAGACTGCGGAGGCTCGGAGCGAGGCGGAGCGGCGCGTTCCGCACAGGGAGCAGCAGATGGCGCCCCGAGCCCAACAGGACGCGCCGGGCTGGGGCGGCTGGCAGGCTCGGAGTTGGAAGGAATTCCGAGTGTTTCACATCAGCCGTTAATAAGAAATAGGCACTAAGGCACCGATTCAGGAAAAAATGTTCAGCTACAACAGCAGCTTCTGATATCAACGTTTCTGTGTGTGTGAGCTCAACCAGTTATGTGTGTTTAAGCACTTTGTTCAATTAAGGTCTGGTATAAAGACACTAAAGACTGCGAACATTTAATAACATTTAAATTAAATATATTTTTTAAAAAATGACCTTGTATTTAACATATTTCCAGTGCATAATTTCAAAATGCTAATTTTGTTAGCAAAGAAGCTTCAAAACCACCCCCAGATTCAATTAATCCTTTATCAGGGATGGGTAACAACTCTTCAAGTGGCACTCCAGTCTCTATTCATTTTCTTCGTGTTCCTTTTCAAGCCCTCCTGTCCTTTCTCAGAATCTTTACATGTTTTTTTATTTTCTCTAAATGGACCTGTGGGCTCCAAGGCAACCAGACAACTTGTCTTTGCCACGTGACAGCACAGCTCGTCCTGGCTGGCTCCAGAGCTGCTGCACAGGCTCTGCTGTGGGTCCACTAATGTCCAGCACCCAGACTGTTGTGTTCACAGCACCCAGATTGTTGTGTTCCCAGTGGTCAGTACCTTGGTCTACAGAACTGATGATCTGTTAGAAAAAAATATCTACAAAATTTGATGCTACTCAGTTTTACACCTCAGCATTTTGCTGGCCTCAGATCTCTTCTCAGGATGTCATCATCCCTGCACTAGTGATTGTTTCAGTCATTAACATTCAATTACAATTAATGAATTTTATTATGAAGACTGTATGTCCTTCTGAAAATATTACTTACCCTAAGGATTTATTCTTTTTTTCTCCCTTGCATTTATTTTGTTTTCCTGCCTAAGATTTCAAAGGATGAGAAAGAATTTACCTCTTTTGGTGAAAGCATTTCACAGTGGATGAGAGCCCAAAGGCACAGTACAGCTGTAGCACGGATGGCAGCTGCTGTTCTTCCAGCATGCCACTGCAGATTAGGAGCCAGGATGTCTTTTATCACAGTCTCAAGGTAGCTAGGGAACAGCCTGAAGCCAAAAATAAGAAAGCAAAATAAAGGTTCATGAGAAAGTGATAAAGAGACTGACAGGATGTAAAAGAGAATTTTCTGTCATAGAAACATAGGCAGAAAAGGGGAAAAAAAAGACTCTGTAAAAAAATAAATAACATCTTCTAAGGCAATGTTATTGTAATGTATGTGGTAAGTTTTCACAACTTATTTTTTCTAGATAATGTTTAAACAAATACCTAACATTCATAGAAAGGAGAGCCCAGACTCTCCCACTTCAGACAATGACCATGACTCAGTGTTATCTTGGTAAACTTCTTACCTTCTCTGTGTCTCACCTTTCCTGTCTGTGCAGTGGAGATAACACCCTGTGCAGTGCTGTGAGGATTCATTAATATCTGTGAGGCCCTTTGAGACTGGCCAGGAAAAAGTATTTATAATGTGAAAAGGATGAATGCTATTGATGACACTGATACAGCTGGGAGCCTACACAGAATATTTCAGCTCTCTCTTGGCTCAGAAACTTGTTTCCCCCAAAGATGAAAGGTCTGTAGGATTTTCTGATGGTGCCAGTCCCCATACTAGGGTTTTTTATTACAAACACATAAATCTGTGATGTTTTTGCTGATGCTTTTTCTTCCTCCTCCATTCAATGGGTTGTTATAATGCTAAAAGTTGCTGTGAGAGTCAGCAATTACAATAGGCAGGATTCCCTCATACTTGTTTAGTTACAGCTCAATCTCAAATCAAGAGGAAAAAAAATACAGATCTTATAAGTTAATTAATACTTTGCTGCATCAAAGAGACATTAGTGGCTGGCTGTGGCTGGTAACTGAGGCTCAGGTTATCCATTGTGCCTGTGCCTCAGAGAGCAGCTGGCAGTGTGCAAACAGACTGAACCTACCCTGACTGTCCCTCTGAGCTCTGTTCAAAGTGCAGCCCCTGAGAGCCCAACAGCACATCCCCACCCTGCTGCTTGATACAAAGGGAACAAGCTCTTGTTGACTTTTCTAAGAGTCCTACACTGCCAGGGTGAATGAGTGGCCCCTTTAGTGATGTGCCAAGACACAGGGGGAACATAACAGGTCCATGTTAACAACTAACAATTACCAGGGAATGCTTTAAAAAGAATCCATGCTGCAAGCAGTCCCTGTTATCCAGGTATTACCTGACTAAAGCACAAGCAGCTGCACTGCCAGGCCTCAGCTATGTGCTGACACACACCTGCAACATTATGGAAATAGACACACCTGGCTGCTGCTTCCCCTTGGCAAGGGAGCCCTTGGGCTCTGAAGAACTCAGAGATCCATCCACTGCTGCTTCTTGTCAGCAGATGGCACTTAAGTAATAACAAGAAATCTGACGTCCCATTAGACACATCTAAATCTGTAAAACCCTTTAGATGTGGTAGTTTAAACACATTTTTAAGCATTAATAATTTCCTGTTAAAAAAGTTGTTGGAAAAAAATTAAAGTAATGATCAGCATCATTCCAAATCTCCTTTCAGCTCCAAAGCTAAGCAGCTCTGTGCTGTCTGTGCTATCTGATCAGTAGCTGCTGCTGTTTTTAATAAAACCTGTTAAACTGCAGTGAGAAAACAATCTGTCAAAACACAAAGGTAAATTCCATCAGCATTATGTTAACCATGGCGCTGTGCTATTTGTGAGAATGTTTGTTCTAGTGCCTTGAAACAGAATCAGTAAAGCAATATCTGGCAATTATCTGACTCAGTCATGTCAGACTCAAACCCAATTAGGTGACCACACAACTGTGTTTAGCATTATAACCAAAAGCCTTCCTATCCAAACTCTGAGAACCATTTCAAGGAGCTAAACAAATTACTGACAGCAGTGAATGTGAGAGTGCAACTGGAACTTACTACTGCTCCCCAACCATCTCTCATAACCATTAACATTTTATTTTTGCTGTTGCTGATGCAATTAAATGCTCCCTCTTTCCATTTTCAGATCTTATTGCTATAAATCTGTGTAACTTAATTCTAAAAGTCAGTAATTTCCAGGAAAGGACATACCCTGTCAGTGCTGGTTGTATTTAGAGTTGATACTTCATTCTCAGCTGGATACAAGAGCACTAAAATGTGATCTGCAGAGATATTAATACCCTGCTCTTATGCAGATGTTTCAAAGCAGAGCTTGGGTTTCCATTAAAATTGGTTTTATGAACTTGCATACTTAAACTTTCATTCCATGCTAATTATTTTTTATACATTTTTGTTTGGCATTGGTTCCTTTTCTGCTTTTATGAAACTGCTGCACTTTGCCTTATATGTCTTGGGGTTTTCTGTGTATGCTTTTGTTGTTTCTTTTTTTAAAATTGAACATCCCAAACTCAGGCAATTTGAAACAAAATTGGATTGGCTTTTACAAATCAAAACTTCCAGAAATGTTTTGCAAACAATGCTTCAACACAAAACCTCCACATGTTACCTCCTACATGAAAACATTTGCTGTGTCCATGGCAAGCAGAATCAAAACTTCAGAAGCATTTAGCTGCTCCCACTGCTTTTGAGTCTTGAAGATAAACCTACTGGTAAAATTCATAGCTTTGCTTTTGTTGTCAGAGGACAAAGCCTCATAATCAGCTGGACTGGACCATCCTTCATACAAACAAGTCTGTGACCCTCCCTGGATGTATCTCATCCTGACAAAGGCCATTCACTCACACTGCCCTGAGCAAAACAACTTCCATCATGCTGTCTGCAGAGCTGGGGTGGTGTGTGGCCATACTCACTGAATTACTTTGAAACACTCTTCTGTTTTTTGCACACTGATGATTTGCCTTTCCTGAGAATATTAATGAAGCTGGCAGCTCATTGGGTTGGGTTTCTTGGTTCCAAGAGCTTTACACTCTCAGTTAGATGATACAAACTGGTTTAAAACAAATAGACAGATCCGGGAACACTTCAAACAGTTTTCAAAGTGCTTTTCTTTTTTTCTGGATTGTAGAATATCTAGATTAATTTTATAACTATCAGTCAGTTACATGATTACTTAAACAAGTAACTGACTACAGTTTTTACAGTATTTAAACAAGTAACATCCCCCCTCCTCAATCCTTTTCCTAAGAATCTCCTTTTTAGCTTTCAAAAAGTATTCTTTTCAACCACAGCTCTTCTTTTTTTTTTTTTTTGAAAACTATCCAGATCTGCATGACATTCCTTTAAATTCCCAGTAATGGCACAGGTAAGAAGACTACAGTGGAGGAAGCCAAGACTTCCATTTATTTATATATATTTTTTTAATTACTGCACTTTACCCTCCTAATCATTATTAAAAATTACAGTAAGAAAAATAGACTGTAGAAGATGGTGGGAAAGTCTTTCTTCTTCCAGCCACACTCACATGGAGATGGTTATAGGGGTTAAATAACTCTCAAGGTCATTATTTCTTAGTGCCACTGGAGTTTTCAAATAGCTGTGTGAAATCAGAGCTCCACTTACCCCTGAGAATTGATGGTTTCACTTGCTTTCTGCAACAACTGGGATAAAACAGTGAAGAGCTTTAACCGCATCTGGGGATCTCTGTTTGCCTGGAGACACGTCCTCAGAACCAGAACAAAGTCATCCAGAGCTTCACCTATGACAGCACCTAGCAAACAAACACAGAAGGCTTTTTCAGAATACTAGTAAGTTCTATTTAGATGTTTCATATGTGGGTGCATTAAAATTTCTAATACAAGTGGTGTTAGAATAGTCCTTGGCTTCCCACTCTCGCATGGCAGCTGTTGAGGGATCCGTGTCACACCGTACTGGTGGTGCACAAATCCCCAGGCTGACTCCTCAGAGCCTGAAGCAGCCTGAAGATCAGTTCCCCATGTCTCATTTAGTCAGCCTGACATGGCTGTACCACATTTGGCCACAGGAGCTGTGGCTGCCCCATCCCTGGAACTGCCCAAAGCCAGGCTGGATGGAGCTCGGAACAACCTGGGCTAGTGGAAGGTGCTCCTGCCCATGGCAGGGAGTTGAAACTTGATGGTCTTTAAGGCTCCTTCCAGCCCAAACCATTCTATCATTTCATGACTCTGGAATGGATCTATCCATGACCCCCCAGAGCTGCTGGGACCATCAGTACCAGAGGGCATTTTGGCTGGAGGATTAATGCTGCTCCCTTGTAACTCTGCAAGTCTGAGGCTATGCACAAAGCTTTGGTTTTCTTAAACTTAATGAAAAACTACACTGGATCTGGCATGACCATCACACCTCTGGACACAGCAGCATTAGCTACACTTTCTTCTTTCAAGTTTTTCCACATGCAGCATTTGAGAGGTTCATGACTCCCAGAGGCATAGGAAAGGGCCTGTTTGAAAGGATCAGCTTCAAAACTTGGATAATACAATTACTGCAGCAGCATTCCTTCTCCCTTTTTAAATAATGCTTATTTTCAGCTTATATGACAATCCAAAATATGATGTATTTTAGAAGCTACTTGAAATAAAAATATCTTCTAAATTAACTCTTTAGTTTGTTAATATTTTCACATCCTGTGATAAATTTAAACAATAAACAAACAAATAAAACTCCAAGCTGTTATCCCAACATTTTAAGAAGTTCTTTTCCCACAACTGAGGGAAATTTGTGCCTTTATCCTTGATAATGACTAACATCTGCCTGCTTTTAAAGAGGAAGAGTCCATAAGACTGTACACACACTTTCTTCTGCAAGCTTCTTGCTGTAGAATGCTCTTTCTGCTCTATTTTTGCAATAAACTACTTTCCTTTAGGAACTTCTTCAGCTTTGCATCCTTAAGATGCACATTCCATCCAACTCCACTAACTCAGAAAACTCTTCCAGAGGAGACACAACACTGGTATTCATGATGACAAGAATATTCCTCACACATGGGATGGACAGATTGAAGTATTCAAAAAACAAGCTCAATAGCATTTAATAATATCTGGAAATTTAATGTTTAAAATAATAATGAAAAAAACCCAAATTTCACTGTCTAGACTGAAGCAATACAGGGTGTTGAACTGCAGTTTGCTAAATGTCTGTGCCAACAAATAGGTCTTTATTTTCACAGCATTTATTCAAGATACATTGCTGCATGTGAGTTGTGAGACATTCACAAGATACTACTACTATATCAAACTGATAACAGCAAATTCAACAGATGGAAAATAAACAAAATAAACTACATTGCTAATTTCAGCCTAAGCATACGCTCCTGAAAAACATAAAAACCTCAAAATATGAATTGAGTAAAGCTGATTAAATTGATTAAAAACAACATTATGTGTGGGAATGAAAAGAAAGAAAAAAAAATAGCTCTAGGAGCTGCTGTGTCAGACAGAAAACACAGACAATAGCATATTACCAGTGTTGGGTGCAAGCCAAAACGTTTGCCCAGACATTTGATGATTTATTTAGCATTAAGGAAAACAGAGACAACTGTCTAGAAGTCCCTCAGTCATGGAAATGGGAGCACAAATATACAGAAAAGTTGGCCTCTCAAATCTCACACTGAAGTAACTTTTTGTTCTTTTCACAGATGAAAACCAAAAAAAGGGCTTATGCTGGTTGCTGCACAAACCAACAAGTGGGTGCTTCACATAGGTTTGATGAGGGTTTCTTTGAGATTCAAAGATTAAATGCAGAAGATACATTCCTTTAAAATATACCTGTCCACATCTAACTGTGTGCACAGTGATACTTCATGAAGTGACTGTCCCCATCCCAGTTACAACCAACACAAAGGAAAAAACAAATAAACAGCACTTTTCATTTTAATAATCCTCAAATGGGTGTCTAGGTGGAAAGCACTGCCTGTCACCATGTCCCTTGCTGCTGATGCCAGCTGGGGACTGTGACAGAGGAGTGCTCACTGTGCAGGACTGGAGGTGTGTGAGATGCACACCAGTGTGTCACTCACCTCTGCATGGCCACATGCTGCACAGCCACAGTAAGGAACTGTTTGTTAGAGAGAGGTGGTGTCCTCTGAAAGACTAATGAATAGATGGGATAAATAGATGGATTTTTGGACACAAGCTACATCAATTTGTCCCCCTGTAATCCTCACCTATTTCATTCACCTGAAAGTGCATTTCTCCTTAAGTGCTTTTAGCATTTGCCCTGTAGCCAGAGAATCTTTGGGAATATGAACTGCTTCAACATTTCTGTTATTTTCCATCATGTTCTTGTGAAGGTTCTGAATGTTACACTGTTCATTACAAAACACAAGCTGTCTGCAGGCTGAGGAGATCCTGACTGGATCTTCTTTAGAACTAAATAAATCCTACCTGAATGGGTTGCGATGACCTCGAACTGCAACACTTCTGGGGAATAGCAGCTCCACCCTTCACAGGACCCTGCAAGCCACTCCAGCAGCTGAATTATGTGCTGCTTGTAGAGACTCTGAAAACTTTCCAACTGCTGCACTGCAGCTAAGGAAGACATTGTCTTCTCCACCTGTTAGAACAGAGACAGGATACTTAACTGAAACCATTAAAAAACCCCAAATGTTTAGAACTCATCCTGTAAGAAAAGAAGGGACATGGGAAGATTTTCATAACCTCTATTAAACAATCAAGGCTGATATTTAATGTCTGTCTATACTACATCCATTAACTTTTATTTGAAGTGAAACATTTGTTCTGATTTCAAAATGAAATCATCAGGAACACAGCAACCTAACAGCAAAATGGGAGAGTCTCTAACCCATGTGCAGACCTATCCAAAAACTAACCACATCATAAAAAAGGCTCTTAGTGGTTTTAAAGATGTAGTGATTTTTCTCCTTAATTTAAGAATGCTTTAAAAAATAAAGACAGGGGGAATTTCTCACAATCCCAAGCCATGGTAGCTTCCAAAAAGTATTGCTGTTGCAGGTAAGAGAAGACATGGAATTTCCCCTCCTCCCTTTCTCCCCCCAGTTTTAATTATGAAAGATGCTCTCTCTTTGTAGTAGCTGGGCAGGCTCATTTTGAATTTTCAACTTCTGTTGCTTAGGAGTACCAAAACTCACTGTTACATCAGAAATACCTTCTTCATGTTTAGAGTTAAGACCATCCTATGAGACATGCAAATAAAACATGTACAAATGAAACATATAAGAAGAACTACTAAATGAATTCCAGACATGAGCATGCTTGGCAAGGATGCCTGTAGATCTTCCTAATCACTTGCAGCAGATGTGTTTCCAAGCAAATGAAAATTTGCTTTTACAGCTCCTGAAGGCTCCTACCAGAAGTATAAAACTTCTCCAAGGAGGAGATTAAGAGCATGCTGGAAGCAGGATCTGTAGCCTTGGTGATTTCAGTAGACTGTGAATCAAGAATGGGGAGCAAGGCCCTGTTGGGAACCTCACTAAGGAATAACAAGGGCTGCCAGCAGGGCCAGTTCAGCAGGGAAAGATGGAGTGCAGTGCTGGCAGTGACATCATTTGACTCCAAGTGCTGCACTAGAACTACAAATTGTACTCATATTTTTAATATTTTTAAGCTGAACTCAACCACACAAGTTAGCTCAAACATGTCTAGGACCTTTAGACTCTTCCAGACTAATCACTTGCCAGACAAAGATGTTTTTATGGAAGTACCAGATGTGGAGAAAATAAATGAGAATTTGAAGAAAAAAATAAATAAATCAGGATTTGCTAAGGACAAAGGTTACTGTTAAAGCAGGTTTGCCTGCCTCAAGCACAGTAGATTTCTCCTTTATGGAAGCATTCTGCCAGACAGCCAAAACAACTCAGATAAATGAATATTTTACATACAAGTTACTTGTAAATTAATTGTAACATTAAACAGAATGTGTCAGGACAGAAACTATTCCTCATTTTTAATCCCACCATAACACATAACACACAAGATTGTTTTCCATTGAACAAGAGATACAAAATAATATATTGTTCACATATGATTTAAAGTAAATTCCGTGGTTTCAAGAATGCAATTAAAAACAAAAAAAGAGAGAACAAATTAAATATGCCAGCAGGTTGATGCATATTTTCTCATTAAGCAGTGTCTCACAGTTAAATAAAAATAAAGGTGATTCTCTTTCCTCTATTTGAAAGCTAAAAAGTTTAAGGACACAATATTTTCCTGCTTATAATCAGTGTGCTGAAAGAAGAGCCAGGATAGCACAGGGCACTGATAATGAAACAAAACCTTATTTTTAGGTCACCAGTTAAATCCCTGAGAAGCTCAAATCAGACTCTACCAACTGATACAGCTTCAGTCTCTTTGGGGCTGTGGCCCACCCTGCTCCTTGTGCCTCTGCTGGGCTCAGCTGGTGGTCTTGGTCCATTCCCTCAGCCCCCAGCAACCACAAACATGATGCACACAAAGCCAAAAATCAGGACACAAAGCCAAAAATCAGGCCAGGCCTGAGTGTTCACCACCAGGTCACAGCAGCTGTGGTCTCCACTATCTCAGTGGTCTTCTGTCCCCTTACAGTAAAGCCTCACATAAAGTTCTATCATGCAAATTCTTGAATAATTTACGTTTATACTTAATATCTTTTGAGTCTGAATACAGATTTCTTTTCTGAACAAAAAATTCATACTTGTACAGCAGCTGTGATACGTTTGTTCTACATGCTCCTAAGCTATTTTAACAGGGACTTCTTGCCTTCTCCAAGCTGTACAGCTCACTTTGAAGTTTTGGAATAATCAGTAACCGGAGAAAAAAATAAAATTCAAGCCATATTTGTCTTTTTGACCATTTTGAAATATTGCAATTATGTAATCTCACTGCCAGATTTTGTATGTGTCTAGCTGAAAGAAAAGCTAATGAGAAAAAGGATTCTCATCCAAAGTACTGTCAACTTAAAAAATCATCTGGAACTGCAGGAACATCTTAAACCTTTAATAATCTCAGGAGATTAAGTTTTCCATTTATGAAAATCAGGATTTATCTCCATGAAACTGCTTTCTTCTTAGGAGTATGAAGTTGTAAGGTTCTAAATGGACATTGCTGACTTTATAGACCACTGCAGGGATAAACAGGCAAGATACCACAAAACATTCCAGATCCATCTGTCTAAGGCTGATTTTTGGTTTAAAAAGACCCCTCAAGCAAACAAACAAAACCTCCAAATCCCACTCCCATAAGACAGATCATCATCCCACCCCTCTTTGACCTGCAAAGTCTTTTCAGTACTTGTTTCAAGCTTTGTTCCACTTTATTTCTTTCTGAAGAGCTCTCTGAGCAAACGCCTCCTCAGAGACAGCCTGTCAGCTCTGGGGCCATAAATACTGATCCTACACAGGCCTTTGGAATACCATGCCTGGGAGCAAGAGCAAAGGAAGCAGAATAGCCACTGCACTTAAGGTGTGTGTTTGAAAAAAGACAACTGGGATAGGTCATAATTGTACTGCATGAGGATGGCTCGCTGATTTATATGATATTTAGCTCGGGGAAGAAAGAGGAAGAGAAAAATAAGGGGGTGAGATAATGCTGAGCCAAAAAAGCTCATCTATTATCTGGGCATGTACAGCTGTCCTTGATTTTAAAGCATTCCTGGGACATTCAAACTTTTGTTTCTTGTGGGGAGGTAAAAAGGTCAACTACTGTAAAATCAGTCTGATATTTGGCTAAAGATGAAAAAATCACTATTAAACCATCCCATTTTTAAGGCCAGTAGTACTCTTGACCTCTAAGTGAATTGTTCTTTAACAGTCAGAAAATAAATGTCAGTTTTTCCTGCATTATAATCAAACACTCCCAGTGACTTATATCCACTAAAAGGTAAACATCAACAGTTCAACCAGCATCACCAGCATGCCCAAGGCTTTGCAGGATCCAGTACAAACATAAAATCTTGGACACTTCTTGTTCTGAAACTTTACCTAACTGTGAGCAGGTGGTTAATACCCCCCCAAAAAAAGGGCTCTGCTAGGCCCATGGCTGCCCCCATCCAGCTCCAAGATTCCCATGCTCCAGTAATGCACCTCAAGACATCTATTCTGAATCTTAACCTAAAAACACTTACAGAAAAAGAAAATTATAGTTGTAACTGCAGCTACAGACCCATACTAGATGCTTTTGACCACAAAATAAAACTGAATTCCAGGGTCTTTTCTGCAACCAGAATGTATTTTAACTCTATGAGCTTTTAATCAAAGTTATGAAAAACTATAATTCTCCAGGCTCTGCTGTCCCAAACTGTAAACCCAACTCCAGATTTAATTCTGGTACTAACCATGTACAGTCTGTACTGTCAGAGATGCACAATCTCAGACTAAACACAAATACTCCCACAAATAATTATGGCTCTGCTTCCACAAAGTGTCTTATCAATATGAAAAGACAAGAACACAACAAAATATAAAACCAGCTCATAGTTTACCTTTTCTTTAAGGTCCTGAGAAGATGGTGTTGCCATTATGGTCACCAAAACTTTCATTAGCTGCAAGCTAATTTCTTTGCAGTCTTCCTGGCACACTTCAATCAATGCTTGTACACAATAAAGCAGCTGCTCCATATAAAAGACCTATTTTTTAATAAAAACACATATTTATTATGTTTTTTTAGCAAATATCAGGTTTTCTTTAAAGGAGAGATATGGGAAATGATAGCAATTAAATCTGAGCACTGAGTATAATCCCTTACATTGGTAACATATTGGTTATTTCTTGTTAGTTCTTCTAATTACCTACATTCTACTTTTTACAGAATACAATATAATCTTCCTCCCACACTGCTTGTTTGTGTTTACCTTGTCCTGTTAACAAAATAAATGACCCTGCTCTTAATCACACAATGGTTCCACTGGTGAATGGTGAATAAAAACATCAAAGCATTTTGGAGTGCTTGCTGATAGTACTTTCTCTTTCTCAAGTGCATTTTGTTAATTAATAAGATATTTGTTACAACTCTTTGAAATATTATTCTGTGTTTGACTGTCTTGGATGAACAATGACAGCTAAATACATAAACCAAAAAAAAATCCCAAGCCTTTGCTTTTATCTCAGCCAATTTATCTCATTTGATGCCATATCATTCATGTTATCTTGATCCACCTGATACCAGTTCAAGTCAATACTGTTGTCAGTTAGTTTGCCATGACTTCTCTGATAAAGTGCATCAGATATCCATGAAGCTGTCAGGGAACAGAAGGGGCCATTGTTACAAATTTACTCCCAAAAAATAAATGGAGTCTAGGAACAGGTTAGCCATAAGTGTTATTAATCTCATGGGCATGGTCAATCCTTAGCTAAACAGTGTCTGTGCAGCATTCACTGGCTAAAATAGAGAGAGATTGTTTTCCAAGACTAAAGGCTGGAACAATTCTGCCAAAGTTTCAGCTGCAGATGGATCTGACTCCTGGAGCCAATGCCAAATGGAAGTGGTAAGCCTAAACCTCACAGCAATTTTGCAGCTATACCTCAGGGAATTGTTATTTGAACAATCAGGTTATAGTACTTCCACTTATATGAGCTCCTAATCATCACAGGCTCATGGAGATTAAGGTTAATTCCTGCATCACTGGTACATATTCCATTAGGGAAGAAACCTAATGAGGGAAGAACTTCAAATGTATTTCTGACATTGGCTCAAAAAGGCAATTAGGCCAGATTCAGTTTGCACACATGAATAACTGTTTTAAGGGAAGCCTACATCTGACATGAAGTCAGAGCTCCTCAAGGCACAGCACTGGTCCTTTTTTGGTCATCTTAACAGCAGAGGTCTAACAAACTTCTGGTGGAATGAAAGGCAGGATTTTATTTGTGGGGAAAACTACAGGGATTCCTCTTGTGCATCTCTAACAGATCTACTTCTACATTTGAACATGGGAAGGAAAAAGAATCCCGCAGGTTAAAGAATATCCATTCCATATTTAAGAAAATCTCTCATCTCCTTATATGGCAATTGGTGAATATTCTTCAAATGCTAAAATAAAAATAGTCTTTGGGCTCAGCTATTACCTAAGGATACACTTGGAAGTTAATTTCTAATTTACAAAGGTCTTCCTTCTAGACTTTCACATAAAGAGAAGAAACCAAGCCCAAAAGTTTGCAAAATATGCTCCTAAATATACACATAAAGTGCTGGGACCTGCCTTCTAAAATGGAAAATAAGAATGGAAAACAAAAATCAGATAACATTCAGAGTGAATCCTGGGAAACCTGACATGCCAATTACAATAGACTATAAAAAATTTTCAGTCATTTTTACTGATGAGGATTGAAATGCATGATCTTGTTTGGATTGTGAACACAAGGAATTTCAAACTGTGGGTTAAACTCTGCCTCAGGACCAGCCAGGGTAGTCCTTTGTTAGTACAGTATTTACTAAACAGCTGCTTCTCTCCTTGTCCTGCTTCTTCATTTGCTTACCATTACATGAAGTCTTTTAGAGCAGTTCTCAAACCTGAACCTACATCTGCTGAGAGGATGGACTGTTGGTAAGTCTTTGAAAGCAGCAGATTGCCCAGAAGACCACAACACGGCCCAGGAAGGATGGGGAAGCTCCTGTTTTGTCTCAGACACATGTCCACAACTGTATCCTGAGACAGGTGTGCAAGGGAGGGATAGGAATGGGAGCATTTAGGGAGAAGAAGTGAAAAAGTAGTTTGGTCAAAGCCTGTTTTCTGCTGTGTCTTTTACAGCCTTCCTTACCTCTTCAGACCTCTGACAGACTCCAGCCTGTGACAGCGTGTTGCCAAGCTGGGCCACATGAGGCTGTAAGATTTCTTTTGGGCTCCCTCGAATCACTGCAGCCAGAACCATCACACAGGAGGCTTTGGGTGTCTGCTCAAAGGCTGGGGTGATCAATTTCATAAACACTTTAGGGCTGACAAACGTTCCAATCAATTCTGCCGCTTTCACACTCTGAAAAAAGAACAGGAATAACTTGAGGATTTTCCTGAAGACACAAAGACTGTTCAAGGTACCACGGCCTTTTTCTTTTTATGATTCCAGCTGTTATTTTAAATGCTTCAGCAGTTGCCTTGTAGGCCTTTTCCACTCACTCAGTAGTGATTATATGCATGAAGAAATTTTCTTGACATGTTCAGCAAGCACATAATAAGGCATTACAAGCAGCCTTCCCCACATCACACAAACTTCCATGAAAAAGCAGTGCACAGAAACAAAGTGTACAACTTCACTGTAATAAAGTTTCCAATTTAGAGTAACCAGATGTTGCACATTTAGTGCTTTAGCACTTTGTCCCTCACGTGCTGTTCTGAGGCTTGCCCTTAATGCATCACCCCCTGTTTGTTAAAAGCTGTAACTATGAAAAGTAGAAGGAAGAATTTTTTGTTATTGTACTATACCTTGAAGCTGACATCACAGATCAGGTTAAGTGTGGAAGCAATGCCAGGGAGGAACTGCCCACTGCTTTCCATCTTACTTCTTTAACTGAAAGGCTTAAATTACTGTGTGTTCCCCATGACAGGGACACCCTTTGATCCCATTCCTGCCTTGCAGATGTATCAGGATGTTCTATTCCACAGGAAACACCACCACACCAGGGCTTACTGCCTGACTGATGCCCAATGTTTACATGATTGTATCATGTGCATGAACAAAGAAACAATCAACTACTGCAGCACTACCTGTGCAACAGGAACACTTCTTCCAGTCCCACAGATTTCATGGTTGGGTCATATCCCCAAAGATGAAAGCTTTCTCTATCATTTATAGTCTAGTGATTTAGATATGACTCTTTTTTTGCACCTAATTAATACTTGAATCATACTAGCTTTTTTAGTCCTCAATAGAAGAACACAGTAATGAGTTCCACAGTTTAAATCTGCACTATACAGAGCTGTTTCTTTTCACAAGGATAGGACTCAAAGGAGTTGTAACATTCTCTGTTTAGATGTGAACTCCATTCTCCTCCATATTTACCACAGAGAAGGGAAAAGACTCTTAATGCTCTGAAAACTGGACAATACAATTAAAGAGTTAAAAAATATGATTTCATACATTTGTACTGATTAATTTGCTCTCTTCAATAGGGGAAAAAATTGAAAAGGTCTCATTTGGTATTACTAGACTGGAGAAAGACATGGACATTCTCCAAGCTGGTGGCTGCTATGGAATGGGTTCCTAGAGTGACAAACTAGAGGAGGTTATCCCAGTACCCTGGGAAGCTGCACCACTAAGAGATAAAAGCCAACCAAAACCAGAATTTGCTGAATCTTATGTTTGGCACAAGAAAAAGTACAATTAAATATTGAAATAATCTCCTAACTAGGAATAAATCTCTGGAAGAACCTGTGAGAAGATTAGTGGTGGAATTCTAAGAAAGAGATAAGTATGGCCAATGAAAGGCAAGGGACAGCTATGTGTTGCTTGAACACATTCTTTTGAATTTATATTTATAGCAATAAGCACTTGATAGGAAATTTGACAGAACAGCAGGGCTACATGGCCTTACTGTCCTAATTATTTATGTTTTCTTTTAGCTCAGCTGAGAGCAGGAACCTAAAGAAGAGCCTGATTTAGGGTTGGACTATCTTCATCCAGTAAGCAGAACACATTCTACCAATTTCCCAACGCAATAAAATTTGTAACTTTAGAGTAAATTATGTAGATATATTTTTGTTATACATATGTTCTCTTCCTTGAGTAGAAACAGGAACAGAAGATTTTATCTTAAATTGTAAAAGCATTTGTACCACCTGCCTTTCTTTTGCTAAATTTATCTCATGTCTTCAACTGCATCTGTTTTACTGATTTGTTGATCAAAGTGTTGAAAGAATCAACTGTGAGTAAAAATCAAACTAATTATTACTCACAACCCCCCAACCCCACATTTTCCAAGCATGAAGTCAAGGATTCAAACACTGAATATGGGTATCACACGGAATAAACACACCTCAATATATGGTTGGATTATGGAGCAGGGAGAGGTAAGTGAAATTAACTTGAAAGGGCATGACCTGCACATTTTTTTACATTCAATTTGTTGCCCCAAAGCTTTTACACTTTAATTCACTGCTTATAATTTTCAGAGAGATTATTATCAATGCTTCATGGGTTGGCATACAAACTAAACAGTATTTAAATAACTTTGCTATTGGTCTTCATGCCAGTAATAGAGGAATTCATTTAGTTTAACAGATTAGGGAGGTATAATGTGCATGTGTTTTTAACATCCATGTAAACCTGAGCCTGATCCTTCAGTCCTGGGCAATTCCCAGTGACCTAAGGTGAAGTCAGCCTTCACAAGACAGACTGAAGACTATAAAGTCTTTATTCAGTGTACAACAGCTACTTTAACAGACCAAACTTACATTTTTAACAACTTCACTTTCTTCATCTGAGCATGCTTGGTACAAAGTTCTCAGCAGTAGCTCCATGTGTTGGGTGATGTGGTCCTCTGCATGCAGCAATAATGTGTACAGGAGCTGGGATGCTTTGATTCTTGTGCTTCCAAGCCAGTCTGTGATATCATGACAGAGACCTGGGAGAATTTTGGAGAGGTTTCTTGACACAAGTTCCCGACAACCCAGTCCTGGTCGAGTCTCTAGAAAAAACCAAAACAACCCAAAAAGAAATATCAAAGGAAAAGCCAATGCATAACAATCTCAGAAAAGTTTAAATGCTGCAAAGTAAGAGCTTCTGTTTCAGCATAGAACAAAATATTCCTAATGCTGCTGAGGAATTTACTTGTGCAAGTTGCATTTCCTTGCAATACATATTGCAGAATTAAATATTGCAGAATTAAAACTCCACACAGCTCTTTGAACATTTATGCATTTATTACTGGATGGCAATTTAGATTTATGTTTTAAAATGTTTACAGAAAGAGAATTGAAATGAATGTGTGCCTTTACCCACTTAGGAAAACACAGCTTAATATTCCCCTTTAATTTTGATAGCAACACAAATCCCAAGAAAAATTAACTGAAACACACACAGATGAAGAAAGACTTGTGCATGCAAATGCCAAGTTCAATGTAATTTGGAGGAGGAAAGAAGGTAGAAGGCACAAACAGCACAGAAGACATGAGCTGCAGAAAAACAGACAATGTCAATTGTGCCCTCTAAAGGAAAAGGTTAAAAGTGTATCTGGCAAATTGAAGGCAGAAAGGGCACGAACTGTGGCTTGTACAGATGCTGTGTAATAGATCAGGCCAACAAACTGATCGTGTTTTAAAAATCACAGCTATTTTATCATCTCCTTGCTAAGGCTTTTCATGGTGAAACAGCTCACTGAAGTGCCTCTTCAGTGTTTCAAAAATTGAATAATACATTTAAAATGATGATACAGGAGTTGGGGGGGGATGTATTTTTTTTCCTTAAGACTGAATTTAATTTGTAACAACTTCATGGAAAGTGAGTTTTTGTGGTTATCTTTTGATTTCAAAAAGAACCCAAAAATGTTACAAATATATATTCCTTGCCTTAACAAAGGGTGCAGATTTCTGGAGAACTAAAACTTGCCTTTCCCAACAAATACCTACTGTACTGTCTTGGTAATCATCAAATTAACTTGTTAGTTAATTTATAAATCATTGAGATTCAGAAAAGCAACTTGACCAATATCACAAACATCAAACAAATGTCCTGTTCTGTACTTTACAGATAAAGCTGTGACAGCCCTTTCCAAAAAACAGCAATAAACTTTTTTAGAGATTTTTTTCCTACGGTCTATTTTCTTTTCTTAACACTGTATATGTTTATACAAACAAAATCTGAAAAGTTGTTCTTTGAGAGGCAAGATTTCATAATTGCCACTCACAATGTTCACATGCTCTTTTAAGAAAGAGACATCATTCATTATGAGGTGTCAAAATACACTGAATGTGTGAGTGCATGTTTTATTTCTGATACAGAGTTCTGTAAATGCTCAGGAAGAAAATGACTGAGCTGTCTCAGGGTATTTTCCTGCACTGGCCTGTGTAACTACAAATGCTAAAAGGAAAACTAAAGTAAATGGTCTGAGGATACAAAGGGCTTAAATACCTAACTGGGAAAAAAATAAAATTCAAGCATCAGGACATGAATTGCTGCTTCTTCTGTCAATGGAAGAAACGTTCTGGATTATGAAAGCTGACAATGAGTAGCAAGAGGTCAAATAAAGAAATCAACCTGAGACAGCAAATACAGACTGGCATCCTATTGAACCCGAGGCAGAATTTTGTTTGAAGAATTTGGTCCATTCTTTATCAGCAATTCCTTCATTTCAGATGTTCAAATGCAGGCATTTATCCCTGTAGCTACTCCTGTCAAAGACTTCCCTGCTATAAACTGTCTGCACCTGTATCCTGAGGCAATGAGTGCTGGGGCTCAGTGCAAGCTGTGCAGTGCCTGGATGACACCAGGTCTCCCTCTGCTCCCCTCTGACCTGCAGGATCTGTCACTGGGAGATCAAAGCAGGGCTCCTGTGGCAGGCCCATTAGTCTGACAGCTGGACAAAGCTACTTAAGTAAAATGTACTACAGACTCACAGTTGGAGAAAAAAATATTCCACTACACTAAAGTCACAAGAAATGGCAACAAAGTAATAAAATACCCCAACACAAACCCCTCTCTCAAAAAACCAAACCAACCAAGTGTTCATGGAGAGCTAAGAGAAAGGACACAGATAATAACAATCATCCATACACAGGCTGTGGTAGGACACCACACAAGGTATATTAGTGTCTCTGATAAAGTTCTGTATCTGTAGGATTAAGCAGCCAATCATCCTTTCCTATGACTTTTCTTCTATCTGTCACATCAAGCCTGACTATTAATAAGACATATAACTTGGAAGTAAAGATAAACAGCAAGAACTGATACCTAAAAGCCACCATTAACTTGGGACTCAAGTCCAAAATTATCAGGCCATTTCTTTAAATATTCTTTAGTATGTGCACATATATATAAATACGCCCATATACGTCACATTCAAGCCTTAACTGCAGCATTCTACCAAGAAAAATGCATGAAAATTCAATTTAATGTGGGGCTGGAATGTTGCCCAAATTCATGAAGCATATTTATTGTGCTAAGGAAATTATTTAGGAGATCACATATCATTTAATTATGAAGTAATTGGTAGATGTGGCTTTCTAAAAAGCCCCATCACAACAGCTTACACACACAAACCCCAACACACACCTAGACAAAACTAAGCAAGGTGACCCCATCAGCTGCACAAATGGTAATCACTGTTCCAAGACAATGAAATTAAACCTTTTATGACCTTCATTAAATCATGGTCATTGCAAAATAAGTGACTGGAGCTTAGACACTCAACTTCATCAGTTTGTGTCTGTTAAAAGATTCTCTGACTGCCAGGAGAAGAAATATGTTTCTGCCATGACTAGTGGAAGTAAAAGCGTTCTTTAGCATTTCCAGACCCCTGAGGTAAAATTCTGTAGAAAATAAGGAGGAAAGAAAAAAGATTGGGAAGGATGACAGATCAACTTGCCTGCCTTCAAAGCTAAACAGTTCTGTCAAACCAGTCACCATTATGAAGTGCTTCCCCTTTCATTGAAGCATTACTGAGTAAAACAACTTTAAAGAAAAAAAAAAGAAGTGTAATTCAAAGAAGAAAGAGCTCCGGAACCCACTGTCATGGAAAGGATTTTGCTGCTGGGTATTCTGTGATGTGATTGTCATGTAGGCACAAGTCAAGCATGAAGCTGTTCTTTCACACCAAAAGAGTTTTTGTTCAGTTAAATATGAGTATAGAAATCAATAAATGAGCCAGTTAAACTCTCTCTTCCCCCAACTCCCATATGCATATTTTTAAACATTAACTTTGTGAACCCAAGACAGGAAGCAAGCTTCAAGCTACTGCAAACACAGTGTTTGAAAGCCACCTATAAATCATATGGCAATAAAAAGTAAACTACCCATTCTGCATATCTTGGGGCTTTTGTGTATAATAAAGGAAATTACTCTGTTCCCACATTCTTCATGTGCACTGGCAGATTTTAGGTAGCATCCCAGTGTCTCACAGAGAAGTCTGAAATTATTTTGTTGCAAATTTTTCTTCAGCACCAATTATATGGATCATTAATGCTGTGACCTGCACTCATTACTCAAGGACTTAGCTCATGGCTTCTTTTCTCCTGCCTTTTTTTCCAGTCATTTCTGTGCCCACTGTGCACCTGGCTGCTGGTTGATGTAGAACTTACTGCTGTTTCTGCACCACTGCTTTACTTTTTTTTTAGCACAGGCAGCCTCATTTACTTTCTCCAAAATGAATTTTTGGATTAACAAAAAAAAAGAAAAAAAAAGAATGAAGTTACTGAACAATCATTTTTAAAATTTTAATTTAATAATTTAAATAATTGTATAAATATTTTTATGTGCTACCTCTGTACATTAATATTACATATTGTAATGAATATTACACATCCTGCTCTGCTGTCAGTACTGCACTGCAGCTCTTGGAGATTATTCACAAAGCAAAAACCAACATTTACCTCCTTTGGGATAATGAGATGGTGAAACACTAAAATCCATCTTATCCTTCAAATCTTCTTCATTCTCCTTTTCCCACTGCAAGCCTATCTTTTCCCAGTAGGTCCAAGCCAGTTTCCTAGATATAAAATAAGAGTTTTATAGAACCATGCCCCCAAAGAAAACCACTTTAAAATGAGACTTCTGGAAAAACTGACTACTTGAATTCAGCTGGAAGGATAGGAAGCATTCCTGCCACTTAATCTAGGCACATTAAGTTGAGAGGTTTTATTTCTTTTGTACTCAGTGGACAGAGGCCTCTTCTCCCAAGGGATAATTCTGTCTCTGTCCACCACTGACTTTGTATCTCTCACATTTAATTGAATGTAGTATGAAAGGACAGTACAACAAAAGTTACTGAAGATAATGCTAATATTTTCAATCTAAGAAAAAACAAACTAACTAACTAACAAACAGAAGTGGGGGTTTTGTCATCCAAGCAAGACATCTGTGACCTTGGGAACACTTCTTTGCCATCTATTTAAGGGGGGGAGAAAAAAGACCAAGTGTTCCACATACGTATTTTCAGGAATTTCATCAGTAAAGCTGCCAAGTAAGAGAGGGATCAGCTTGTGAAAATATGAGTATCTGTCTCGTAGGTGCAACAGCCATTCTCCAATGACAGCTGTTACAGCGTGCCGTACCTGCAGGGAGACAAAAAAACTACTTTAAAGGTGTCAGGAAAATAACAGAAAAATAATAAAAACAGTATTTGCTTTCTGTATTTAGGAGATGGTGAAGCACATCAATACTTTCAGAAGAAATTACAGGAACCCAGCATTTCCTCACTTGCAGGAAGCATCTTAAGGAACACACAAGTAATCACATTCTCATTTTTCACTTTGGCTTAGTGAGTCTTAGACTGTCTGCTGCACAAAAGCACAGCTCTGAGAGGAAGACAAGACACAGACCTAACTCAATAAACTGAATTCTCATGGTTAATTCCTTCTTGAGAATTTAAGAAAAGTACATTTCTCTGGAATTTGTAGCTTTCCAAGCACATCTCCAGAAGAAAATTTTCTCTGTTCACTACAAAGGAAAGATTAATTTTAAAATTACTGCCTCAGTTGCATCTTATAAAGGGACCCATACCATGTTTGTCAAGCATCTGAAAAGGCCAGAGAATGAAGGCCCAGAGAGATGTGACAGAGAATTTAAGACAGAATTGAAGGCACCCATTAGAACAAAATCCTCACCACCCTGCTGAACTGGACAGCAGTCACCAGCATTGGTTTGGAACAGATTACAGCTGATAGAGGCTGGGTGGGACATTGTCCTGGCTTCAGCTGGGACAGTTCATCTCAGCAGCTGGTAGGGTGCTATTTTTTGGATTTAGTGTGAGAGCAATGCTGATAACACACTGATGTTTACTTGTTGCTAAGCAGAGTTTACCCTAAGTCAAGAACTTTTGGGTGTCTCAAGCTCTGGTAGTGAGGAGCAAAACAAACAGCTGAGGGAGCAGTGCCAGGACGGGTGACACGAGCTGGGAGTGAGCAAGGGGCTGTGTGGTCCTTAATCCCATCTGGGATTAAACCATGATAGATGTATTTACAGATCTCAGCTGAATGCAAGGCAGCTGAAAACAGGGGAAGTGGGAAGAGAAACACCAAGAAACCCACGCCATGGGGGTGGGTTTTAAACAGATTCAAAATAAATGCCAAGAAAAGGAGGAAGAAAAGCACACCTTGGGAATTTCATCAAATAACCTCTGGGCCAGATGGGACAGGACATCATCCACAGACTTTCCATTCCCAAACTGTATCACTGCTCCAGTAGCCTGAATCACATCAACACGAACTCTGTAGTGTTGGTGGGAGATTGTCTGCATTAGGGGCTTTATCAGAGACTCTGACTGCATGTGGAAGTGCTCTGTTAGGGCAGAAAGACAGAAACATCAACCATGTGAGCTCCCACCATGGGCAGGATCCCTGTCCATGCTAGAGGGCTGGAGCTCTCTGATCTTTAAGGTCCATTGAAACCCAAACCACACTCTGATTCTATGCAGCATGGATATATCCATGACACCCAACAGTTGCTGGGGCCAGCAGTACAAGATGATTTTGGATGGACTAATGCGTTTGGGGCAGGGAGGCGGGGGTTGCTTAATGCTGTTCTGTAATTCTATTTCTTTCTCTATGTGGCTGACAGATCTGGAGCAACATGATTTCTGTACCACTACGAACAGCAGCCTGACTGTTGCTGTGTTTATGTAGCAGTAACTTTATACAGTATCAGAGCTGAACGCTGCCCACAAACCCTCCCCTAGCCCCTCCTGCTGCTACTACCCACACCTAACAGCTCAGCCTGCACTCCTGGCATGGTTTTTCTCCAACAGAGCCTCCAAACCCTGCAGAGCACACCTGTGAGAGCGAGTGCGACCCCTCATCTCTGTCCCGCCTGCATCCCCGCTCCCTCCCAGCGTGCCCTCCTCAGCCCCACCTGGCATGGCCCTGGCGCAGGCCACGGCACAGCCGCAGCTCTCCCGCCTGACCTCGGCATAGTGGTCGAGCAGGGTGGCCTGGAGGACGCGGGCGATGTCGCCGAGGTAGGGGGCCATGGAGGCGCCGCAGCGCTGCAGCAGGAGGCTCAGCAGCTGCACCAGGCCGAGCCGCAGCTCCTCGCTGGGCTCCGCGCCCTGCGGCGGGCACAGCCGCTGCGCCAGGGCCGGCAGGAGCACGGGCAGCGCCTCGCAGGGCCGCTCGCCGTGGCTGAGCCCGTGGCGGAGCAGCTGCAGGGCGAGCTCCCGGCACCGCTCCGCCGCGTCCCCCGCCAGGCAGCGCGACAGCGGCCGCAGCAGCCGCGCCGCGAACACCTCCTGCAGCACCGCGCCCGGCAGCGGCCGGCTCTGCAGCTGGGCGCGGATGTCCTCCAGCGCCCGCAGCCGCGCCGCCCGGCCGCAGTCGGGCTGCTGGAGGAGGCTCAGGGGCCGGGCCAGCGCCTGCGACAGCTCGGCCGCCGCCTCGGCCGCCGCCATGATCCCGGCACCGGGGCGGCCGCGTCGCCAGGGACGCGCGGGGCGTTTGCGACGGAGGGAGCGCGCTTTACGGCAGTGCCCGGCAGTGCGCGGAGACAGCGCGGGGAGAGGGACAGAGAGAGGGACAGGGACAGAGGGACAGGGACAGAGAGAGGGACAGGGACAGAGGGACAGGGACAGAGAGAGGGACAGAGAGAGGGACAGGGAGAGGGAGAGGGACAGAGAGAGGGACAGAGAGAGGGACAGGGACAGAGGGACAGGGACAGAGAGAGGGACAGGGAGAGGGACAGGGGGACAGGGACAGAGAGAGGGACAGGGAGAGGGAGAGGGACAGAGAGAGGGAGAGGGACAGAGAGAGGGACAGAGAGAGGGACAGAGGGACAGGGACAGAGAGAGGGACAGGGACAGAGAGAGGGACAGAGAGAGGGACAGGGACAGAGGGACAGGGACAGAGAGAGGGACAGAGAGAGGGACAGGGACAGAGGGACAGGGACAGAGAGAGGGACAGGGAGAGGGAGAGGGACAGAGAGAGGGACAGAGAGAGGGACAGGGACAGAGGGACAGGGACAGAGAGAGGGAGAGGGAGAGGGACAGAGAGAGGGACAGGGACAGAGAGAGGGACAGGGACAGAGGGACAGGGACAGAGGGACAGGGACAGAGAGAGGGACAGGGACAGAGGGAGGGACAGAGAGAGGGACAGGGACAGAGAGACGGGGACAGAGAGAGGCACAGAGAGAGGGACAGGGACAGAGCGAGGGGGAGAGGGACAGGGACAGAGGGACAGAGACAGAGGGACAGACAGAGAGAGGGACAGGACAGAGGGACAGGGATAGAGGGACGGACAGAGAGAGGGACAGGGACAGAGAGAGGGGGAGAGGGACAGGGATAGGGATAGGGACAGGGACACGGTGACAGAGACAGGGACAAGGACACGGGGACAGGGACAGCGCTGAGAGCGGGACAGGGACACGGGGTGAGGGACAGGGACACAGGGACAGGGATAGGGACGCGGGGACACGCGGACAGGGACAGGGATAGAGACAGGAATTGGAACAGGAACAGGGAGCGGGACAAGGACAAGGACAGGGAGGGGGTCAAGATTAGAGCGGGTAGAAGGGACAGAGACACAGGGACAGGGATAGGGACGCGGGGACACGCGGACAGGGACAGGGATAGAGACAGGAATTGGAACAGGAACAGGGAGCGGGACAAGGACAAGGACAGGGAGGGGGTCAAGATTAGAGCGGGTAGAAGGGACAGAGACACAGGGACAGGGATAGGGACGCGGGGACACGCGGACAGGGACAGGGATAGAGACAGGAATTGGAACAGGAACAGGGAGCGGGACAAGGACAAGGACAGGGAGGGGGTCAAGATTAGAGCGGGTAGAAGGGACAGAGACGGTGACAGCCGGGGGAAAACAGAGCGGGGGACAGGTACCGAGCAGGGGACAGGGCTAGAACAGGGGACAGGGACAGAGCGGGGGACAGGGACAGGGCAGGGTGACAGCGCTGCGGGCGCGCCCCGGGCCCTGGGGCAGGCAGGCAGGTCCGGGGGCCGGACCGGTACCGGCAGGAGGGAGCCGCCGCTGGGTCCCGGGGGAACGAGCGGTGCCAGCCTGGGACAGCCCGCCGGTGGTGCCAGGGCTGAGGGGAGCGGGAAGGCGACAGCGCCGGGACATGTGCCCGGCCACCTTCATATGTGCCACCTCCCCCGCTGTTCCTGCTCTGGAGGATTAAACAGCACGGGCAGGAAGTTGTCAGTTTCTGCAACAGCGTTGTATGCTATTTTGTGTTTATTTGTATTAGCTAATGTGTACATACATTGTGTTTATGTTGTGCTTAGGGGTACTTTACACAACCTCAAGTTTTGTGTTCTCCCCTGGTGACTGCAAGGAACAGACATCAAACCAAAAAGATTCTCAGGGTCCTTTTCCTGAGTGATCACACCGAATCCAAAGTGCAATAAACCACAGAACTACTTCAAATTATTTTAAAATAGCCCTGTGTTTACCAGCAGAGTTTATTCCCTTCTTGTGCTTCTCCTAGCTTGTGAACTTTTGGAGTCCTGTTTTATTCTAAGGGAACCATGGATGTGAATTTCCTGGCAACAGAAGGAGCACAAGCGTGCACTGGAGTATTCCCGACAGCTCGTGCTGGCCCATGGCTGAATGCCAGCTGGGACCACACTCCTCACGGCCTGGCACAGAGGTGCTGCTGCTGCCTGTGATGGCTCTGCTCTAAAAACCCCCGGGCAGAGCTGGTCAGCTGCCCTTCCTAGCCCTTCTCAGCCCTTCCCAGCCCTTCCCGAGCTCTGAGTGCTCAGCAGGGCTGGCAGCTCCCGTGCCACACACAGCGCTGCGATCGCCGCGTAGTTTTAAGAAAATGCAAATGCCAAATCTTGGCAATTGAAGTGCCAAAGTATATGCCAAATTGGTGTAGTTTTAAGAAAATGCAAATGCGCCTGCCTTGGCTCGGCAGCCTGTCCTGCATGCCAGCTCATCACCCGTGATGGTCAGGACACCTTCCATGGCCAGTTTGTCCTCTGTGCCCCAGCCGGGCCATGTGTCACAGCCAGGCTGCTGTCCTCCATGGCCGTGCCCATCCTTCACGGTGCGGCCGCTTCACGCATCCAGACTGTCCTTCGTGGCCAGGCCTGCTCTGAACGGCCGGGCCATTGTCCGTTGTCGCCAGGCTGGTCACCCTTCGCCAGCCGGTCCTCGGGCTGGCCGTGGGGAGCAGCCGGGCCAGGTCCTGCCGTACCCTGCGGGTCCGTGCGGGGCAGAGCGGGTCCGTGCGGCGCGGTTCGAAGCGGAGCGCTCGGAGCCGCCCGGAGCGGATCGGAGCGGCGGGGTCGGTGCGGAGCTGTTCGAAGCGGCGGGGTCGGTGCCTCCCGGAGCGGCGGGGTCGGTGCCACCCGGTTCGGAGCGGAGGGTTCGGGTCCGCCCGGTTCGGAGCGGAGGGCTCCGTGCCGCCTCTCGGCGGAGGCGGCGGTGGAGGCCGCGCCCGCCGGGGAGTGACGGCGGCGGCACTTCCTGCGGGCGAGCGGCGGCGGAGCCGGAGCCTTTGTGCGGGAGCGGGAGGAGGGTCCCCGCGGCGCCCCGCGGCCCCGGGCGGGCGGGCAGCAGCGGAGGCGGCGGCGGCTGCAGTGCGGATACCGGCAGGGGAGCCGCTTCCCCCGCCTCCAGCGCCGGCGAGGACAGAGGAGGCGCCGCCGCTCAGCCGGCTCCGGCCACCAGGTATTTACCGGCCCCTCCGCTCCCCGGGCCCGGCCGGGCGCGGAGCCGTGCGGCGGGACAGGGACAGGGGCAGGGACAGGGACAGGGACAGGGACACGGGCAGGGACACGGGCAGGGAGAGGGACAGCGGCGGCAGATCCGCCCGGCCGGGCCCGGGGGATGCGCTGCCGCGGTGCCGCCCGGCCGGGCCCGGGGCACTTCCCCGGCGCTCGGAGCCTCCCGGGGCCTGCCCCGCACGGCCCCGCACTGCCCCGCACAGCCCCGACCGCCCGCCGCACCCACAGACCCGGGGGTAAAGCTGCCCCGGCGTTCTGGGCTCGTAACGGAGCGGTCAAAACCCCGCTGGGGGAGATAAAGAGGGTTTGGGGCTGTTCTCCCCCCAGGTCATCAAAGTTCCCTTCGGGGAACTCACTTCCCTTCGGGGGGTTACCCGGGGCAGCCAAGGGTCGCTGGCTGGGAAAGGGAGAGATGCTAAAATTGCCCGAAAATCTCTGTAGCAAGAAGCCGGGCTTCTAGTGACAGGAGCGAGTCCCCACGGGGAGAGCAAAGCAAATCTTTACACCGACATTTAATAGTGCTTTTGAAACTCCTTGCCTCGTAAGTTAATTTCACCTGTTTGTTGGTTTTTTCAAAGATTGATCACAATCTAAGTGTTTAAATCCTCTTTGTGTACTTGATGGGATGTTGATACAAAGATGACACAGTTCAGCGTTTCCATGTACCACCCCAGAACATTAAAAGGTTCAAATTGAATAGGTCCTCAATAGGCAACAGGCAATATTAAATGTCTTTGCTCTTCAGATCTCTCTGACAAAGGATTTGGGATCTGTCTCTCATCTCTTTCTTGCACCATTTTCTTACCTTGGTTGTGTTTTCTGTTTACAAGCCTGAAGATGGCTGCTGCTGCTTCCTGCAATGTGGAAGAAGATGAGAGCCTGAAGGGATGTGAACTCTATGTTCAGAAACACAACATCCAACAGATTCTAAAAGAATGCATTGTAAACCTCTGTATAGCAAAGCCAGACCGACCCATGAAGTTCCTCAGAGAACACTTTGAAAAATTAGAAAAGGTCAGTGATTTTCAGGTGACATTTTCCTTTTATAAAATGAAAATGATTGTTTAAAGATTTCAAATGTTTTGGTACTCTTTTTTTTTTTTTCTTTTTTAAATGACCACACAACTGTGAAAATGTAAACCGTTGAGAGAAAAAAGCCCCAACCCTTCATTTGTGGATGTCTACTACAACATTAGCTATAGTTTAGAAATTTTTGTGCATAACACCAAGATTATAATATCTCATCAAACTGCATTTGTTAAAAATGACCCATATTTATTGTGAGGCATGGTACCCTGAACTTTCATCTCTTGGAAGAGCCTGCCTGTGGGTGCAAAAGATGTTTATTCCAGTGTCAGGTGGTGGGGTTTTTTCTTCCCCTAAAACTGACCAAAATCAGGGAACAGGCAAGTTCTCAAAATCCTTGAGCAGTTTGCTATTTAACTTCACTGCTCTCTCCTGTCTGCAGAGCCTGTCCCAGGATCCTCTGACAGGGGATGCATTGAGAGACCTCACTTACTGAGATTGCCTTCAAAAGTGGTGTAGAGAGAGGAAAACATTTCAGAGCATTCCCAGACAAATTCCCTCTAAAGCCTAGGGGTGTCTTTGCAGGAAGAGCATGTTGTGTGAGCAAGTGTTGTAGGCTTGAGAGATAAGGTTCAGCAGTTTCTTCCTTCAGGAGTGGATTATACATAAGGCTGATATATCACCAGTGATGTAAAACATTTAATCCATCTCACTCTCTGCTTTTCAGATTCATTTTTCTATAGGTGAGTATATGCCAGATTTGTGTAGTTTTAAAAAAATGTCAGCACTGCATTTTGGTGGCAGCCTGGGACATCAGAGAGGGGTAGAAAGTACAAGGTGGTTTGTAATTGTATTTGGTTATTGTGAAAGAGAAACAGTCTCTTAATTCTGTATATTCTGAAATTCTGACAACCAAGACCCATTTTGAGAGAATCAAAATTGTTGAATTTCATTACTGTGTTGTGAATTATTATCCATCGTAACATGTGGAATTTTGGGCTTCTTGAAAAGAAGGATAAACCATTCTTGAAAAAAACCCATTAAAATATGCTGTGGTATTGTGGGATATGCCCCATTGCTGGAGGAATTTCTTGAGGAGCTGTACTGAGGGAATTTGGCTTTGTTGCTGTTAACACAGCACACACACCTGAGACAGGAGGGCAGCTCCCACCCTTGAGAAATGACATCTTCTTTCATGTGATCTCCCATTATTTCCCAAAGAGCAGCAGATCCCAGAATTCTGTAGGACATCAATCAGGATGCCAGCACAGGAGCTGATGGATATCACTTGTCTCAAAATGGAAGATGATTTAGAAACATCAAGGCATCAACTGCAGGGAATATTGTGCTTGCTGTGGGAGGACACAATCTTGGCACTGCCTCTCTAGAGCAGCCTGGGGGCCGAGCCTGCTGAGCCTGGAGGCTTTAGGCTCCTTCTGGAGGTTTCCAGCACTGTAATTCTTGTTCCTACAGCAGTTTGTCTCCCCTGTTGCCCAAACATCTCCGAGGACTTCCTTGGGATAAATTGCACTGTGAAGGATTTTCTGCTGTAGAATGATGTTTTGACTCAGTTGGTTGCGTGAGAACAGTTGGAAGGAAGACTTCTAAAGATAGAGAAATCTTTCAATAAGTTTTATCCTGTTTTTATACACTTGTCATAACATATACAGGCAGTCTGAAGAATCCTAATGGAACTGTGAATTTAGCAATTGTTCATTAGATTTTTGTAAATGTGCAATACTGACGTGGCACATTCACTATTAGCTCCTTTAGTTTGGTCCTGTGGAGGGAGAGGAGTGAAAATCTTTGGGTTTAATAATGATTTTCTAAACAAAGTCATGCATTTTTCCACCTAAGTTTGGTATTGTGGGGTTATTTTCCAAGCTCATTAAGATAAACAACACATTCCACTGAAGAGAGCTGTAGAAGAACAGTTTATCTGTCAGAAACACATGTGGGAAGTTTAGAGATGAAGTGTAGGATATTTTTCAAGTGGTTAAAAAATGAGCTTGTGGAAAAAAAATAGAGCTTGCTTCACATCCATGTACTGGAGCTACCACAGAAGTGAACAAAAAAAAGAAGAGTGTGTTAGATTTTGCTAATTCTTAACTCCATCTCGTAAAATCAACTCATAAAAGCAAGATTTATTATGATATGCAAGATCAGAGTGGATCACAAATGTTTCTCATCTTCCGATGACATCAGAGTTGGGTCCACTGCCTTCAGCCTGCTGCTAACTGAGAGTGGGCCAGGGACTTAGCCCTGACCCCAGCACACCCAGTGGCCCCAGGTGTCACTCTGAGGTGTCACACACCAGGAGCAGCTTTGCTCTGGCAGGAGCTGGTGTGACAGCTGAGAGCAGAGCCAGCAGTGAGGCAATGCTCAGGGCACGTGGGCTGTGCTGGGCTCAGCTCTGAGGCTGGGCCCCTCTTTATTCACAGCATGGACATGGCCTGAGAGGGCTGTAAAGGCAGAACATGAATAAATAATTCTGAATAAAGTACTGGAGACTGAGGTTTGATGTTTGATTCTGAAGGAGTGCCAATGTTACATAGAACACTCCCCCCAAAGCCTTTCTAACTGCAGCTTATTTGAATCAAGTGCAATGTCAAAAACCATTACTCTGCAAATAATTGTGGGAAAACTTTAATGCACATTTTTCTGTTCATCTAATACTGGCAGGACCTGCTTAAGTTGCCAGTAATTGCTGGGAATCAGCCTATGTTTCTGTACTCTGAAATTTTCAAGTCTCTTTTATATGCTGTGACCTATGGACTTCAAGATGACATCTACTCTGATCACATTAACAGTTACTTTGTAAAAATCTGTAACATGCCCTTGAGCACAGAAAATAGTTGAAAACAGTTTAGGCACTTTAGATTTTAAAACCTGTGATATTTCCTTTGAACAATTTATTTTACATTTCCCTCTCATTGCGTAGATCTTGGTGGATGGAGTGAGGAAAGTCTTTCCCTTAGGGATTGTAATTGGTTTTTTTTGGAGTGAGGGAATAGATTAGCTAAGAAACTGTGGCATTATTTTAACAGCTGTAATTTAGTCCTGTTTACTTGAGGACTAAAGGAGGCATAGCAGAAAAAACCAGGGAACCCATATTTTATCTCTGGTTCTTACTTTATGTGAAAAAATCGATTACTGAGAAATTACAGGCAATGCTTTGTATTTTTAGCCATACTGAGACTGCAAAAATTTCATAGTGTCAGGCTGTTTAGTGCCACGATTATATGATCAAAGGTGGAGTTGTCTTGCCAGGCTAAGCTCAGCTGTTCCACAGCAAAGAATTAGAATAAAGAATAGAACTAATGGAGAAAATGGCACCAAAGAAGAGGAAGCAGCAGGAAACTGCAGGATGTGTTTAAAATGGCTTTGCTGAAGCCATTTTAATGTGGGGTGTTTTAGGGCAGGGCTGTGCTGGCTGAGCTGGGCTTTGCTGGTACCTTCTGGAGCTGAGCTCTCTCCAGGCCCCTTCTGTCGCCCTCAGCACATGCGGAAAACAGTTTTACTCTAATAAATCACGGCCAGCGGGTCGGCAGTGTAGTTTGGGATGCAGGCTGATGCCGCATCCTCACGGTGCCGTCGGAAAGGGAATTTTGGGAAAATCCAAATTTGGAGCTCGAACCCCGCGGGCCAACAGCGCTGCCCGTGCGGCGCCCCCTGGCGGCGCCGGGGGAACTGCACCCGGGCGTGCCGGGACCCGGCCCTGCAGAGAAACCCAAATGCAAATTTATTTCTGTCAGCAAAATACTCTTTATTTACTTACCACGGGGAGTTTCATAACCAAAGGCACTCGAGCAACAAAGTTTGAGCACCGTGCTCTTCTTCTGCGATAGTATTGTCTCTCAGTATTTGTATTTTATCACCAAAAAAGAGTCCTTCAATCAGTAATTTCCACCAGAACCTGTCTAAACCAATTCAATTAATTCTTAACAGTAAAGGTTGTTATTATGCAAAGTATAATTCACTGCTTTCAGATAAGCTGGAGGGAGGTTACGGATTTGAAGCAAAATCATACAGAGAAAAAGCTTTAGAAAAAAATGCATTAACTAAGCAGTTTTATAAAGCCTAATAATGATATTGTTCAAAGCTTGCCAAGCAGTTGGGTGGTATCTCCGTGGTGGTCAGAAATGTTGGTAAAGCATGCAGGAACATACCTGAGGTGCTGAGAGGAGCACAGCCGTGGGAGCAGCCGGTGCCCTGGCTGTGAGACTGAGCAGGCTTGGCAGCCTCTGTCCTGCCTCTCCCTGAGATCAGCAAAGGGAAGAGCTGGATGAAAAGCAGCTCAGGTGGGACCTCTGTGTTTGCCAGCCCCAGGCAGTGTTGTGAGAGGTGACAGTTTTCTTGAAAAGGTAAAGGAAAACAAGGTGAATTTTTAAAGCCCTGCCCAGGCAAACTTTCCTACATGCAGGGAAGGTGGAGGATGAAGGGAATAAGAGCAGAAAGAGGAAAAAAAAGCTTTTTCCTTAAGAAATAAAATTAGTTATAAGCAAACCCATGCTCTCATGAGCTTGAGTGGGACATATTAGAGCTAAGCTCCCTGCTTACTTTGTGTGTCCACAAGTGTGAGTGGCTTTCCCAGTCTCAAAGCCAAAACCTGACAAAGCCAGAGTGCAGTGATGGAACATGGAGGGAGCTCTGCCTGGAAGATGTCTTTGTTCCACATCTCAAGCTGCCCTGTTTTACATTCATCAGGTTACTTAATCCACTTTCATGTGGGCTTGTCTCCTCTTACACAAGCTATGCGTGCATACATTGTTATTTGGCTGGATTCTAAGAATCAGAAGTGTTGGCTATGATCCTCTTTGATTATATAAGCTTTTAAGTATCAAAAATAGGGTCTGTGTTTTGTAACATCACCTCTCACTTTGCTGTGAGGCAAAGAAAGTAGGGAAGAGGTGGTGATGGGTTGAGATGCTGAAGACACTGGTGGGGGGAAGACAAGGAGTGTGAACAAGTTGCAGGAGGTAAAACAATGGCAGTGAAGGGTCTGAGGAAGGTCAGCCATGCAGCTGGAGTGTCATCAGAGTAGGTGGATTTTTGGCAGGAGATTTTTGCCTGGATTGGAAATTGGGAGTGAGCAGAGATGCAGAGAGGCCTTGGAGGATGCAGAAATAGTAATCAAAGGGGAGGATAGCTATGGAGGGGGTAAATACCTTGGTAGGATAGTAGGGAGAGCATTAAAGATATTTCTCAGAATTGCTGCAGAAGAAAAGGTAGCATGGAGCAGGGAGAAGGCAGTGGAACAATAATTGGGATTGTGTGAATAACAAGGCTGAACTGATCACAAAGATTGCCAGTCCTGGCAAAGATAAGACTGGAAAGAACATTAAGATCTCCCAGATTTTTCCTGCTTTTAGTGATGGCATCAGTCAGTCCCGTGCTTCCAGCAAAATGAAGTGCTTTGCCTTTGGCCTTTATTGGTTGCTGTAAATCATCAGTCCCAAGGAGTGGTGAGGGGTGTTAGAAATCCTCCTGGATTGAGAGCATCTCCTCTGGGTCAATTCCAGTGCAAAGAGAGATTAGTCACCTGTGCATGAACCTTCCTGCACATTTTCTGTGAATAATCCAGGTCTGTCAGGCAGAAAAGTTTATGAATGTGCTTGAGGGGGAAAAAAACCCACTTGGAGTGTACTTGGTGGTGGTTTTGAATGCAATGTATACATTGTAGGAAGCGGAGCAGAGGTGCTGAGCTTTGATATCAAATGTCTGAGTTGCTTTTGAGAGTGTTTTTGGGATGTTGTTGTAAGGCTGCACAGTGATTTGGAGCCCCCTTAGGTGCTTTCCTTCCTTTAGCTCACCTGAGTTTTCAGGTAGTGACAAAGCCTGAAAGGAGACACTGGGAGAAAAAGTGAATTCCTGTTTAGAAATGCTCCAGCTGATAGGGAAGAAAGCTTCTGGGTCAGGAAGTGTGTGTGCTCTTGAGCAGTGGTCTGAAAGCAAAGGTAAACCTAAAATCTGTCCCAGCATTGGGGCTGCTTCACTTGCAGTACTTAAACTCATTAAAAGTTCATGGGAGAATTATCTGGGAGAGATGCTGAGGACAATATGCTCAATTCCTGTGGTTGTAGCTGAAAGTGGACATTCAAAAGATAAATTGGTTGCTGCAATTGTATTTATTGGTTCTTCAAATTAGAGGCAATGATCAAAGGCAGTTCCACTGTCTTGCTGTTGTGCCTTCCATGTGTTTTTTCATTTGGAGGTGGACACAATTGGGCAGTATGATTATGAATTATCAGTGCCATCCAAAGAGAGAGAGAGAGAGAGAGAGAGAGAGAGATCACTTGTTGTCATGACAACAAAAGATGATGAGGTGTTTACTTGAAGCCGAGTTCTGCACAAGGATTCACATCAAGCCGCATCTGAAGATCGGTGTTTGAAGAACTCCTCTGGAGACAGTTCTTGGCTCCTTCCAAACACTGCCTGCATTTGTGCAGCTTTACCCCAGGATATGTGGAAGACGTCTCTCTGAAAGCTCAGCCCAGGACAGAGCAAAGGCTTTTATTTGCAAAAGGCACGCTGTAGTTCAGGAATGGGGATCCTTCCCAGCCTGCAGCTATGGAAAACCAGCCAGTCCGCTGCCTGCTGTTTGTAGAAAAGGAGTTTGTAGTGAAGAGACTTCCTTTTAAAATGAATCACACCGTAACTCACTTTTATAATCCTTTCAAATCTTCTTGGCTTCTAAAAGTATTTGAGTTTAAGAGCATGCTTTGTAGTATTAATTTTATCTCACTGAGCTTCCTTTTGTATATAAATCTGTGCTGGGGTGGGGGAAATATTATTTATTAATTCCTTGGAAGTGGCTTTTATGCAATGTGTACTGAAGAGAGAAGAGTGTATTTTATTTTCAAATGTGGCAAACTACTCTTCTCTCTGAGTAAATATGCTCTGTATAAACAGAACTGTGTAAGTGCTGCACACCATTAGTTGCCCGACTGCCCTCTTGTTGTACTTGCCTTTTAGTTAAATTTTAGCTGCTATTCTTCAGAAGGGTCTTTACTGCCTTTCAGTTAAGCCCATGAAGAAGCTGCATTTGGTTGTGTTCATTTAATATAGTCAGAGACCACTAACACTATCAGAGATAGGCAGTCAGTAATGTTATTTGAAATTCTTCAGTCATAGCTTTTGTTTTTAACACTAGATATTAAATATAATTGTAATATATAGCACACATTTGTACTTGAAATATTTTGCTTGATTATTGTTTAGGAATCTAGAGACAGAGAGGAGTAAAGAAGAAGTTGATGAGAATGCTGAGATAGGATTTGCAGTTCTTAAACTATAGGAAAATCTAGCTGAGTAATTGTTTGCATAGCTAGTGCTGCTATTTGAATGGGAAATGAAAAAGTTTCAGTAAGGATTTAATACATCTGAAATTCTGGATTTTTGGTTACAGCACTGAGATCAACTGTATTGTGGCCTGGGAGTTTTGGGGTTGTAAGCCAAATTTAAACTCCAATTGGTCTCAGGAAGAACTTGGCACTTTTTGAGGCAGGTCAAGGTCTTGAAAAGTCAGATCTTTAGCCAGCCCTCTACATTTTATATCTGAGCTTGTCCCCTAAATATTTCAGTAATGCCTTCTTCAAAACAAGAATGTGTGACTTGTTACTTTGAGTCACGCAACATGGGAAATACTGTTCAGTTATTTATTTCAAGTAACAATAGTGCATCAAAGACTGGTGTCAGAGATGAGAAGGGCAGTGTCAGTGATGGTGCAGGAATTGACTGGAATAAGACCAGAAAAGACAGGTGGCATGATGGATTTGATGTAAACACCAATAGCAAAACATAGATTAATCATCCCCTTTTCTTGCAAGCTTGGAAGTTGTGAGCCTGTGCCAGTTTTCTGTACTGCCCTTCTCTGGTGCCATACCTGATGAGCTGTGGATAAGTCACTTCCTCTGTCAGTGGGACCAGCTGGTGATGCTGGGGATCTGCCACCCGTGCTGGTGCTCCCAGATGCTCCCTCCCCCCCTCACTCCCATCCTAGCTGAGTGGAAAGTCTCACTGGAAATTTCCTGTAGGACAGAGGCCAGGTTCTGACATCCCTGTTGGTTTATGGGGTGTGCAGGGAGCTCAGCATTGCTGTGCTTCCTTTTGGGTAGCCTGCAGTGCTGCTGAGCTGAGCTGTCTGAAAAATCCTGGGCTTGTTGAGGGAGTCGTGGGGTGATGGCTGTGTGCACATCCCTCAGCATGGCACTGGGGCCACCAGGCTGTGGGGTTTGCCTACACAGAGGACATGGCAGCAGCCAGCTTGCCTCCTTATGGTGCAGTGCTCATGCCCTTTGGTTTCCTGTACCAGGGAACAGAATTTATGGTCCACCCCATCTCCAGCTCTCCCCTGCCTTTAGTGGAGACTGGGATGAGCCAGCCCCAAGGCTCTGGGGGAGCAGCAGGGGCAGTGAGTGTGCTGTGGCTGAGCTGTGCCAGGGGTGAGGAGGAGGGCTGGGTCTGAGCAGACAGCCCCTGTTCCTTTGACTGACAGATGTGGGTGATGCAAAGGGAATTTTATTCCTTTCTGCTTTCCCTCGGATCCCAGGAAGCTGAGGGATAGAACATGAGGCTCTGGGAAAATACTGTAATTATGGGTAATCTAGTTTGTCTCTATCCCTTGGAAGTCAAATTCAGTGTATGAATTGACAATCTTGCAACTCTGACCTCCTTTCTTGAAGGTTTTCTGTACTTCTCTCTACTCTTGTTACTCTCTCTTCGGGGATTCCCTTCCTATTTTATTCTCTGTTCCACAAGCATGAAATTTGGAGGCTAACCTCCCTATTGGCCAGCTGGTGCTAGGCCAGCCACCATCTCTCATAGTCCTCTGGAGCCTACCTTGGATCCTCTTTGCTTGGAAAGAGTCCCATTGGTTATAAATCAGTTGTATGGCAGAAATTCTGGAGTAGGGAGCATCTTTGTTGTTTGTGGTGATAGTAAGCTTGCAAAGCAGAGCAAGATGAAGAAACCAATCTAATATATCACTGTGTGACTTCTGAGAAGTTGTCTGTACTAGAGACAATGACGTGTACAAACCAACTGAGAAAATAGCAGCTGTGATGTTGGAGAGCAAGCAGTGGAAGTTTTGCTTTCTCAGCCAGGAGTAGCTTCAAGGATATGCCTGCACTTTATATGCATTGGTTGTCATGATGTGTAAGAAAGAGTTAAATGGGTGCAATGCCTGTACACACATTGTAGTTAATGCCATTCCCATTAAATCTGTAATTTTCCTCCAGCAGTGCAAACTGACCGTCACCCAAACACAGACGTGAACGGGCTGCTGATAGCCATAAAAGAAGGGCAAATTTGCTCTACTCATGAGTAAGAGATGCTTCACGGTGTCTTTTTGCCTTGCAGGAGGAATGCAAGCAGATCCTGGCCCGGCAGAAGTCCAGCTCCCAGTCGGATTCCCATGACGATGAGATTTCCCCGCCGCCGCCCAACCCGGTGGTGAAGGCGCGGCGCCGGCGCGGCGGGGTCAGCGCAGAGGTGTACACGGAGGAGGATGCTGTTTCCTATGTCAGAAAGGTACCCTGGCACCACCTCTCTGCCTCTCAGATGTGCAAGGCAATCGAGTGACCCATGTTTTGACCCTAGTTTGGACTCCTGGGCCAGCCTGGAGGATGGTGTCCTCAGGGAGGGCCTGACCATCTTCACACTCAAGCTCTTTTTCTGTCTCCTTGACTGGGGATTTTCCCCAGCAATGGGATTTCAGCATTCACTGTTCCTTCTTTTTTGAAATGTGCTGCTCATCTAACAGGGTCAGTAATTCTCAGCCATTTTCTTGATGATCACTGTCTTCAGCATCTTCTGAGTTTGATCAGAACCTCTCATTATTGGAAGACAGCTTTTCTATTGCTGCATTTCCTGTTTGTTTTGCTTTTTGTTTTTTGTTTCCAAAAGTCTCTGCCTCAAGTTTTCTTTAATCTGAGTCATTTATGTTTCCTGAACCACTCAGGCACATATTTCCCCTGTTGATTAGGTACCACTTAACCCACTGAATTTTGGAAATCTCTTGACCATACTTGGGTGATTTTGTGTGACCATTGTCTTTGAAGAAATGCCAATCCCAAATTAGGTAATTTCTTCACTAGGAGCTCTGTTTTGGGCTTCCCTCTTTGTAACTGCCTTTTTTCACAAAAATATTTAGCTATGTTATATCTTTGATATCTCCTAATAACTCTGCTTTTTTTTTTTTTGACACTGGCTAAATCTTTCAAAGATTATTGAAAGAGAGACATTACAATAGCATATGTCATGTTTGTTTAGGGAGCCAGGCTGAAAATGAATTTCATAAGGTTGACAGATGCTACTAATGTGCTTTTGTGCATGCCTGGAGTAGCTTTAACTCAAAGAGCTTTTTCTTTATGGGAATGCATTTTGTCAGTCACTGTTTTTTGGCAGAATGCTTTTTGCCTTTGCAGTCAGATGTGCTCTTGTCATCTGCTTATGATACAAGTTCACTGGCTGCTCTGGGGATTTCTGTCCCAAAGGGAAAAAAAAAAAATTAGGAGAGCCATTCATCCTAAAAACAAGTGTGTTAGAGTATTCTTGTGGCAGTTAAATAATGTTTGCAAGTGTAGTTTGGCAATTTTAACAGCACTGTGGTCAAGCCATTAATGAATGCCCTGCACTGTTAAAAAACTTGTGTGATACTTCAGAAGCCACTTTAAAACACTTTTATTTCTGTGCATTTTGCAATATCCCACCAAAAAACCTCCATGAAGAGATCCCATTTGTTTCTGCTTATTATGGGTTCCATCTGACTCTTCTGAAAATCAAAGGAAACACCCCTTCCCACCCCCCTGAGCAGTTCTTTTATGTTTGTAATGGAACCTGAAGTAAACTTTGTTTTCTTCATTTCTCAACAGTGATGTCAGTGAGCCCTGACAGTAGCATGAGTAGGCAAGAACCAGAAGCAGCAATACAGATCATATTCTGTGTGTTCTTTGACTAGCCCTGTGATGATTTTAATTTCCCAGGAACTGACTGATCTTAAATAATAATAATTTAGGGAATAGCTTCTTGAACAGCTACAGATGCTGGAAGGAATACAGAACTAGCACTGGGAGGATTTGTGTCAGTGCTTTGCCTTCTGCCATAAGCAAAGGAATCCCATGGTGAAACCCATGGATGTGTGATTTCTAGAACACAGAAATAAAAGGAGACACTGAAAGGACAAATTATAGAACAAATTTAGAAGAGTAAAAAGCAAGGCAAAGGTTGTGTTAGACTATTGCAAACAGATGGAATTTCAGATAGTAGTCAGGAAGAATGGCTGGCTTGAGTTCAGGTGTTGGATAGAAGCACATCTGGGTTATAAGCCAGTTTGAAGGATCCCTTGAAGGGGTGAGCTATAGCATGAGTAGTGCTGGAGGCAGTGAAATGAGTTATGTCCCTGGAGAGAAAATCAAAGGAGATTTAGCTTTGTGATTTGAGCAAGCACATGGCATGGCTTCATTCCGGGGAAGATCTCTGTGGAGGGTTAGTTCATCCTTGAACTAGAGAAAGCAATATTTGTCAACACATCTGACAGCACAGTTAACAACTAACAGAAGAGGAATCTTGCTCTAAAGAGGGTTATCAGCTTGGAAAGAACATTCAGTGATTATTTGGAAGAGTGAGGTAAGAAATGGCTGAGTGACTCTTACCAGCATTTGACTTTGGTCAGATGCCTGGTCACACCTAGAGAGCCTCTCCTGTGTTTTCTGTGTCCCTGCCCCAACAAACCCACCAAGCCTTGTGGCTTTCACTGCTGCAAATTTACACTGAGAAAGGCTACTCAGTGCTATTTCATAATCAGACAGAAAGGCTGGAGCTGAGTGTCTTAGTGATCTGATTATTTACCCTTTTGGCTCATCAGCAGTAAGCTGAGCTGGTGTATTCTTAACAGAGCAAGGGTTCAGGTCTGCAATTCAATCCAGTGTTCCTCTGATAGGGTAAAAACCAAGAATAAGATACTGGCTGAATTTAACATTGAGAAATTTAAACTTTTAGATGATTAGATCGGATTTCACTCTGATACAAACATGCAGTTTGTGCATGTATACTTCTCTAGACTTAATTGGAGTAATCTGATTTCTGCAGTAGTCAATACAAGAGAGGTCTGAAGCCAGTTTAACTTTAGATCTTCACAATTAAACATTTCCCTGTGAAATAAATCTTGAAAACTCTTTGTGGGAACTGGTTCTACATCAGTTTTACCCTTTGAGACATCCTTCTTTTGGTTGGATGGGTATTTCTGCCTTTCCAGGATGAAGAAAGGAAAATACCTGCACATCAACACAGGTAGTAAGTTGCAACACACAGATAGACTATTTCTATCTTAAGAAAATGTGAGAGCTAAATGCCCCTTATCAGACCTTTACTGTGCAGTAATTGAGACTGACAAACAGATTTTGATTTTCAGATTGGAGTAAGGCTTATTTAACACTTCAAACTTCTGCTATGCTTGATTCTGCCTTGTTATAATTAAACTATTAAGGAAAATCACATGGTCAAAGACAATGGATATCTTTGACAGGTCATAATTTTGTTACAAATTTCTTGTGTCTCTCCTAATCTTGGAGTCTCTGACTGATAGGAGAAGATAGTGGGCAAATAGAGAGATACATTATCTGCTGATATATTACCTAAATGGTGCTTAGCTTTCCAAAGTGGAAATACTCCTGAATTTCAACTTTCGTTTTGAGCAAATTCATGCACAACAGGACTTTTGACATCTCTCTAGTTAACAAATAAAGACCTCTTCATTCTCAGATGGAAATTCTGCTTGTTTGCCATGAAGCCAAGGCACAGGATTTTGACTCAAGTGGGCCTACCAGGAGCTTGGTTCCTTATACCTCAGGCAGAACTGAAAAATAAGATGTATTCAACACATTTTTACCTTTTTCCTAAAGAAATGTTGCTATTTCCACAGTTTTAAAAGTAGGTTGCTTCTGATATGGGTTGGAAAGAAGAGGAACATAAAATACATTTTCCTCAGTCCAAGAGATTTGAAAGGAGACTACAGAGCTGCCAATACCTCCTAATTATAGTATTTTATGGGTATCCTTCTCCCCAGTCACTCCTGATCTTATATTGCCTTTCTGAGTGTCATTTTGAGAACAAAAATTCTTATCCTCACATTATCAAAACTGTAATTTATCGCTTTCTTAGTGGCTTTATATTATAGCCTAATCCTGTCTCAGTGCCTGAAATCAAATCACATCAATTTTCTTGAGTAGTGGAATTTTCTGTAGATTTCATGATTTGTGAGTGAATACAACCAGGCATGCAATTACCTCTCATTCTTTTCTCTACAGGTTATTCCAAAGGACTATAAAACTATGACTGCTCTGGCCAAGGCCATCTCCAAGAACGTGCTCTTTGCTCATCTTGATGACAATGAACGAAGGTATGAGGGGCTTTATCACTCAAGGGAATCCACAGCTTGGTGTGAGGACAAGAAATTAGATTAAATTTCATCTCAGGGTCCAGAACTGCTCTCACTGATGCATTTGAGTCACACCCTCAAACATGCTCATGGTGTTATGACAGAGGGCAAAACCACAAGGTAAAAAAGGACAAGGACAGGTTAGAGTGTATCCAGATATATTTAATGTTTTCAGAACAGATGGCCCTGATAAACTTTATTCTAGATTACTTAATTAGCTAAAGCAATCTCAGAAGCATTTGTCATTACTTCTGAAACTCAGGCAAGACAGGTCAAGTGCTGAATGAGTGGGAAAGAAAAAGCATAATGTCTGTAAAGAGATAAAAGGGAATGACAGGTAAATTGTTTTGTTCTTGGAAAAACTGGAGCAAACAAATTATGTATAAGCACCTGAAGGAGACCAAAGAGTTCAGTAACAGCCAGTGTGACTTTTAAAGACTTGAAAATGTCTTTCCAGAACTGATAGCAAGCTGTACAGCTGGGGGAGGCACAAAGGAGGCCAAACAGCTCAACTTCCAGTAATGATTTGGACATTAATGTTTATGATGGGTTTAAAAAAAAAAAAACCCAGGGAAGTGTTTCTTTAGTGAAGCCAGTGTGGAGTCTGTGCTAAACTGATGGAATTATACCAAACAGCAGGTATCACTGGTCCATCACTCCAGTGGAAAGGTGTATTGAAAGGGTTGTTCTGCTTTTCACCATTACTGTCATTAGTGGCCTCAGTGGGACAGGTGATGAGTGTTGAATTTTTAGCTGACATGAAGATGGCAAGGACTGCTAAAACACTGGGAGACAAGGGTAGCATTCAGAATGATGCTGACAGGTTGAAGGAAGGTTCTAGTAAAAGCAGGGTGGATTGACACTGAGCCAAGTGCAGAGAAGTATTCCTTAGCCAGGAAAAACACCTTTATGCCTATAAGATAGTTCTGGTAGTTCCTTGAAAAACTGTGGAACTTATTGTGCCTCATGGTCTGAGTAACAGTCACTAATGTTAAGCTTTTTTTTGGTTTTTTTTAATACTAATGTTTTTCTGGGGTAACTAAACAGAGCATGCAAGATGTCCCAGTGTTGGAAAGATTTCAGCTGGAACACAGTGTCCAGTTTGGGCACTGCAGTTGGAGGAAATTCATGGAGGAGTGGTGGGAATGATCCAGACCTAGATATCATCACTTCTGAGGGGAGAATGGGATTGCTTGGCCTGCAGAATGAAAGCTGGGGCAGAGGGATGCAATAATAGCTTATAATTGCATGTGAATAATGCTATATGAGTGATAAACTGCTCTGTGGGCCAGAGGGTAGACAAAAACAATTTTAAAGTGCAGTGGGGGAGAGTCAAGCCAGATCCAAGAGGAGGTCTCTGATTGCTTGGGTAGGTTGTGGAACCTCCTCCACTTGAGGCCATTAGGACAGGAATGACAAGATCAGCTCTGCCTGGCAGCAGATAAGGCTCACTGAGGCCAGGAACTCCTCACCAACCCCACTTTTCTGTGCTTCCATGGCTAGAAAAGACAAAAAACTTTCTCCACACTGGTGGTTTCAGTTCTGGCAGAGCATCAGCAGCACAGTCCCTCAGTGGGGCTACTTAAATGCTTGCAGTCAAAGCACAGTGCAAGAGTGCAAATTTTGCTCCCTCTTGCAGATTTTGCTCCCTCTTGCTCCCTCAGTTTAATTACTTTGCAATCTTAATGATATCATGTTAATATGCAGATTTCTGGAGTAATTAGAAGAGGATGAAGTTTGCACATTTCTTCTAGCTTTTTCACCCACAGAGGAGAATCCTTGTACAGAACTGCTGTAAATCCTGATTATGCTGTCAGCATGCTGATGTGACAGGCACTGAAAGGATAGGTTTTAGGGCTGGAAAAAAGGACATTTCAGTAATTTGTTATCAAAATAGGGTGAGAGACAAAATCTGAAGGACAAGTGCTTTTTCTTACACTGTGCTGGTTGCATATCATGATCATGGTCCCTCCTGTCTGTTCCCTGGGTCCCATTTTCCTCTGTCCTGTGATGGATATGTGGTAGGAGTAGGAAGAGACCTGCACAGGCACCCTTGTGTGTGCTGCAGGTGCATTGTGGACTCTTTGCTTTTGCAAACTAAGGCTTGGCCAGGTGTATTCTGCCTCTGCTGTCAAAAGGTTCAGGAGCTCCTGGGCTGTGCACTGGAGCATGGTCAGGTACAGACCATTTCTCTGCTCAGGGATGTGTCCAGAGGCCTCATCTGAGCTCCTGATGAGCACAGCAGGCTATAGCTGACATCAGGAAAAAGAAAAGGAGCTCACAGAAGGATGCATATTCTGCTCTGCAGATAAGATTGAAATGAAGCAATAAACTGATATCATGCTCTTGCCCTTGTCTGATTGCATTTGTCAAGTGTGGAGAAGTCAGCAAGTCAGAGCATACCATTGCCATCACTTCCAGTCTGCATCTTCTTAATGTAAGCATGTAGTTCAGTGAAGTGGTGAATTACTTCATTTGGGCTCTTGCAATGGTGGAAAGCTGGGTAAGGTTATTTGTTTCTTGTGCTACAGTGGTGGTGTTTGTTTGTGCTTTCTACACTGAATATATTATCATTGTTTTATCTAATTTCATGTTTGATCAAAATGTAGGAGATGTTCAGGTGGAGGAAGTATGGACTAGCAAGTTCTCATTTACAATGTATGACTCTTGCATTTTTTCTTTCTTCAAAAGGATATTTGTGTTAGCCTGCTCTGACTTGTGTTGCACTTGCTGCTTGGCAGCTGTGAAACTTAAACCCTTATTTATAAAGGCAGAGTGTAGCATACAATCTCTGTGTCAGATGTTCCATATGAAGGGTTGGTTGCATGAGAAATCATGCTGAAGTTAAGGTAAACAAGTATCTTTTTACACTGGTGTTGGAAATACTTTTGTTCAAGTCTTATTTTAGATCCCATCTTTCCCCGTGCCATGCTTCAAACAGGGCTGCCATCCCTGTCCTACACACACACAGAGCCTCTGGTGTAAAATTATACTGAAAAGTGCAATGAAAGGGAAATGTAACTGCAACAGTACCAAAGGCAGCAGAGCTAGTTATCAGCAACTTTTGCCAAGTTGTTCAAGAGCTGCTAACATTGCAGAGAGCAGTCAGCTCTGTGCAGTGATGTGGCAGCCCACTGTTTTCTCATGGAGCTTGGTTAAACTCTGCAGTGAGGACCTGGTTCTCCCAAAGCCAGTGGCAAAATGCCCACTGCCTGAAGTGGGAATGTGGTTTTAGCTGTGAGGAGCTGCTGTTCTTATTTGAGTTGTATGGTTCGTCTTGAGGGGAATTTCCTTGCTGATCTTATCCCTTCTGGCTCTAAGGTGATCTCATGATTCAGACCCACTCTGAAGATGATTTAGGGTTTGCACCACCTTCCTCCCTTCTTTTGGCCAGTGCTGCCTGGGAGTTTTGCACATGGTTGAGGCTGGTGAGGCCAGTGCTGTGCCACTGCTCTGCTGCTCTGCCTCTGCAGCCACTGAAGGATTCCTGTCTATGCACAGATAGAATTACACCCATAACTTGGCAGCGCTCTGTTTCCTCTCCCACTCCTGGATATCCAGCAGATTAACGTCCTCTAAGGCCTCCTAGTTGTGAAATGCTGTATAAAGTAAAAATTGGTGACAAGGGGCCAGCCTGAGTGACCTTTTTCTGACCTCTTGTGATTAATCTCTTCTAACCCAGCAGTGAAGCTGTGAAGATTCTTCGTTGTTCATCACGTAATGCTGGAATACAATCACACCCACTTGGCTCTGCTGTGATGTTGAATAGTAAAGGGGAATCAAGAGGAAGAAATTACTCATTTTTCTGCTGTGGTTAAAAATAAAAAATCACTTTTCATCATTTCATTGACAGGATGTTGTGTCTCTACTGGACAGGGGCAGCCACTGAGAGGGGGCAGTGGGAAAGGTCAGAGGTGAGCTGCTGGGGGAATGGAGGCTGGACCCAAGGCTGATGACTGCCAAGGAGGAGAAGGAAATAGAACTGAAATAACCAGTAGGGGAGAGAGCAGGGCTGAGAGCAGCAGGAGTGCCACTCCAGCTTCCAGGATGTCACCAGTGCCAGTCTGCTCTGCTGAGCCATGAGCCACATCTGTCAGGCCCTGTGCAGAAGCTCAGTGGCCTCCTGAGCACATAAAGAAGTGGAATGGTTAAATGTTCACCACATCTGTGTGTAAATGCTATGTCAAACTTGTTCATCAAGGAGTAAAGAGAGTGGATCAATGTTTAGCTAATGTAATTTTTGGAAGCATTTGTTATTAATGTGCAGGCAGCTGTAAGGCTTGCAACAGCTTTCAGAATATTTTGGTGTATTTTATTATTTGCATTATTAGTAAATTGGTTTCTTTGAGCAGCATAATGGTGTGAAGCAGCTTTGAAAGCAAGAGGCACAAAATGGTATTTAATGCTTTTACTAAAATATTGAGTTCTTTTGAAGACACAAAAAAAGTACCAAGAAATGAACTTGAAGACTCTGTATTTATTTTAGCTATACAGAGTGTTGTATTTACTCTTGTGTGTTCCCTGCATGGCAAAGGTGGGAGGACAGAGAGCATATTTTAATACCTGTGCTCCTTGGGACCAAGATATAAAGATGAATGTTGGCACTTTGCAGACCAGGTTCCTCAGCCTACTTACCATTTTTGTTGTTCTCACCTCTTCCCTGCTGCTCCATGTCTTGCTTGTTTCTTTAAATTTTTCACAGCAATGGGATATTTTCGAGTCCTATTTAGGATGTGACCACTGTGGTTCCTTTCCTGCAAAAGTTCTGCTTTGGCCATGAATCTTCACCATGTATTTCTGCTCTTGGTCACCCCTCCCTTAATATTCTTAGCAGTTGTGTCTTTACCTTCAATAGATCTACTTTCTCAGACTGTTTCTTCGATTTGTAATAATTTTACATCCTAAAGTTTTTTTTAAGTGCTTGCAGCTCCTTTGCAGCAAGGTATTGTCTTCAAATTCAGAAAACACTTTTCATCTGGGTCACTAATGACTTGGGGTTTCTTTCAATACAGGCAGAAATTACCATGAGGAAAGTGGCTTTCCATAGCTAACAAGTGAATTTTAGTTGTTCTACTGTTGATCTCATATTGAAATCTTCTTGAAACTTCTGGTGATTAGTGAATTTCAAGGACATTATTATTGCCATCAGCTTTATTCACTTCTGCATAATACCATGTTTTATTAAAGCACTGGCTGCAGGCCAGCTGGAAAGCCTCATACATGTGGAGGAAACCTAAGACTGCACCATTCAGGAGCAAGAAATTTTAGAAACAGGATGCCACAGCCATGACATATTCATTACACATCCTGTGTTTGCCTTGCATTTGTAACTTAAGTCTTTTGTCAAAAAACAAACACAGATTTAGCTTCTGCCTGTGCCTCGTATATGCCTACAGTGTGCAGAACAGTGCAAGAAAAATTCCACCTAAGGTAGAAAACTCAGGGTTTGCTTCCACCATTGATTTAACCTGAATTCTGAGCTGGTACCAAAGGATGAAGTAACAGTGAGTGCCAGACCTTGGTTGCATGTTCCTGCTGCTCTCATGGCCAGGTGAGCCAGAGCAGCTCTCTGAAAGGTGATCCTGCCCTGCAGGGTTATTTTCAGCCAGAGCAGGTCCTTCCTGTCACCCTGTGCCTGGCTGCCAGAATGCTTTGGCAAGGGGAAGGTTGGAGTGGGCAGGGCAGGATCTCCCCTTATGGCAGCAGCAGGGGCCCAAATCAAACTAAGTGCTGGCAAAACTGCACCTTAATTTCCATTCTGGTCACTGGACAGGGCTAAGGATGGAAATAGATGTGTGTATTAAGCTTTGCCAAGAATACCCAAGATCTGGAGCTAAACCACTGGGAAGATGAGGGATGAAAAGAAAGAATAAGAGATGAGAGAGAAATTGCACAGCGAGGCATGGCAGTGGGGGCTGAAGGTTTTTGCTGATCCCTAACATGGCTTCCTTGAGTTACTTTAGGATTTTTTTGGTGACCAGAGTTGGATGGGATCCTTCACCCTCCTTTTTGGGGGTAGCAGAAGAGAGAGGAGATGCAGCATGATCCCAGTGTTGTGCAGATGCATCCCATGAGGGTTTGTAAAGGTGTGAATGCCCCACCTGTGCTGGAACTTCAGGAGATTGCCAGCAGACAGTGGTGGCTTGGGGACAGAGGAAATGTGAATATATATTCAGGACACATTATGCATGTGTAACAGCTCTGGTACTGAAGAAACTGGTGCAAAGCTCCTCACTGTGTGGGAGATTTTTTCCTGATCATCAGTGGTATTGGATGATTGGCCTGTCCTATGAATTCTAGTTGTAAACTACCAAAGAGAGGAAACTCAGATTTACCAAGGCACACTAAACAAAGCTTTTCTTCTTCGGATAACACCAAGCTATTTTCCAGGTAAACTGCCTTGCAATCCAGCTTTTCTTTGTGCCTTTTGTGCCTTGTTTATGGCCTTGATTCCTCATGGTGTTTAAAAGTGTGCTATTTAACTGTGATTGTTCCATTGGCTGGCTGTGGATGTCAAAGGAACTATTCATGTGTTTAAATGGAAGCACACTCAGTCTTGCTGAATTGGAGCTTGCCAGTGAGGAATACTACTTAAACTAGAAAAAGTTACAGATTTTGGAGACAAGAATCATCTGGCAGCAGAGATGGAAATGAAACCAGGTAGAGTTGCCCAGCAGTCTGGAAAATAAATGATCCAATTCTCCATTGAAGGATTAGCTGTGAATTTAGCACTGACTTTATTTTCCAGTACATCCATCTCATTTGTCCAAGAATTATTGTCTTTAATTACCATTGTGGTGCCTGCAGGCAGCAGACATTAAATTAGTTCTGCAAAGTTGTGCTCTCAGCAGTCACCCACAGATTGTATCTGCTTTGGTACCAATCCCCTTACAACAGCCTGGCAGCATCAGCAGAATGTACTTTTTGTGATGTCAGGATTTGGCCTGGTAGGTAAGCTACTCTCTTAAACAAAACTAAAAGCACACACATTGGGTATTTATGGATATTTTTATCTCCAGAAACAAATACTGTCAGTTTGTAGCTTTTTAGGGGTTGTGATTCACCCTCAGTGTTTTGTTAGACAGTTTATATTCTTCATCACAAATACTGGCGGCGCCATGCCTAATGGGGGTTATTTTTAATTCTGCATAAAGCACTGGTTTACATATGGGCAGCATGTCACCCATTCTGAAAAACACAGTTAAAGCAGAGAAGTTATTTACATAAATCCTTTTTAGATCTAGAAAAAATAGCCTGAGGCAAATAGTATTCATGCATGCTCATGAAACAATCCTGAGTCTAAACTTATCTCTCTATATATAAAACAGAAAAATTATGACTACTTCTGAATTTAACAGGGCTTGTAAAATTTTTCTACCACTGCAGTATACATGACTGTGCCTTTGTGTGCTTCTTTACACAACAATTAGCTGGCAGGAGCTCTGCAAATACATTACTCAATGCTAAAGCTTTCCAGAATTAAACACAAAGGTTAAATAAAGGAACGTCCACTCTTCTCAGCAAGTCTTTGTCTTCTGCATCAGAGCAGCTGGAAGCAGTAATTTGTCTTTGTTCAGGGGGTTTATTTCAACTAAAGCTCTTTAAAATGCTGCTTCCTTTCTTTCACCCCCCCAGAAGGGTTGCAGGTAACCCATCACCAGCTTCTCCTGCTCTCCTGACTCTTCCTGAGGTGACTAATTCTGCAGCCTCGCAGGGCTCTGAAAGCCTGCTGCCTTCAAGTGGGGTGTGACTGCTCCTGGAGGATCAACTCTGTGATTCAGTTGCTTTGTTAGGCATTTAGAGGAGGATCTTTAAAGAGCTTAAAGGAACTGGATATTCCCACTGATTGATATATAGTGGGAAGTGAATGTTTAACTCCCTTAAGGTTCTCTTGAAAATCCCCACCTTACATTCTGAATGGTTAGACCTGTGTGTTTCCATGATGAGGTGACATCTGCTTAGTAACACCGCGTTTGGAAAGGCAGGAACTGCCCTTCAAACAAAAAAAATATCCTATAATACTGCGAGATTTAGTAGTGGGATTTTTCTCCTGTAGAGAAGGAGAGAATTCAACTCCACGACCAGATGAAATTTCTCTGTCATTCCGGTGCACTTAATGGGAATACCAAGTCTAAGTTATTTGACTGTTAGGCTGCTAACTCTCTTTTAAAGGAAAAAAAAACCCCTGACAAACCCAAACAATGATTTAGTTCTTGTCTTACAAGTTCCTTACTAAAGACTTTGACCTGAAGTACATCGCGTCTTGTGAGGTAACAGCTGGTCTATCATTGTCCCAGGAAAAAAGTAACAGTTGCTGAGATTTTGAGAAACAAAGATGGTCTTTGAATCAACTGGAACAGCTGTAAGAGACTGACACACCATGCACTGTCAGCTGCTAAATTCAGATATTCAGACTGCCCGAAATGGGATACTTTAACCCTTGGGCACCAGCAGATTCCTTTCCTCTTTTTTTTTTTTTTTTTTTTTTTTTTTTTTTTTTTTTAAAGCAGAAAAAGAAATTGGGTTTTCAATTTGCTTTTTGCTTTCAGAAACAAAAAAACCAAAACAAAACGCCCCCAAATTATCAGTTTCTTTATAGGGAGGTTGTCTTTTTTGTATTTATTCAAGTTCTGATTTATAAATCATCCAAAGACATGCTTGTTGACAGCTGAAATTTGCATTAGAAAAGTATAATGTGCTTCTCTGTGTGGTGCATTAAAATGAAAATATAATAGTGCATATCCAAAAAACTGCATCAGATGCTATTTTAAGGCAGTCAGCATCTTCCCAGTTTTGTATGTGGAGACTGTGTTTAGTTAATTGAAGCAGAATGAAGGTGAATTTATCATGTGTGGGAGGGAAAGGTAAGTGATAGCAACAACCTCTTCAAAAGACACATGTTAGATCCATGTGAGATCCAAAAGTTGGTGGCTGAAGTTGGGCACATTCAGACTGGAAAAGTTTAGTTTCTCTTTTTAGAGCAATCAGGGAACGGATCCATAATTTAAATTAGCTGGGGATGTGGCAGATTTTTCCATTGCTTGAAACCTTCAGATCAAACTTGGCTCTCTGCTCTTGCTGGTCCTCCCAGTATGTTCTGAAGTGCTCCAGAATATTGTGAGGGTTTGGTTTTGGTCTTTTTTTTTTTTTTTTTTTTCAAAGATGGCAAAATGTGATGACATGAAAATTTATTTCACTCAAAGAAGAGTCAGCAGCCATCTCTTGCTAACAAACACTTGTATGACATAGGCCCTCCTGAAAGCCAAGCTCTTACAGCTTGGAGCCCAGCTGGTTTTTGGAGGTCTGGAACAGGCTCTTGCTAGGCTATTGTTTCAGCTCAGCTCCAGAGGATGGGGTTTTATTTAGGAGCCTCTGAGATTCTGTAGCTGGTGTTAGATGGTGGCAGGGAAGCTGTGCACAGCATGGCTCCTCTGGCTGCTGATGGAGAGGGTGAAGCACCCAGTGAGAGGTACCCAGAGCCCCACTGGTGAGGAGCTCTTCAGCACTGAACACTCTGTTTTCTTGACCAAACAGCCATACTGGTTCAAGCTTCTTCCTAAGCCATTTTCTTCAGTATTTCCCAGCTTGGCTTCTTCCAAAAACTCTTCCTGATCAAATCTAACCTATTTCCATGTGTCCTGCATCATCTGAATAACTAAAAGATTGGCAATTATCATCACTGTTTGCAGGATCAGGCTTAGTTTATTCTGTTTATGAATATAACCATGTGAAAAAAAGTAGATTTGTACCATGACCCCAGAGGATTTGAAATTTTGAAACTTTGCCCATGTGAGTGAATGTCCTAGAATAAAGTCTGAGACACAAACTGAAGAATTTTCCAGATGTGATAATTGAGGTAAGCAGAATAAACTGCTCAGTCTAGAGCTTTAATTCTAATCAATAGGACAACACTTGGTAGTCTGTTACTTATTTACAGTTACTACAAGGTCCACATAAAGGCTAGACCTCCTGACATCCCTCTCTGCATTTGCAATGAAAGACCAAGTCTGCTGTCATGAAGCCAAATTCCAGCTCTGTTTTCCACATCTCTGTATTTTTCATGTCTGATAGTCTGAGGGATCTATTTGTCATGAAAGTCAGGGAGAAACAAGATAAACAAACCAGCAGGTTTACATATATTCTGAATTTAATTTCTTCTTATATTATTCCTTGTTGAAAAGATTTTTAAGGAGGCTTTGCTGCTACCTTTGGATTGCTTGCTCTTCTTTTCCCTAACAGAGGCACATCATTATTGTATGAGGTGAATGGGAATTACTTTTCAGCATCCAGAAATAGACTTTGGCCTCTTGACATCCTAATAATTCCCAGAACAGCCAACTGAACCTTCACCACGATAGACTGGATTTGCTATATTAAAATATTGTAGCAGTGCCCTGATTTCAAGTCCTGACAGTTTAATCACTGCAGTTGACCCATGTTCCTCACAGAGCTGCTTTCTGCAATGTGGTTACAACATCCACGCAGATTTTCCTTTGCTTTTAGAAACCTGGTTTAAAATAGTGAACTTGTTTCATCCAAGTTTACCTACTGTTCTTTAATGCTATGAAATGTGTCATATTTCTTCTCTTATTTATTAAATCCTGTGCTTTGACTAGAGCTTATTTCCAAGAATATTAAATTATTGTTCTATTATTAGGGCACGAGGTTTGATTCCTTGACAGGTTGACAAGAGCTCTGGAACACTTTGCAGGAGCAGCCCTTCCTAATCAAAACTGTCCTCAGCAGCATCAGTCAGTTTACCCTGGTACCAAAATATAGTTGAAATGAAGCTGCTCAGTTGTTCCAGCAGGGTGTTGTGGAATCTGGGACTTAATGCTCTCTTTTTCACAGTCACCCCACCCTCTTCACTGACAGTCACCCTCAGAGCAGCAGCTACAACACTCTGCAGTGCCTGCTCCCCTGCACACAGTCCTGACTGAGCTGCTCAGACATTCCAACATCTGCCAGGTTCCTTGGCCATCATATACCACATTAACACAGGCTCATGGGCATCTGTCTCCTGCCATTTCCTACTAATAAGTAGTTAGAATAAGGAACTAGACTACAAAGACAATAAACCTACTAGTTTGGTGCACCTTGGAATTCTCCTTGTACTCAGGGTTATTTTTCTCAGCCTTCTGGGTGCTTTCCTTTACTCTGCTCCTTGGCCTCCTTCCTCTTCTGGTTTAGGATTTTAACCAAGCACTCAAGCACTCAAGATCACTTTAACATGCTCAATTTGGCTATTTTTAATTACCTGAGCTATGTCCCATTGTGTCAGAAGATTTAGATTTCTTTTGCAGCAATTTGCTGTGGAAACAGTTACCTTACAAATACAGTTATTGTGTCTGTGAACTATGTGCTTTGAGAATAGTTTCATTTTCAAAGGATGCTTTCATGGAAAACAAGGTGAAATTATGTGGGAACAATGGAGATTCTGCAAACAATTCCCATAGGCAGCTCCTTTCTTCCTTCCAAGGCTTAGTGTTAAAATCAGATTTGAGCACCAGAGATATAAGAAAAAAAAAAAAGAAAATACAGAGTGATGTTGTATCCAGACTCCAGAACCATGTTCTGAAAGCCCACGGGTGAGCTGATGAACAATTCATGTGAAGGTTACATGGAGCTTATTTCTGAGAGGTTTCTCCACATTTCTTGTTTATCTGTTTTATTTGTTTGGTTGCTTTGTCCCAGTGCCGTAGTGACACCCTCTGGCAATGGCAGGATAGTTTCATTGCCATTAGGGAGCTCTTCAGCAGCAATCCCTGAGCAACCTCATGGGAAAGGCATTGGTGTTCCCTGCCCTGCCTTCCCTCAGAGCTGGTCTGGCTCAAGATTGAAATTCCCACATGTAAAGTTAAAGTTAGCATTGTACATGATGGCTAATTGATACAAATTTCAAGTACCATGCAATAAACAGTGTTGGACATTTTGTTCTGGTGAGCTGGACTTTTCTTCTGGTGAGCAGCTTGAAAAGTTTCCCTTTGTACTTAAATTAATTTGTTTACATCAACTCTGAAGCACACTTCTCTTCTGGAGCACAGGCTCTGAGCCAAGCCTTACCCCTGCTCTGGCCGTGGTGTGGCTCTCACCAGAGCTGAGAAGACTCACTGATCCCTTCTGCTGGGAAATAACACACATTTTTAAAGGTGGAAAGGCTACTGGGAGTTGTCTACTCACTGTTAATTTTTCACATTGCATTGGTAATGCTTTTATTTGTGCTGTCTTAAATGATGGGTCACAAAATGCAAATTTTCTGCAGCTGACATTTTTTCAGGCAGTAGCAAGAAAAACCAGGGAGCTTTTGAGGCAGCTGGAGCAGCAACGTGGGGTGGAGGAGACTTGGAGAAAGGCACTAAGATGCCTAAGTTCTGTTAAAATCAAGGTGTTGAAAAATACTTAATGTTTTTTGTCATATCTAGATCTGTGTCTCATTTTGATAAGCAGCCTTTTGCATGCCTGCAGAGCAAGCTGGTAACACAGAATTATGAGTTAGGGCAAAACTGGCTGTGCCAGATCCCTCACTGGGCCTCTCAGCAACCTGAATGAGCCCAGATACAGAAGTTTGTGCTGCTGGGCTCCAACAAAGTTAAAGAGTTATTAGGGAGACCCCCATGGATAAACAAGGAGTGGAGGTTCTGGGATGAAACCTTTGATTGCTCTGTCTCACAGGGACTTGTATTGACCTGCTTGGAACGAGCCCTCTCCAGTCCCATGGCAGCATCTGAGCTGTCCTGGATGGGCTTTGGGGACTCTGGGCTGGGACACAGGGATGTCTCTGCACCGGGATGAAGTGGGAAGGTCTGGCTCCGCCTCTGAGAGCAGCCGTGGTTGTCTCTGCCACCTGGGGTCACTGTGATCAAGGTTATTAAAAACGAGAGGCATGAAGTAATAAAGAAAATAGAAGCAGTAAAAAACATGCTTCCCAACCCTAACCCCTGGAGGCTAAAATTGAGATTACCACCAGTGTACAAATTAGTTGAAATTTTTATTGTGTGTGAGCAAACGAAGCCCTGTACTGCAGTGTGTAAACAACTCTACTTTAGCAGGTCAGGGAATTGTATACAGCAAACATGGACCATCACCAGAAAAGTGTTACCTCTTGTACACTTTTCTCACTGCACTTTGTCTCTTCTACCTGTTGGCTCCTACAGTGTGTTACCACTGACTTCGAAGGTCCTTGGAGCTGTGTGGTTTTGTGGCTGAGAAATCTTCTGTGGTCTTGATGCTGATCTGGTTTAATCCCTGAACTGCTTCAAAATCTCGGTGGCTGTTCCTGTTATTTACACATGTGAGATTATAGGGGAGTCTGAGAGATATTTTAAATCTGCACCTATCTTACAGAATTTCTCAAGTGTGCTATTAATGAAAGCTTTGTCTCAGCTAACCCCCCATGATATATTATGTCCCAGCAGTACTTCTTAAAAGCACTTTGGCTGGATTTTCAAGCTGGCTAGGCTTAAAGTTGTCAAAATATGTATTTATGTTAAAACTCCCCCAAATGCTGTGTGGATGTAAATCTTTCTGTGGAGGTGCTGCCTTGTGAGAGAGGAAGGGCTGCTAGTGCACTGGCACAAGAGGAAAACCCAGATGATGCAAATTCAACTTCCAAGGCCATCTCTTGTCAGGGCAGTGCTGCAGTGTGGGAGCTGCTCAAAGCTGGGCATCCCTGCTGCTCTCTGAGCTGTCTCTAACACAGCTGCAAAATTGCTGCCTTGTGCTCTGAAAGTCTAAGCTAAAGCTAGAAACCCTTTTTACACTCTCTTCTGTTCACAAATCCTTTTATAAAAGCCTGTAGAGAACAGAATTCTACTGCTGTACCTGCAGTGGGTGGCCACCACTGGAGCTGAGGGAGTTAATGCACATCTGTGGACTGCACCTTTTAGCTAAATATTGCTGGAACTTCTAGACAATATTGCTGGAACTTCTGTACAAGACATTGCATGGAATTCAATCTGGTCTTTAGTAGGAAAAATTGGTAAATAGTTTTTTTAACCTTTTTTTGTCCTTATTAAGTGAGAAGTGTATAAGAGAATCACAGAATGGTTTAGGTTGCAAGAGGCTTAAATATAATTTTGTTCCAACCCCCCTGCCATGGGCAGGGACACCTTTCTCTATCCCAAGTTGCTCCAAGCTTCATCCAACCTGACCCTAGACACTTCCAGGGATGGGGCAGCCACAGCTCCTCTGGGAAACTTGTGCCAGTGCCTCAAAACCCTCATAGAAAAGAATTCCTGTATAATTTCCTTATAATATGTGTAATTTTCTTAATGCTTTTGTTGACATATCTGTGCATTTGATTAGATAAGAAGTACTTCAGTGACAGGTATAGCTGAAGGAGAGCAGGGTGGAAAACAGTAGAGGGCTCATAGCAGTGTTCCTTCACAGCTCTTTGCAAGTGGAAAACATCCATTCCTTGCAGTACCAGAGTCAGAACTGCCTTACTCCTGTGCCTTTTCAAATGAACTTTTCATCACTGGCACCACCTCTAAATAAAACTGCTTAGCATCTTTTGTAGTTACACGATATTCAAAGCATCTCTCAGAACCACATTTTAGTGCTATTATAATCAGTGTTCTTTGGAGTAATTAATTATGTATCCCATCACGAGGTCAGAATCAGAACATTATGTTTGCATCTCTTATAGTGAGATAGCTCCTCGTACAGGCTCTCATGCTGCTGTACACGTAATTAGTGCTATATGAAGAATATAAATTAACATGTTAGTTTTGATGGGAATGTTGATGAGGTTGGAAAGGCGTCATTAATACACTCCATAGTGCAAAATAATACTTCTGATTTTAGCTTCCTTTGCTTTTCCTTTCAACGAGTTAAGCTAAAAATACTGCACAGCTGCTTTCCCTTTACACATGTGGAAATGTGTGGAATGTGAAGCAAGGAAGAGAACTGCAGCCCTTTGGGTGAGAAAACACGAGGTTCAGTGCTGAGGCACCAGGCTGTGAGCAAAGGAGGGCTCAGGGCACCACTGTGGCTGCAGGGGTGGAGGGGCTGCTCCTCCTGGGACAGCACCACTGCGGGGCTCACAGCAGGGCAGGCTCTCTCCTGGCTGGTTGGGGTCCAGATAAATTCTGATTGCTGGTGCAGATGCCACTGCACTTCTTCTCTAAGGCCAAGTGGTTTCAAGCACTGCAGAACTCAAGCAGTGCCTCAGCTGCCCGTGGTCAGGGTTACGAACAAACGAGGTCAGATTTCAAAAAAGGATGAAAAAGGCTCTCGTTTATTTAAAAAAAATAAACCAGAAAGAACGGAGGGTCCAGGATAGGCTTGGACCCCCTCACAACACTCAAAGTGACAACGTGTAGAGAACACACTGAGTTCTCTCCCTCACAAGCAGCTCCCTCTACTCGCGGACCGGAAAAGAACCGCGGCCTACTGAACACCCCTCCCTTTATAACACACCTTGGCCCAGGATTGGTGGGATTTGGATGCTTGCCCTGATTGGTGGAATTTCGGGGCCCTGATTGGCCCTTAACGGGGTTCATTCTGGGCCAATCGTTTCCTCAGGGCGTCGAATGATTGGCTGGTGTCCTTGTCCAATCACCCTTCACCCCGGTTTGGCCATTTGTCCCCACCAAATCCCGCGCCATCCGCATCAAACCATCCACAACAAACACTCCCTTTCCCCAAAACTAACAGAACCAAGTCCATAACAGTCAGTCCACAGTTAATGCTGCTCTTGGGTCAGATAGAAGATTTAGGCAGAGGCAGAAGATCCTCATGGATGTAAATCAATACTTATCAATGGCATCTGACTGTGTCAGCTCTCAGGGCAGTGGAGAATCCAGCTGTAGGGTCTGATCTGCAGCTTGATAGATACTCTGTGCAGCAGAGAAGCAAAAAGGATGAATGGCAGCAAAAAGCAAACCACGGAAAGCTTTGTGAAGTATATTTATTTTAATATTAGCTGGCTCTTAAAAGGTGCTCTTTGCCTATTGTGCTCTGGGCTTTTTATTAAGAAGGATAAGCAGCCATTATCTATGTTGAATGCTTTTTGGATGTCCTTTGCTATTGTGGCTGATGACTAAAATTACAAAGTGAGTATCTGATCCCAAAAGTTGATCTCTGCAAACAAACTTTTATAAACTGGAGGAGCTCCGTGGACGTCAGTGGGAGCTGCTACAGGAAGGAGGATTAATCAGTATTAAACTGGTGGCCAAAATAAAGGAGCTGTCAACAGGGAGCAAAACAACAGAAAATATTGGTAGGAGAGAATTAAATTGTGCTATTAGATGGCTCTTTTGTGGAGCTAAATCAGAAAATTGCTAATTAGTTTTTACAAATTCTGAGAGTTGTTTAAACTTGGCTTCCTTTCACAGTTACTAGAAGTTTCACATAACGTCAAGTGGATTTCTAATGTGATTGAATTAATATTTTCCCATTACTGGAGTCTTCTTTTTCCTTTCCTTATTTTTATTGATTTAAAATGCAGGAGTATAATATTGCAATCAATGCAACCTTGCATAGATTGCAAGCATATGACTTAAAACCCAGAGATTTTCCTAACAGTTATTTTTGAAAATTTCCATCTTTCCTTCTAGTTTTCTTGGTGTTTTTTTATGCATTGCTCCCAGATTCAGCCTCTTGGTAGTGACCCAGCTTTCCAGTCACAGAGGCATGAAAAATCAACATAATTAAAGATCATATATTAAAGCAACTTTATAACAGTTTTCTTTTCTGAAATGCAAATGAGAGATAAGAGAAGACTCACCCGTGTTTGCTCTGTGTGTTGCCTGAAAAAAAATCCATCCACTGCACTTGGAGACGTGGTGCTGGTAGGATAGTGCAGTTATTTTTATTGAAAACTCAGGGTTTAACTCAGACAACCCTCTTGGTTCCTGACTCACAATGCTGGTTATAATTTCTGGTCAACTTTTATTCTCTCCCTGCCTCTATTGCCATGGAGTTCACAGTGATGCCACTCTGCCTTTTTCTCTTAAATCCATTGGGTTTACATTCTGGTAATTTTCCACTTTTCTTCTCCTCCCGGCCCTCAGCGCATTGCCTCACAGCTCTCTTCCACTTTGCAATTTCTGATTTATTTCTGGCATCTGTTCAATTTCAGAAAAAAAAAAAATTCTAGCCCGTGAGTCTTGAAAGGAAATATAAATTCCATTTTTATCAACATTCGTCAATTAAAATCCAATACTGCAAAGCCTGTTTATAAATAACTTGACTATTCCAAATTTATGTTGATAATACCTCACACCATTCATGCCATCTATATAACACTTTCATATGGCAGATGAGGAGAGGTGTTTCTGTGAGACTATATAAATTTACAAGTACAGAAATAAAATCCATTGACTACACCCCAGTGTCACACTTGCTGTGTGTACAGTGTTCACACTCACACACTTGTGCATCTAAGTTGCTTTGAAAGATAAACTTGTATGTGATTATCTGGTAAGATACAAAACTGAAGCCTGAAATCTGATCTCTTGAGTTTTTGTTAAGGGCCAGATTCTGGAAAATGATTTGAGTTCTGATTCAGGCAAAATCCCCTGAATGTGTTTTTCTGGCAATATTTTTGAGAACAGCTGATCTTTTCACATTTTTTCCATTTGGGTTAGAAATCTAAAGAGAGTAACCAAGATGCCACTGAAATACTGATGTTTGCTCCCTGGGAGGAAAGTGCAGCCCATAGACATGGAGCCATAATTCTGGCATTTTTCTCTGGTGTGTTTCAAAGCTCTAGATGATAGATAATGACATTAAGGAGAGTGAGCTGAAGTTAATTGCAAAGCATTGCTTATTAGGTTTGAAAGAGATATAATCACAGGGCATTCTAATTCCTTAAGACACTGATTAATCTAACAGCTACAGAGAAAAAACTGGCAGGGAATATGTTTCTAGGGAGTTTGCAGGATTGCTGGTTTATGCATTTTCTTTTACAGCCTACACAGTTGGAGATAATTCAGAATCTTACTGTTTAAGAGTAAGCCAAGTATCTAAAATCTTGTGACCATATTTAGGGATGGATGAAATGTTTTTGTTCAAATAGCTCACACTCCCTCACACATGCCCGTATTTCTGTCCGGCCTTCAGGCCGGTGAAAGGAAGAAACAGGAGACCTCAGAGACTTCCTTTGCCTTTCTTGTGATCCCTCAGCTGGGTGTTAATGATCTCACACTGCTTATTCCAGTACCCAAACATCTGCCTTCCCTCTGGGCTTGCTTGAATCACCCGGTGCCTTTACCAGTTGCTGTGTTCATCTGCAGCTCTGTTTTGGTTTAATCATCCCATTAGCTGAAGCTGAAGAAACACTTTGTGGCAAGTGGCACTGCTTTGTTCTGCATTTCAGTACAGCTGGGCTGTGCCACCTTGGGTGTGCCACCTGGCAAGGGAGGAAGAGTAGGGGGAAAATTCAGAACTTATGGGGATGATGGCATTGTTTGGGGATGACACGTTTTTCTCTTGCTGTCCCACTGGTACTGATCTTTTCCAATCATCCCCTGTCTATCCAGCATGAGGCTATCTGTATCTCTGGTGGGAGAGGGCTAGAGCAGAGTAAAAATAACATTTATTAGCAGGGAGATTAAAGGCTGAAGAAGGATGTTTGGGGGAACAGCAAGAAAGGCAGTCCCAGGCTACATCTTTAACAGTGGAATTCTTGCAGCAGACTCAGACAATCTGTTCCCAGTATGTACCAGGACACAGAGCATTACCCATGGCTGTGCCAAGAGCCTGAACTCCACACAGCTCCTGAGAGCCCTAATTCTGCTCAGCACACGCACTGAGACACATCCTCCAGCTCTAACTGGAATTAGAGGATGCCTGAAGAACTCCAAAAGAAGGCAGATGGAGGCTGCACAGGAGGTGGTTTCTGAAAGCCACCAGTGGCAGGGTTGGGAGATAGTTTTTGGAGAAGGAGAGGTCTCACTGCTGACCCCGTCACCTCCCGTGCGAGCCAGGGCAGAGCCTGGTGCCAGCCCAGCAGGCGTGCTCAGCAGATGGCCAAGGCTCTGCTTTATATCCACTGATACCAAAGGCTGCTCAGAAAGGCAAGACATTATTGTTTGCAGCCTTTGGCACTGCCTCTCATCTTTTAAAGAGTCGAGAGGAACAAGTCTGATGAGGTTCCCAGCTATTTTGTCTGGGTTACAAGAATAGGCTGTCAGGAATCAGTGTGGTTTCTCTGACAGTCATCCTGCACTTGTTTTACTCTTCGTTGTCCTGCTAGGAAACATCTTTCTGTTTGTCCTTGGAAATGCAATCTGAAAGGGTTCTCTTGAGTCACTGGGTTCAGCCATCTGATAACTGTATGAAAACCCAGTTATATGATCCCTCCTGTAACCCAAATGAAGATGTTTCTGTTTTCTCCTGTTTATTGGGCTACAGTTGTTGGAAAGCTGCTGCACATTACTTCTCCCGTGGCAAGCGAGTATCTCACTTCCAGCCACAATGTTTATGTGTTGATTTTTCATGGCCTCAATGTCCATCAGTTAAAGTAACTCCTTTTCAACTCTGTTGTTCAGCCTAACCCTTGCCTATCATCCCTATGCACTTATAAATTAAAATCATATCTGTTCTTTATTTATTTTACTGCAGTAAATGATTGGTTCTCTTCTTTTACAGAAGATAGACTCTTCATTACCCTTACCACCCCAGAATACCTTTTTCTGCATCTTTTTTGAATCAAATGCATCTTGTTTCTTTGTTTCTTTTGCACGTGGTTGATGAGAATTGTGCCCAGTATTGAAGTGAGATAATTTACAGAAGTGCTTTTTACAATGGCATTAACCCATCCTTACTCACTTGAAAGTGACCCAGTTTGAACTGATATGGGGTGGCTTTGCCTTCTTCCCAGCCAGGGGTAAAAAGGGTGGCTTGCAGTTACCCAGTGGTTGAATGAATTCAGATTAAAGTAGAAATTGTTGCTGCAGCTCCAACATGCATGGCCTTTCATGTTAGATTACTGAATTTCATCCCAACTTTATTACTTCAGTCATCAAAAGCATCCTCTGTGCAATCCATCTGAGCACAGCATCTCCACCTGTCAGGGCTGGGCCTTGAAATATCCTTAATAAAATGACCTCTGGGTTTGTTCTTCCACTTCCAATATCAACTGTTGTTAATCTGCCTCAAATTATTGCCTTAAACACATTATGGCTCTTCTTCCTAATCAACTTTCCCATTTTAACCAGCAGCTTGCCTCTTAGCACTGAACCTGCTTGCTTAAAGAATTGATTGATTCATTTTCTGTAGAATATCAGTTATCCAATGAAGGGAGGAAGCAGATATTCCAGTGTGCCTCATTTTCCAATTACCTCTCTGACTTTCATTATTCCTGACTTAAAAATTTGTTTTCAAACCTTGCATGGTTGAGGTTGGACTAATGGTGAATCTGCAGCTGCCCAGGTTACCTTGAGATGCCATCAATGTGCAGACATCAGAGATGATGAACAAAGTGCCTTTTAATGCAGTCTTTTCTGAGTTGATTAAAAAAAGGCCAGACATTTGTGCTGCACTCCTGATGTCACGTCAGGAAAAATATACCTTCCTGAGCCTTTCACAATGAGAATTTCAGATGTGGGAATGTCTGACAAATTTAGTTTTCAACTGCATGAAAATTAACAGCTCAGCTGTCTTCCCCTCAAAGTCCCAGTGGAATACACAGTATTTTTTAGAAATCCCTATTTCTAATTAAAACAAATGAAACTGAAAGTGGTTTATGCTTTTCCATTTTTTCCCCCAGCAGGTCACTGAGTCACTACTTCTCTTAAAAATCTCTTCCAAAACTTTCCTGGTTATTTCCTCATAATTTTGCATGCTGTGAAATAATTACCATATAAAATGTTTTGGCATATAAATGAGTTCACCATATAAAATATATATGGTATTACATTAAGAATTCATAGTTGGATCTTCTCAGTAGCTTTTAGACCTCAATTTTTAAGGGAATTTTTTGGCACCACTTCAAAGGGAAAGTGACATTAAATGTAAATATTCTGGATATTGTAATTACTATAACTAATCACTGAAAGCCCCTTTTAGAGCATCCTCAGAGGGGTAAATAGTTTGCAAGAAACAAAATCTCCGTGTTCTGGACACAGATTCTGCTCAAAGGAGACAGCAGTCCTTTTGCTGAACATTTCAAGGTTGTGCTTAACTAATTGAGCCAATTTTGGCATCGTATTTTTCCTGAACAGGACTGTTCTGAAATTATCAGTTCTTTTGAAAACCCATAAATGTGGATTTTTGGCTTCTAATTTTAAAAATCTTGGCTATAAGTTTTATATAGTGATTCTGTCTGTCGAGAGAACACTTAGCCCGAGATCTCATCTGGATTTAGAAGACAGAGTACAAAGACATTTTGTCTTTTTCTTGTCAGTTTATTATTTTTCATGTTCCAGTTTTGCTATAATTGAAAATGGCTTTTCCTTTCTTTGCAAGCTAACAAATAAATCCTTCTTAAGAGTGCAGCCGTTCTGCCATTCCTTGAATTACTAAGAACATTAATAAAATTCAGTGAAATACAAAGTGTTCACATTAATGAGAGTTCAGAGGCTTCTGAAATATTCAGAGCAATAATATTTCATGGATTATGCTGGAGTACTGTCTGTAGAGGTCAACTGTGATATGATCACTGAAACCTGTGGCTGTGCTGTAGCCTTAGGAAACCTGTGGGAAAATAAACCACATGGCTTTGATGGACCAAAGCAGCCAGCAGGAAATAAGGGCAGAACCATCCACTCACTGCTGAACACTGATGGCATGAGAGAGGCCATTAAAACAAATAATATAAATGAGCCTGAGCTGGCTATAAGACCTGCAAGGTGATTAATGCCTGTGGTGACAAGTTGGAGGCATAGGAGGAGATTAAAGATTAAGTTAAAGGTAAGAGTGCTAACAGGCCTTTTCCTGCCCAGAGCTTCTAATTGCTCTTCCTTCCTGCAAACCCAGTGGCCAGCATTGCCTGTGCAGCACCACATTCCTCCCTGGGACTTGTCAGGCTGGTAGATAAATGAAATACTTTGTCTCAAACACTTTCTTCTGTCTTTTCTTCCTTTTTTTTATTTGTTCTTTTCTCCTATTTTCCCCTTTTTCTATATTCTTTTTAGCTCTGTCACCCCTTCAGAAGTCATGTGGAAGGTGTTGCTGTTGGCTTTGGGCAGTGCCCAGCATTGGCTCTTGAGGTGTAGCCTGGTCCAGTGGTGCCCAACGTGCTGCAGTGGGCAGAGGAGGGGCCACCAGGCAGGGACTGCAGATTTCTCTCACTTGGCTTCCCAAAACAATTGCTCAAAGAACAAGAAAAACCCCGAGTATCAAAGAGCCTGATCCCCTGACCCACTAAGGCTCAGTTGCAGTGTGTCTACTGCCTTATTTGCAGGAGGTTTTAACACTTGACCTGAAAAATCAACAAAAGAATCACCATCTCCCATCTTAATAAATTAAGTTCTATCTTCTCTAATCACTTCCTACAAACACACAAAGTCATCTGTTTCCTTTTGGCTTAGATCTTGTATAATGTTTGGAGGAAGAAGGTCTACTTTTGTCAGCACCCCTGTTAAATTTATTTGCTTTTCTAGTTCAAGGAAAAAGCCTATAACTCTGAAAGTCATCCAATGCTCTTATTTATTTATTTTGCTCCGTTTGATTGATACATCTTTGTTCTGAGCTTATACAAAATTGACCACAACTGCAGTAAAAGTGCCTCTTGTTAAAACACTTCCAGAATATCCACGTGTTCCCCTCCTGTGCTTGTCCTGTGTGGGAAGAAACTTGACCTTAGGTGGAGGTACACTGAATTCAGAAGAGCTCCATCAGAAATCTTTCTGGCTGAAAGGTTCAGAGCTTGGTAATTATTCAGACTGCTTTGCTGCATGTAACTCTGCTTCTGGAGTTACAAGCAAGGGTTCTCAAGCTAAGATGGAAATAGGGCAGTTAGTTTGACTTCCCTTTGTGGCTTTTCTTTCACCTGGCTCAGTGGGCAAAGGAGTCACTTGGAGAAGCAGAAATGTCACCCTAAGATATCACCAGTGCAAACATACACAAGTAGATGCTTCTTAGCACTGTTTCATGATTGTTCATTGGCTCTCTCTGGAATAATTAGGAGAACAAGCTGCAGAAGATGAAGCTGATGATCATTTGTGTAAATGTCAGTAGGTAGGCTTGTGTCTATGAATGTGTATATATACATATGTATTTATTTATTTCATGTTTCATGGGCCACCAAGATTTATTGTCCTTTGTAGTAAATATTGACCTTGGATTTATCTCAGTCAATGTTTACCTCTTAAGCCAATAAATCTTGAGGTTCACCTTAACAGAAGTCAATATCTGCTTAGTGTTCAGCTCCATCATTAATATAAATATTTTAGTGACCTTTGCATGTATTAGTCTATTTTTTAAAGTCAACCTAGTGTTACCAATCCTATAGCACATCAGCAGTTTATTTTTCAGTTGCTTATTCTTGTAAAATTTTTATAATAACCTCTGATATTCCTGCTGAGGTGTTGCAGAGAGTATTTTTGAGGAGAATCTCAGGAATGTGAGTGCAAGTTGCTGTTTCCAGTGGGGAGGGATGAGCCCACAGCAGCCCTGTAAATCTGTGTGATTCATCACGTATTTACCCATTACCAGGGTCCAAGCATTGCTTGGATTGCTGCTTCTTTTCTGGGAGTTTTTCAAGACATTCTTTGTATGAGCAAATCTTTCTGAGATCAAGTGTTTGCTTTTCTGTATCTGTCACTGAGTTTAGGGTTAACAGGGACCTTTAGACCACCTGGTCTGACCTTTTTATCTCCTGCCATCTTTATCTCCTCCATTTAAGAAGCACTTTTTGCTGCCTTCCACCTCCCCTCTCTTTTGACCCTCACAGAGTGAAATTTCTCTGCAGTGTCCTTATTAAAGTTTTCCTTTTTAATTGCATTTGATTGGGTGTGATAACATCTCAGTCTAGATTCACACTGAAGTGTCCCAAAGGAGAGTTCCCCTCTGGATCCCTCTGGGCTGTGTCCCTCAGCCCATGCAGGCATTGCCCTTTTTTGCCTGGATATTTAGGCAGGAACGCTGCATATAAATGTTACCTCCAGCCATTCAGGTGTGGCTGGGTCCCTCCTGATGTCCTCCCCCTAAAAGTGAGATCCAAAGTGGAGTCTAAATGCTTATGACCTCCTCTGGCCACAGGAACAGGTAAAGAAGGCTATGATTTGGCCCACGAGTTGTGAAATCCTCTCTTTAAATTAAAGCAGTCTGAAGGCTCCAGGGCAGTTACTTAATTCAGGCACCAAGCTCAAGATTTTCCTTGTTGTTATTGTTACTGCACCACAGAGCACACATACAATGCTCCTGATCACAAACCACTTCACCAGCACAGATAAGGGAGATGTTCATCCCAGAACATTCTCACCCCCAATCCCTGATTCTACCACCCCCTGTTCATTAAATTACTCCTTTTATTCCAACTTAGAGAGCTGACTGTTCACATAGATAAAAAGCTTGCAGGGTTAAACCCTTTGTGAACCTGTAGAAAATGTTCTGTGCATGTGGAGAGGCTTTTATTATTAGTTATAAAGGTGCTGCTGCAGTAAATGGTTTAAAAACATTGTGCTATGGAGAATTCTGATCCCTGTCACATGAAACAGCATAAATGTCAGACCAGGGATTTATATGAATATTCCTTGAAGGGAAGCAAAGACAAGGAATTAGTTGTTCTCTTGTCCTATTTATTCCCTTTAATTGGATTTATTTTTAAGTGGGGTTTAGTATAGAAATTTCTGCTTCATTTCTTTATTGTATATTGGAATTTCATATCAACAGAGATAAAGCCTGCTTGCCCTACATTAAAAAAATCTATTTAAACCAGCAGAGGTATGTTCCTTAAACAACAAAATCTAATTATTTTTTTAACTATTTTTTAAATCTAACCTAAATCAGTCCTCGGACAGAGTATTTTAAGGTGCTTGGAGCAGTTCAGAGCAGCAAACAGAGCCAGGATTCAAGATTCAGAGCAATTAGAGCTGCTGATACATCAGGGCTTCGAGGGGGATGTGTGTGCAGGAGACCTGATGGAGCAAGTAGAGCACTTGGCTGGTGTTGGGTGCATGCCTCCGAGTCACACTGAGGAGCTGCTCACTGTTGTCAACCTTTGATTCATAGAGTTGTGTAAATGGGCAAAAAATTCCTTTCTGTCACGCCAGAGGCCAAATTAAACAGAAATCTGTAAACTGGGAGGGTTATTTAGTTGGGAGGAAGCAGCATGAGTCGTGTGATAAAGTACTCCTGCAGGTTTATTTTGTGCAATTTGTTTCAAGGCTGGGTTTGTCCTGGTTTATTTAATGACATCAAATATAATTCTTTCTGCTGAGAAATTGCTTCAAGATTATTCCAGCATGAGAGCAAACACGGAATTAGCAGAGCCAAGCAAAGGAGTTTGAAGGTTTGGACTAAGAGTGACCACCAAGGTTTGAGTTAACACTGACCCACCAGCCTGCCCAGCGAATTCTTCATGTCCCCTCTCAACCAGGCATTTCAGAAATGTACTGCAGATATGCAGGAAGGCATATATTGCTTCTTCCCCTCTCCCATCCCAGCTATGCTAGTGAAAGCCCAGCACAGCTGAGATTTCCAGATCTGCTGTCACTGTGGAGAGATGGAAGTAGGGTGTGCACGTTACACTGCAGAATTGAACCCTGGGCACTCGTCATTTTTTAATGGTTGTGGCAGAGTGCAGAATAAAGAGGTGAGTGCAGAGTCTGCTGGGCAGGTTTGAAAAACACCCTGAACTGCTGGGCTGGAAGGAGCAGGTGTTGCTGCCAGGGATATTGCTGGGACTCTTCAAGATGTCTTTGATGTACATTGCAGTGGTTAGCGAAGACTTAGGAAGAAAATTAGTAAGAAAGATGGAATGAAGCAATGTAAGGTCTGAATTTATTTCCATAGGTATGAGGAAAGCGTGCCCTTAGGTCTGTGTTGGTGCATCTACAGATTTAAGCTTTTCATGCTTAAAAAATCTCCTTTTCCTTTGGAGCCCTGCTAACACAGACCACTTAAGAAAACATGCATGTTTTGTCTGATCTAATCAACCTCTGTTTTCTCCTTCTTTGAATTATAGTGGAGCAATAAAAATGGAACTGCTTAATTGCTATAGTTCACTAAGAACTCCTACAAAAGAAGCATTTGTTGTCTGGGGAAATTTTATCTCCAGTTCGTTTTATTGTAGGAGATTCTATCTCGGAAATGCTGTGAATCAGAGATGAAGGGGAGTAATGATGAACTTTAGGAAAACATAAGGAAAATGTGTGGGTGTATGAGTTTGCACATGTCTGTAAGCTATAATAGATATGCAAATAGAAAAGCAAGTGCTTGTGGACATGTGGTTTTGCGTTAGATGTGAATTTTATTCATCGGCTCTTTAACACTAGATTTACACACTTTTAAAAAACCATTCTGACTCATTCCAGGGAGCCTTTATCAGCTATTTTATAATGATTTCATTTACCAATCCCATTATAAACTAAATTGAACCCTATCCCCTAACACAGGTTAAAATGATTTTATTCTAGGCAGCTGTTTGATATCTGCAGGTGTGGGAGCACACAACAGACATGGAAATTAATTAAGCAAGATGTGGGAGATGGCTGCAGCCCAGTGCTCTGAGCTTGTCAGCCAGGGCAGACACGTGTCAAACACTCTGTGATTATTGCAGGACACATTCCTGACTCGCAGCAGGCACCACTCAGGGACTCAGAGCTACAGCTCTGCAGAGCTTGGCTTTGCTCTCTCACTGCTCCCAAGCTGTTCCAGTGCCCCCATTTATTGATATTATCAGAATTACCCAAGGAATTTCATTATTATTATTATTATTATTATTATTATTATTATTATTATTATTATTATTATTATTGTTGTTGTTGTTGTTGTTGTTGTTGTTGTTGTTGTTGTATTTTTATTTCCTGATTAATTCCTACTAAATTATTGTGCATGAACAAACCCCCTCTCAGCACACTTATATTGAGCATCTTGTCCTTCTTTAGTGTGGTACTATTCTTTAACATCTTTAGCATCCTTGCAGTATTCTGAGTTTTGTGTTAATGACAACGACCACCAGGTGTGGAAGCAGAAAGATTCTAGCCTAATACCTAATAGTTCTTATCTATTTTTGTGCTGGTACAGTTGCCAGGCAGAGGTGCTGTCTTGTGGCACTCAAGGCTCACAAGCTGTAGACATAAAAATAGTGTGTAGGAGCAGTAAGTATATTATTTGAAGGAACAATTGTAATTATCAAATGCAATTTAATTTTCCTATAATTGTAGAAAACTGTTAAAAAGTGATTCCTTCAGAAAGTGGGGGGGAAAAAAAAGTAAGTAGATTAATATCATGTTCATGTCCAAGTTCCACAACCACAACAGTTTGTGTGTAACCATGTTCTTGTGTTCTGAATAGAAAAATGGGGTGAATTATTAGAACAAAACTTTCCCTGGCAACAATTTTCTAATCATAGAGATGGAAGAAAATGTAAATGTGTATATATAATTTCATTTTCATGAAAGAATGTCCTCAGTATTAAAGGCAAAACAAAAAAAACTATTACTGTTGGGGGGAAGATGTTCCTCTTCACTGCAAGATGTGAACTGTAAGGTCATGTGCATAGCATAGTTTTGTTAATACTTACTGATGTATGAGTGAAATAAGATTTGTTATAGTTTCTTATTGAAAATAATGTCCTATATCCCTAGGCAGGGATATCCTCAGGGATATATGTTCCATGTACCTGTGTTGAGGGACATCTCCACCAGCATCTGCTCCAAGAGGTCACATCATAGTGCATTTCCAATTGCAGCCCTCTGGCAGCCCTTGAAATCTCAGCACACTCACTGGGTTCTATTTTCAGATCGCTTCAGCTGTAGCAGCCACGAGCTTGGGGCACAGTGATCACCTCTGTCAGTGCCACCTGCCCAGGGCTTCCTCAGCTGTGTCACCTGGTTCCTGGAGTCAGCATGAGAGTGCACAGTGCCTCTCCAGCTTCATTGGGATAGTCCAGAAGAGGGAGCTTGAAATTAAAGAGTGGAGGGATTTAAAAGCACCAGAAGGAAATAAATTGTTCAAATATGGGGACTTTGTTGTGGTTGCCCTTTATCACTGGTGGAATTTGCTTCATATTAACAACAACAGAGCCTTGTTTTGGGGGTGATGGTTATTCTTGTGGTGGTGTGTTTCAGTCCAGCCAGCAGCAATTTTCTTTCAGTTACTAAGTTAAAACACTTATTCATTCAAGTATTAAGTTAAAATATTTTTTTTTTCAGCATGGTATCATCTATTGCTTTTCCAGAATTTTGAGAAAGTAATTAATTGTGGGGAAAATGAAAAACCATAAACCTGTTTGGGACTTAAAGGTCCATTCCTGTGTTTAGTCAGCTCAAATACTCCAGTCTAATTTCAGTGACATCAGGCATGAGTTTGGCCCACATGGTCTGAAGTCCATGGTTTGTTGTAGTGCTGAGCCTTTCCCTGGGTCACTTCTGTGATGCTCATGCATACAAATAACACCTTTGAATTTGTTACAGTGCCCTTTTCTGCTTCAAATAATGATGCATTTGGGGAATTCTCAAGATAAAAGTTTCAGCAGAGTGTGCTTGAAGCAGTGCTGTGTTTTTACAGCATATAATCTCCATAAATGTCTCTCTCTTTGCTTTAGATCCAGTACCTGCAGGCTAAGGAAGGAGTTCCTAAGCACTGTACTGTACCTACTAAACCAGAAAGAAGCCTGTGTAGTTTAGTATTTGTGTTTCTCGATACCTGCATATATATATATATATATATATATATATATATTTGTACATTTTATCAACTAGAAAATGTATTTTGGTGACCCAAGTTCCTCTAGACTGTTGATTTTGCTTGCTTGTTTTCCTTTTAGCATTTAAATTCATCCCTCATCTTGAAACCTAGTTCCAAGAAGAAAATCTTGAGAATGCTCACACACAGAAAACAAGGGAACAAATGTGATTATATTCAACTGGAATCAACAATGCCTTCTTTTGATTTCAGCTTTTCACTAAGAAATGCTATTTTGAAGTAATTTCATTGTGAGAAGTAGATCCTCTGGACTTATCACAGTAGGACAATTAGACAGTTCCAAAACTTTGGAAGCATTTTAAATGGGGAAATGACATCAGCCATTTTCGACAGGAATATTCAGTTTCACCAAAATGTTTTTTTTCCCCCAAGAAAAACCGTGTTGCCCTACTCCTCCTGAAGGCCTCCTGGTATGCCCAGGCTTTTTTGGTGAGCGGTGCTGTTAGTGCTGGGAAGCTGGGACCCAGCCTCTCTGCAATTATTCACGCAGAAGGGCAGATATTCCTCCCCCAGTGCACAGAGAGCATACTTTCCGTGCATTGTGCATGGGATTTGCTCCAGCTGGCCCCTGACTCACACTGCCCTGCCTCCCCCGTGTCTGCGGCCGGGCTGGGACCACCTCATCCCTCCCACTGGGAGCAGCTCCGTGCCAAGCCCCGGCTCCCGGCAGGTGGACAGACAGACAGACATCCCTACTCCCAGCTCCTGCTCACAGCCAGGCTGCTCAGAGCTGGCTGCTCTCACCCAGAGCCTTGCCCAGCTTGGAAACAATCCCCTTCCCTGGGCCCCTCTTCAGGGTCTGACCACCCTCATTGGGAGTATTTTTTCCCCTCTTGATCAGGTGGAAATTTCCTCTGTTCCCATTTGTGCCTGTTGTCTTAAGAGCAACGAGATCTCCCTGATCCTGTTGTCAGAAGAGACCAAACACAGTTCTCCCCCTTCTCTTCTCTGCTCTGTGCTCCCTGGACCATTGTGATGGCCTTTGTGGACTTGCTCCAGTTCGTCAGGGTCTTTCTGGTGTGGGGGAGCCCAAACCTGGCCATGGTACTCCAGGCTGTCCAAGAGGGAGAAAATCAATTCCTTCATCTGCTGGCTACAGCCCTGGAGATACAGCCCAGCCTGCAGTTGTTCTTGAACTGCAGAGTATTGAAAGCTATGGATCTGGTCTACTGTGAAGGACTCTGGGGAGCTGGGGCTGCTCAAGGGCTGTCCTGTGCCTGAGCCTGCCTTTGGCACAGGTGGGATGGGGCTGAACATCCACACTGTGCAAGGTTCCTCCTCTGCCCCCAGCCCCCAGTGCCTGCTCTGCCACAGGGCTCCTCGGGCAGGTGGGGATGGGTCTGGAGCTGGGGATGCTGAAGGAGCCCTGGGTCTTCCCTCAGCTTTGGGAAAGCTTAGGGGGAGCTGATAGCAAGAAAGGGACCTGAGTTATATTTCCACCAAGCCCTGCCTCTGGAACAAGCAAGGCTTGGCAGTGAGACTTCAATGGGGGGATGATTCTAGGGATGGGTGAGAGGAAAAGAGGCCAAAGCAGGGTGTGGGACTGGGCCCTGTCCTTGACCCACATTGTTTGTCCCCCTTTTTTGCCTCTTATTGCAGTAGTCTGTGGCAGACAGCTTTCCAGATGAAGATCCCTGCAGAGGCTCTCTCTGGAAGCTGCTGTTGACGTGTGGAAGAGGATGTGACCCATTGGCACGTAGATGTACAGGGCCTGTAAAATGAATTGATGCTCTGCCCATAAAGCTGTACTCTGTTCATTGGGTGTCAGAATTAATGAACCTATAAAGGGACTTCATAAAACAGTAAAAATGGAAATACTTCACAGAAATAGAAGATGATAAATTTTTATTTCTTTCTGTTTCATGTGTCTGTTAGTTATGTGGACCTGTGACTCAATGCATGTTATGGAATTAGACATGGACTTTAGTGTTAACCTGCCATTCACAATGTCCTCTCATGTCCAATTTTTATGATCATTATGGTAAAATCAATGCATGTCTTAATTGTAATAATAACTAATCATCAGCCATTATAACAAAGTAATTAAATACTCTAAATTGTTAATGCCTTTGGATGCTGCTATAATTAATTTGTTGCTGCCCTAACAGGAAAAGAAATTAACAGAAGCAGATGGGTAATGTTTTTGTTAAGGCTTCAGCACTGACTCTTTCTTAGGTACATGCCTGCCACACCACATATTTGATTATAGCAATTGTAACCTCGGGGCTGTTAATTTTAAATACCTCTGAAAAGGAATTCTTTTCTTTTACCTGGTTGCAATGCTTTTATTCTCAGTAGTCAGTAAATCATAGTAATGACTCCTGGTAGTTCCAGTATTGTACATTTAGCAAGGACTTGCAGCATTCCTAGGAAGAAGGAGTATGGATTGGAGCCTTGTACTTACACATAGCAGAGACCCTTGCAATTAATTCAGTGGTAAAGTACTGTGTTTATTCCCTCACTGTAGAGATGTTTATTGAAGCCAGTCTGGTTTAAATTTTGTTCTCTTCATCCTTGCAGAGTAGGAGGAGCTGTTGTTAGAACAATTGCTAGAAAGATGTTGTCTTTTCAGGAAATGAATCATAAGAAAATCTCAGAAGTACATAAGAAGACCCCATACAGCCCCACTTCCTGTCCTCCCCCCCCAGTTTAGAAATCTTAAAATAGTACCCAGAGCTACAGCTAAAGGGAGGTGGAGTTACTATCAACTCTGTTTACTAAACTTTAAAGGTATGTAAGTAGGAAAGGTTTAAAATACTTGAATCTTGCTGCTAGGGCAGCCTCATTCCGAGAAAATGTTGCATTTCTTTTGTTGAATTATGCCAGAACAGCTCCATATCTTTTAAAGCTGTCCTCAACAACACAGGGCTGGCTTTATTTTGCTAGAGACATAGCAAAAGAAGGAAAAACTGCATAGCACAAACATTGAAGGCTTTCTGAGGCTGCCTGCACAATGAAATTGTTCTGATTGAACTCTTGACAAATTATAACCTGCAGGTACAGTGAGGATTTTCCATTTTTGCCTAACACGTATACATTTTGTCTCTTCCATTTTTCCTTCCCTGTGATGCATTCAGCACAGCAAGGGCTGGAAAGAAATCTGATTGTGAAACTGATAAATTGTCTTACATAGTTTCCCTATTTTGGCCATTGCCATGGTCTGGTTCTGAAAGTGCTTGGAATTCTCTTTCTCTCGTTTTGTTTTAACAAGCTTCTTCTCAGTTGCCTATTGCCAGTGCTATATTACCCACAGTGCACATCATTTTTTTTTTCTATCTCCTATTCTACGTCGACTCCAAGAGGCCTCGGTGTAAAAGCAGATGAGATGATTTATTTTTATCACTCATTTTTTCTCGTGAGAAAGAGAACCCTTTGGCCCTGCCTTCTCCACTGGCTTCCTCTTAGCACAGGCATTTGCTTCTTGGCAAATGGGGTCCATAAAATGCTACTGAATTAAACCAGCAAAGTGTTTCATTATATTTACTCTGCAATCACTGTGATAGACCCTTTTCTGGTCTAAATAGGTGCAGCCTCACTGGTTTGAGGGCAGTTTACCTTCTTGGCATCAGAAGGAAATGGCTCAACCTGGCCAGGTGGCCAGGAGTCATCAGAGATGCCAGAGAGCAGAGGATCAGCCCCTGTGATTCCAGATCTGATTGCAGTTGTTTGCAATTCCATGGAAGACACTTTATGTGTTAAAACTTGCTGCAAGCCTTTGATATCTTTGACCTTTTAAAAAAGAAGTCTTCTAAATTTTGATATTCCCTAAGCAGACAGCTGGTATTTTTTGATTGAATAGATAGAGATTTCATGTCTAAACGCATTTCTTGGTTTCACTTTGCTGGATTAGTTCACTGCTCCCTGTATGTTCTCTGCTGCTCACAGTCTTTTCTGGTGATTTGTTTTTGAGTGATGCTATCAAGAATTAAAGGGGCAGAAATGTCCCTGGAGAACCTTAGTGGTGTCCTGCTAGTGTCTCCCTTTGGATCTAAACATGGATATTTGGGTGCATGCAGTCCCTCCTGCAGCTACACAAAAAATTGCCCCTGATACCTTCTGATTGGAACAAATGCTTGGCTCCCAAGAGCAACCAGACACAGATCCTCTGGGAGGGGGTGGGGAAGGCTTAAAAAAATTGCAAAGCCTGTCGAATTCTTTGGCTTTGGAGAGGGTGAAAAAGGGCCCTCCAAGTGCTGATGCTGAGCCCAGGACATGTGCAGCTCTCTTGGTTGCAGCCTCATGAAACAACAGCTCAAATACCAGAACTGAGTGCCCTATTTTCTTCATCTGCCACCTGAATAAGTCATCTGGAAAGAGGGCAAATGATACGTGGTCAACAAAATGAAGAAATCCCTCTGAGCAGTTCTCATTTACAGCACAATCATAAAAATCCTGGCAGAAAATCAAACCATTTCCATATCAGTTGAGCACAGAGCATTGCCAGCACGCTCGGTGTCAACAGTGCAGGGGCAGGAGACAGAGGCTGCTGTGTTCTTGGTGCTGCAGCTCAGACAGAAGATGAAATCATGGTAGTTCAACGTTTGGAGACTTAACTACTGATTTTCTGGCTTTCTGTTTGTGCTGGAATAAAACCTGCTTGTGCTTGGAAAAAAAAAAAGTGGTTGTTAGGAATGTGTTTGCATGTGTTTGGCCATAATTATTTGAAAAAAACCTTCAAACACTAGAAATACACCTACTTTTGCAGAGCTGTAGTTGCAGTCTCTGCTTGGTGGTGGGATGGTTGCAGCACTGTGCTTGTAAGGGCTGTTTTTTGCTGTAATGGCCAGAGAATGATTTTGGATGTCTTATAAACAAGTGCGTGGTACAGGGAAAAACAGCAGACCATATTTTTGGCCTTGGCTGCATTGTTTATGCCTTTAGCAAGCACCACTTATTCAACTTATTCAGCATTTAAAGCTTGTTTTCTCTGCATAGTCCAGGCCCAGGAACACATGGCTTGAACTAAACAGGCCAGCATCAGACCTTCATTGGGGGGATGGAAAATAGGTCTGGTTTTTTTTCAGTTTTAGATTTTGGCTTGGTTCAGGAACAAATACTTCAAATTTTTGAAGTATTTTGGTATATTGGTGCTTGTGACATTTTTGTGTTTATTTCAGACACTGAAGATAGAGGGAATAAAAATTTCTAAACCCATTCTGCACTTAGTCTGAGCTGATTTAAAAGCCAGATTTCCTACAGGGATCTTAAGCATTTGGTACTTTAGGAGGTGATAATTTCCAGAAGAGTGGTTTTCTTTGGTGCCATTCTGAAAGGCCCCATTCTTGGCTGAGAAACTTTGGGGCTGCCTGCTGATCCATATCTTTGGAGATCTGAGGGTGTTTAATGAATCTCAAATTGAGCATCCAAAAGCAGAAACACTTCAACTCATTAATCCCTGCAAGAGATCTTGGCCAAACCATATCAATTAAGAGCAGTAATTCTCCAGCAGAAAAGGAACATGGTAGTGTGTTTGCAGTGACAGTTGTGAGATTACTGATTCCTTATATTTATATCAAAGACATGCCCTGGATTCACTGTGGAGTTGTAAATCAACACCACCATAACTTTGGGTGCTTTGCATGTTTCCATGTTCATTGTACTTCAGAATAATTTTTGATGACATGTCCTTCAAAGGTCTCTTTAAAAATCCAAGTCTTGGCTGAATAAGATTAAGACTTCACTGAATTAAGATTAAAATTTCACCCCATCATATTTTTGGGAGTAAAGAGTATTGGGGTAAATCTGCTGTTGCTGCTAATAGACTTTGGGTTCGTTACACTGGCTGCTGAAAGTTTTAGTCTGTGAGTTTTAAAGAGTTTTTTTTTCTGATAAAATTAAAAGGTGATGTAGAAATAAAATGTGGAACATTTTGGAGAAGGGTTCAGTGCTATACATAATTTATTGGGCACTGTTTGTACAGTCAATTGTTGAGTTATAAATAAAATAAAGGATTAACACAAGGATGAAAGGGTGAAACTGCGGGTAGTTATTTCCTCTGTATTTCTATTAAAAAGAAAGGAAAAGTTTCCAAGGTTGCTCAAGCAGCACATTTTGGTTTGGTTATTGATATTCACCGTGTTGTACCTATTTTTGGCTGTATCACATTGGAGGCTTTCTGTCTCACAGAGTGCCTTTTCCTCAGTAAATGTTCTGCAGGCTGCAGAGCTTTTCTCAGAGCTCAGTGAGGAGCCCCAGCACAGCCAAGGTGAAACCAGAGGCAGGCAAAGGAGTCCCTGTCACACTGAATTCCCAGTCCCAGAGCTGCTGAAGAACAACTGGACTTCCCTCATGGACATGAAGTCCTTTGGGGCTGTTCCAGTTTGGCACCCACCTGTGTGGCTGTTTCTCCATCCTGCTGGAACCTCAGCTCCCAGTTCCAGCTGGAGCATTGGCACAGGGACCAGCTCCAGAGATCTGTCTGTACCAGGCAGATGGTTTCTGCCAGCAGAGAAATCCCTTGAAGTGGAGAAATGCTGAACCTAAGTAAGATCACAAAAATGAGCTTAGTGGATTTAAGAATAAGATCCACAGACTTTTCCAAATAATTTGTTGTAGGTCTTTGCACTGGTGCTCAGAATGAAGTGAGGAAGAAGTTTCTCCTGGATGCCTCAGAGCAGGCTCTGTATCCATGGTGGAGGTGTTTCCTGGATGTGAGTAGGAATAGCACAGAGGCTTGAATCCATGGGCTCTGGGTGATTGTGAGCAGCAGAGAACAAACACACTCCTGTGTGTTTGCTAGAGTCCTTTAATTCTCATCTCTCCATTTGAGATTTCACCCTCTTTGCTTAATGGGAAGATTAACCATATTCCAAAGGCCTCCAAGTGTGCAGCTGTATGATAAGTTCATGGATTCAAGTCTCTTGTGCTTGGACTTGATGAAAACAACAGGAGTAAAATATATGATTTTGTTATATGTAGGCCATGGGCTGAGCATGCCTTGCAGGTGCTGCAGGAGGTGCCTGGTTTGAAATCTCCCAGTTCTCCTGCTGGGAGTGGTGCTGACGCAGAGCTGTGATCCTGAGCAAAAACATTCAGACTGATGAAGAGGAAAGACATGAGCAATTTGAACTTAGGAGTGAAACATTTCCTAGAACTGAGCCTGAATAAAGTCTGGAACAGCTGAACAGGAAATAAGCTAATAATGGGATTTTACAATATGCATTTCCCATATAAGGCATTGAAATGTAGCATAGGTTTATGGATTTGGTGGCTGATCTTCTGCCTGTTTTGGTGAAGATCTTAGGTTTCTTCCCTGTTTGTGTAGTTGTGTGTGTGAGGTCCTTTCTCCACTCCAGACTGAAGTGTTTCATCTCACCACTGTCTCAGTGGTCCCTGGATGGGCCCTTCTAGGCCAGACCTGGGAAGAGAGCAGTTAACAATCCCCTCTTGCTGCCTTTTGTTTTTGTTGGGGAGCTATTTCCTTTAGCCCTCGAGGCTGATGCATAGGAAGGGGAAGAGAGGTGGGGAGCGCCCGTCTCAGTGTGGTTCATGCTTCTGAAAATAAGTTCCCCAAAATCTGATGTGGGGAAAGGAAGCCCTGGCTCCACAGAGCCTGCTGTCTCCCTCAATAAACAAAGGACTGGGTTTGGGCACGTTGCCCGAAGTGTTGGTGCAGGGTGTGTTCCCATCCCCACTGCTCTGCCTGGCCTTTTAAGGCGATGTGACAGCGAGCTGGAGACATGGCAAGGTGTGTAATTCAGCTGTGATTAATGAGCACGAGGCTCTTCTGCAGCTTCCCTCTTTCTGCAGCATCGCTTGGATTCCTTCTCACCAGTAACTCGCTGAGATTTTCAGAGTTTGGCCTCTTCTGCACTGCGAGTGCAATCTCCTGCCAGCTCTTATGCTACCTTAATTTAGAGCCAACTACCTTTCCAAATGTGCTCTGTACTGTGGAACAGGTTTTGCTTGTAAATGCAAGGCCAGATGTTCAGAAGAGGAGAGCTCCCGTTTGGGCATCTGGCAGTCACTGCTGGGCCACAAACCCATCACAGCTGAAAATCTGCAATCTCTCTGCTTAGACAACACAGTGCTCAGGCTGGCCAGTTTGTGCACTGCTCTAAGAGGTGCCTTTCTCCATTTAATTCAGGAGCTCTTTCAAAACAGCACACACCAAGTCACAGTCTCAGTTTTAAACCACATATTGTGCCTAACAAGTTATTTTGATTTCTTGCCGAGCAGGGGTTCACTTTCCAGTTATAGCTAATGTTTTCCTTTCCTTTTTCTGCAAAATCTGTTAACAAAGGCTAGATAAACAATGAAGGTAGGTCTACTGGCAAGATAAGAAATAGGTCTGATTTATTAATAAGTGTTTCTTTTTTTTTTTCCAGTGACATATTTGATGCCATGTTCCCTGTCACACACATTGCAGGAGAAACAGTCATACAGCAGGGTAATTCTTCCTGTCATTTTTCTTCCTGTGTGTTTGCTAGGATCCTTTAATTCACATCTCTCCATTTCAGATTTCACCCTCTTTACTTAATGGGAAGATTAACCATATTCCAAAGGCCTCCAAGTGTGCAGCTGTATGATAAGTTCATGGATTCAAGACTCTTGCTAGGCATGCAGAGAACCCCACTCTGGTGGATCTCCAGGGTTCCACAGTGCTACATTAAATGAAGATAAACAGCGCTTCAAATTAAAATGTTCATTCCTTAACTGAAGATAGTCAGGAAGTAAACCCAGCTCAGGATGCATAAGGGTGGCACAGGCAAGCTGAGAGTAATTAGAGATGGAAAATATTTTTATGGTTGTTGGGAATATTCAACACCTCATTGTGCTGTATCAGAGCTATCTATCACCCTTGGCAGCTTACCTGCATGCCTGCAGCACGTCAGGCAGGACTTCATTACCCTCAGGCTGTATTGAAACCTCCTGAGTGTTTACCCTGAATGAGGTACTGAATCAATCAAAAGAGATAAATTGATGCAATTGAAAGGTTTTAATAGCAAGACATCACAGCCATACTTGGATTTAGGAAGGCAAATAAGCAAGGATGTTTCAGAAAATTAATCTCTCTCTAAGTAATCTGGTGTACAAACCTGTGCAAATATGTACAGGATTAAATACAGGGGCAGGAAGTTATTGAACAGCCTGGCAGCCCTTCAGGAAACAATCACCTTTTGTATTTTGCTTCCAGGTGATGAGGGAGACAACTTCTATGTGATTGACCAAGGCGAGGTGGATGTAAGTATGCTCTTGCAGTATAATATTTATTTTGAAGCTGCAGAATAAAACTGTGTGCTTTGGCAGAGGGCTTGAGCCAGCCACGTGCTGTGGGTCTGTCTCCTTTCTTCTTGAACTAGATTTCACAGGGTTGGTTTCATTACTTTGCTTTTGTTGTGTTATTTGTTCATAGTTTTAAATTTGGTATGTGTTGCATCCTAACTTATTTGTCCATTCCAAGCAGGAAATCAAAACCAAGCAAATGGCATTATCTTCAGAGCCCTAACCACACCTGGAGGTGTGCAGTGTTTGGCAGAGCAGGCCACCACGCTGGAATGCACCTGAGGGTTCATAATGAAAATATTTTCTTTAATCAGTTAGCTTGGCTCATGTGTTGTTTGTTTTTGTTTTGTTTTGTTTTGTTTTGTTTTGTTTTGTTTTTTTCCAGAAATTGAGATACAGCCTCAGGCTGTGAGTTTCATCTTAGAAACCTTAATTTGCTTTTAAAATTAGGTCCAAATATAAGAACAATGCAGCATATTAATAAAGCAAGGATTATTATAAGTGTAAAGTGATCTGTTAGACCACAAAATGTTTACAGGAGTATGCAGTGGTTTAATCAGCAAGTCTTTGAAAAGAAGCTCTTTCTGAACCTGCCTTCCAAATCATAAATTATTCACCTCCTATCATTTCTCTCCTGTATGAAACTCACCCTTTTGCAGTTTTGCTGCAAGCATGTAGCCACAGTAGCTGGGTAGGACAGACTTTCTCATTAGCAACTTCACTCTTCAGATGCCCACATGAGTTTGGTTTGGCATATTTAAAGAAGAAGGTGATTTATTTTAAATCCAGGCAGGAGGCACAGAGTTATTTTAGTGAAAGTTATTTTCTTTTAGCACTCTGTTTGTGTCAGGAGACCATCTAATTGGTATTGTTGGGAATTGAGAAACCTCACATGCTGCCTCTGCCTCTGGAAGTTGCTCCTCAGGAAATCCGTCTGAGTCACTGTTCCTATCAGACAGCCTTCTCAACAGCAAACACTGCCACATCCACAGGGCCAGAAAATAAAAGGGCAATATTTATAGAACAGTGTTAAAATTTAGTTTTAAAATAATTGGCTTGGGACCGATAGGGAGCTTAATGAGTTCACTGGCTTTGAACCAGACCCGCAAACATGCAAATGCACACGTTGAAGTTACAGATTAATCCTCTTTAAAAATCTTTTGTCCTCTCTCAACACCTTTAGGAAAGCTTTCTTCAGTGCTCAGCTCAGGGATAGTGAGGGACTGAATGGCACCAGAAAACAGTTCGCAAAACTCTTGTAATTAATTGCAAAATAGTAAATATTCTATAGGCACACGCTGCTCTTAAAGAACAGTGACCAGGAGGGGTTTCACTGACTGGATTGTAACTTGGATTTCATGAGCATTATCATTCCCTACTCCCCTGAAATCAGCCTGTAGCTGCTGGGACAGATTAAAATGGACATATCCACCCCAATGTCACCCTGACACTTACCAGAGACAGGTACAGACATCACCTGTGGGACAAATACTTCCTTAAAAGACTTAAAAATGTAATTTGGACTGTGCTTGTCCAGAGACCAGCTTAGCTTCTGTGTCTGGCCAAACTCTTCTGGGACCAGCTCTCGCACTGCCCCACCTCAGCACTCCCCAAGGTGCCTCCTGATGCACCTTTCCACTGCTCCCCACCTGCTCAGCTTGGTTCTTTCTCCTTCCTAAGCTTCTCCTAAAACTTGAGCCAAAGCACCCCCTGAATTCCAGGGCAAGGTGCTGGGCAAGGCAGGGGGCGTTTGCTCATGCAGGAGCCACAGGCTGGGAGTTCCCTGCATTAACTGGGAAGCTCCAGGGAGGTGATGCCAGCTTCCCCCTGAGAGCAAAGTCTGTCCAGGGCACCAGGGCAGGGTGAGCTGCTCCTGTGGAGGGCAGCAGCTCCCAGAGCCCCTGGGCAGGCACCATCACCCTCTTCGTGGTGCTTCCCAGAAGAGTTCTGCCACTTTCTGGGCAGAACTGCTGAAATCCTTGCTGTCTGAGGAAACCCCAGGCCACTAGGAAGAGAGCTGCTGTTCATTTAAGCCTTGCCAGATACTTTTTTGGCGTGCTTCCATGCTTCTCCAAGAAAGAAAAGTGACTTGGAGTGGAGACAATTGACCCTGAGACTTAGAGCCTCGAGCCATTTTCTGCCTGGTTCAGCTGGTGTTGGCACGTGCACAGAGGCTTTAACCCCTGGCCAGGGTCTCTGCTGCCATTCCCTGATCTGCTTGGGAGTGGCAGGAATACCAGGAGGGGTGGATTCCAGGAGCAATTTGCTCTGGACTCGTTGTGACTGATAGGCACCGTGGTTTTCCACACAGAGACATAAAGGAGGTCACAAGTGTCATCACAAAATCCCTACCCGTGGAAGAAAGTCATGACAAAACGGAAAAAAGAACCCAATAAAATCTATCAACCAAGCAACCAAAACCAAACAGAAACCACCAACAAAGTGAGAATAACAAAATCAATGTGTGGTGTTTTGAGTTTAAAATGCTGCAGCATGTAAAAGTAATTTTTGTTCAAGTCTTGGCACAGGCACCCCACAGACTAAGTAAGAACTTTCTAAAATTTTCCCTTACAAAATAATCTGAGTCAAATTAGAAGCACCATAAAATATTTTTTTAATAGAATAGCACTTCATTCTCAACTCTTTCATTTTCTTAGAGTATAAACAAGCCCTGTTGGCACAGAACAAAATATCTGTACATTTTCTTCTGTGGGCCAAGGGAAGGGCACAGATTTTCACAGATAAAAGAAAGATTTTAGAATGAGGAAGAGGTAGGCTTGGAAAACACGGGGTTTTCCTCTCTTCTGCTGTATCCTACAAACCAGGTACGCTTTCACCAAAGCTGGCATTATTGCATTTTCACAGTTTTCCTCCTTAGCACATCAGGGTTGAGGAGAATTTTATCTCCTGGCTGTCCCTGCAGATGGGTACAGGGCACACGAGGTAGATGGAGGCACAAACTTTGAAGTCTTAGAGGTCACTTGTCTACTGGAAGCTTTCCTGCTCAGACAAGTGGGAACATGTGCCAAGAAGGAGCTGGCAGAACTTAAATTATAGTTTCCAGTAAAGATGTTGAAAGTACCTGCTAAAATATGACTTGCAAAAATCTCTAATCCATATTTCTAAGTATAAAGTGACTTCCTGTTTGTTATTTTAATCTCACAACCTCACATTTTTTTACTTTAAAAAGCACCCTTTTCAAACAGATGTATATTTTTTTTAGACCCAGTGACTTCCTATTCTATTTAATGTCACAGCAACTTTCTCTACAGGCATTCTCAGGTTTTCTTCTTGTAAGACAACAGCAGCCAAGCTGTAGTATGGTGAAAATCAAAATGAAAAAACTTTTCAGTGTTTTGTTCTTTATTTCTGCATTTACTGTATAAATCTCTATGCGAAGCTATACATGAATATTGTGGACAACAGATTAAATTGTTTCTTGATTGTAGGTCAAATCTCCCTGGAGCCCCTATTTGTATACACAAACTGTCTAATTTGTGTGTACAAAGATGAAAATTACACAGTGTTTTATGTGAGAATACTTTGAATTTTAAAATGAGTTATATTTAATGGTTAGATTCCATAGATTGCCTCTAGTTTAAATTATTTCATGATCAATGATTTTTCTAATATTGGAAGGTTGCCTTTTGAAATTTGAAGCAGAACATTTTAAAGTTTGGAGTTTTTCAACTTGAACTTTTAAGGATTCTTAAGGCAGTCTCCAAGTTCAGATGTTAAAATTCAAACTTAGAAATAAAACACTGTCTTTGAGAAAACTACTCACATAAAAATACCCCTCATGTCTAAGGCTTGTTCATTTTTCCAAGAATAAATAAAACCCATCTTCATTTTTAGAGGACAAATAGTAAGGCTTGACAAGACACAAAGCACAAATTATTACAAACAGATACAAGGGAGAGGATTTAAGACAAGACTTACCATGCCTGGAACAAATTAGATTGTCCACACAGATCACAAAGTGGCAGCACAAAAAAAAAAAAAAAAAAAAAATTAAAATGCTAGAAATTTACTTGAAATCAGCAATAAAAAATTAAAGGAAAGATAAATTCACTCCAATGAAGCTCAGAGATAGATGTTCCTATCCTGCCTTCAAGGTAAAATGCTCCTGGCAAGGTTCCTTTCTGCATCTCCAGAGAAAGAACATGAAGGTGAGGAGGCCCAGATTCACTCCTGTGGCACTGGATGTTGTATGATTCTGCAACTTCTCCCACAATTAGTGCCCATGGATATCACAGCCCGTTTGCCTCCTAAAAATATAATTAAATGAACCAAATTGTGTGATTCTCAAGCCCCCAGAAACTGCAGTGTTCTTATTAGATGGTGGAAACCAATAGAAACAAAATAGAAATATATTATAGAAATAAAGTACTTTTGCTCTGTGAAAAGCAGATGGTCTCTGATGGCTTGGTCATATTTGGGCATCTGCACTTCCACTTTTCAGCTGCATGAAAGAAGGTTCCAGCTGTTATGGATCTGTGACTGGCAGGTCAAGTGACAATTAGGAATAATTCATTTATGCACTCACCACTTTGGTGAGAGTTCACAAATGCCTAAAACTGGCTCAGCCAAAACCTCAGCCCAGCATTTTTTAGGATAAATAGAGAGATCATCTGAGCTGCTGCCATATAAAATCGACTTTCATAAGCTGTTCTGAGCCTAAAATAGCTCTGCTTCCCACACCTTACAAACAGAGCTTCTTTCCTTTCCACTTCTTTTTAAAAAATCTATTTTAAAGGGATTTATAGTGCAGCTGAACTCTGTTAAAGGGCAGGGTGGCTTTGTAGTGTGCCATCAGTGCACTTTAACTTCATCACAAACACAGAAGTTGAGTGTTGACTGAGGCCTTTGCAGAGAATGAAGTCCAATGGTTTTGCTTCTAGAAAACAACTTATTCTCAAACTGTTTTCTTTCTCAGAGACTGATATTTGAAATGACATTTTATTGGGGGGTGAGGGCTGGGCCCAGTGACTGTCGGATCAGTGATGGGTTTCACCTCAGAGCACTTTGAACCTGACACCCTCAGGGTGGAGGAATGACCATGTGCATAAACTGTTTGAGGCGAGATGTCAAACATGTTTTGTACAGTCTTGTCAAGCAGGACAGCAAAATTAAAGGAGTCTTAGAGCAGTTCAGTAGCAGCCTCTCTAAATAACAACAACATTTCATGCAACATTTAATGTCCATCCTTCACCCCTCTGTCTTGAGTTCTACCAGCATAATTCCCCTCTCTGGGCTGCAGTCACATCCTGCACACTGCTTTAACAAGAAATGTCACCATGCTGCTTAAAAAATATGTGTTGGAATAAGTTTATATTCCTGCTTATAATTCAGACCCTTCTGCAGTAACGAAATCTGTGTTATTCAACAGAAGAGCATGTTCTCTACACATACACATGTATTTTTGGTGTGCTGAAAAAGAGTCAAGGGTACCATGTCAGTTGACACCCAGGATGTGATCCAAAACCCATTGGAATTTAGATTTCCCCACCATCCCTGAGACTTTTTGCTGAGAACACATGGATTGCTGGAGTGTAGCAAACCCAGTGACCCCATCCAGTGAAATTCCCACAGAGGGAGGGTGTCCCTGCAGCCAAATATGCATCTGGGCAAAGTTGCAATGAACCAGTAGAGTTTAGAAATGTTCATACATTCTCACCATGGTACAAGCCTTTCAGAATCCTCATTTTATTCATCCATTTCTCCTGCTTGTCTCACAAAAAAAAAAAAAAAAAAAAAAAAAAAAAAAAGAAACCACAGAATTACCCGCTTGTTTCACCAGGAAACTGCTTGGGTTTGCCTGGCTTTTTTAAAACTTCTTTTTTTGCTTTCATTTTTTCATCCTGAGGAGAATCAAAAGTAGATTCGATGTTCTGTGAGATTTTCTTTCTGCGGTGAGTGTGAACGTTTGAAAGGGAAGGCTGTTGCTGTTCTCTTGTGTGATATTCTCCTGGGTGACATTCATCCTGTCATGGTGATGAAATGAAGCTTTAGCTTTTGTGGCTTCAGCTTTTTCTTGGCAGTCTGCAACCACCTGCCTGCCTGGGATTATTTTTACCCTTTATTTTTAAGCCCCTTGATCCTCAGATGTTCCAGGAGCACCAGGAGCCACCACATTGCCTGGAGTTCAGCTGCTCCTTTTCAGCTGACACCCAAGAGGTCCCTTGATCAGCTGAACTGCTTCGTGGCCTCATCCATCTCCCACTGAAACAGCATTTCACTGGCCTCAGTAGGAGCTGGAGCAAATCTTAATTGAATATTGTGAAGATAAATTGGGATTGATTCCAGCTGTATTTTGTATTATGCCTTTTCATCATAAAACGAAGATGGAATTAAAATTAATACCGACAGGTTGTTGAGTTTTGACCCCAGTTCATTTATTTTGGTCACCATCTTTTCTCATGCCCAGCTTGAGCACAGCTCTAATTCATGCATTTTTTTAAAAACTGCTAGTTTATTACTCACTAATTGGTGTCAGGTTATGGTCTTTGCCTCTGCAAAACTTTTCTGCTTAAGATCAGAATACTGGCCTTTTTTTCCCACGTTATTTTTCTTCACAGAACTTCCAAGGAAATGAAATTAATACTGGTTGAGTTCTGCTGTTACTGGCCTGAAACAGGTTGGAGTATATCCTGCCCTGAGTAAATGCACCCAGTCTTTCCTACCCTCCCCTCCAAACTCACAGGCACGGTGACAGAATTGAAAGGGTTTATTGTGTAGTTTATAGCTCGCTGCAGAATGCACAGTCCACAGCAGCCTTTGCATGCACTCTTTTGGCTCATGAGCAGCATTGTTCATGAATAAATAGTGGGGAAAAAGCTGCCCAGCAGAAAACACCTGCATGAGTCCCCTTCCTCCAGGGAAGATGTCACACAGCACTCAGGTGCAGGAATTCTTCTCAAATTAAACATCATCCAGGAAAAGTATGGCAACAGTTTTATCAATTCATAGCATGTTCCAAGAGGATATAGTACTTAAATAGGATGTGGGTCAAATTCTGCTTCCTGAGTTCTCTAGAGCTGATGTTAAAGGGTCATTCTGCTTAGAGCTTCTCAAGTCCAAAGCCCTTAGTCGTCTTCACCAAGGGAGATCTATATAGTTACATTTAAATGGGTTTTGGAGGCACTAGGCTTAGGGAAGAAAAGAAAAAAAAGTTCATTTTCAAAAGATATTTCCGTGTTTTGACTGTCTTTCATTTCATGGCCATGGCACATTTCAGTAATCCTCATTACACATATCAAGAAACCTCCTTCCTTTCAAGTCTGACAGTGTTAATAAAAAGCCAGAGTTGTGACAGTTCTGCTTGCTGACTGCCTGAGCCTTGAACACAAGGGGGAAAACATGATGCCAGCTAACCATGGGAGCTGAAAACCCAGAGAGTAAATAAAGTCATTGTGCTGAAGCAAGACAACTTGAAATTCTGTCCACAGAGCAGGTTGTTCCCCTCTTTGGGGACCAACTGTCGGAAGCGTCACGCTCTTGTTTTCCTTCTGCGTCCCCAACATTGACAATTAGAAAGGAAATTGCTACCAGCCTTTTAGGCAGTTAGGAGGAGAACTCCATCTAAGTGCCCAAACTGCTTTTGATTCTTTTGTCCTGTGCTGTGGTAGGTTTATGTCAACGGGGAGTGGGTGACCAGCATTGGGGAAGGAGGCAGCTTCGGGGAGCTGGCGCTGATCTACGGAACGCCCCGGGCTGCCACCGTCAAGGCCAAGACAGACCTGAAGCTCTGGGGCATCGACAGAGACAGCTACAGACGCATCTTGATGGTGAGCTCATGGGAGGGGCTTCCTTGTGGAGTGGGTATTTTGTACTTTCTTTTGCAGCTCTGTGTTCAGAGTGCTCTGGTGCTTCCGCGTGAAAGAGAGCGGACGTGGCAAAATCACCGAGTAGCTGAATGAAGTGAGCTGAAAGAAAAGGGGACAGGATTCACTAGAAAGGAGCTGAGTCAGAAATGCAATTGAGAAACATTATGCATAACTGTTCTGTGAATGAAAACCTCAGGAGGCCTCTGTTACCCACCAAAGCTATGCAAATCCTCTCCTTATCGTGAGCCTGGAAATATCTCTCAGCAGCACCCCTTGCCTGTGAAGTCTTTGTCTGATCTTGTATTACATTCCTCAAGGCAGGTGATAGAAAGTAAACCCAGCTCCACTAAAATAATAAAAAGTCTTGCTTGGACTGTGCCCTCCATCTTTGTTAGCCAGCACCCAGCCACACATACCACGGGGTTTTAGCTGCTAATGATTCATTGCTCTGCTCCTTTCAAACTCCCTCATCCCTGCAGCAAAGCTCTGCAGACCTTTGTGGCACCTGGGGCGTGTGCTAGCTTATGGATTTGCTGTTGGTTCTTCAGTGGTGAGTTTATAATGGAAACTTTGACAGATAATTAACTTCAGCAAAGTCATAACTTTTTTATGAGTTTGTTTCCAATGTCCATGTGAATATCTTCCTTCTCCGTAAAATATTCCTTTCTTTTTGATAATTAACAGACATTACTCTGTGTAAAGCTTATTTCTCAATAGGACTTGCCTCTCAAAGCTGCATTGTTCCATTCTGATCTGAAGGAAATGACACTGTGCTCTCAGACTAACGATTTTGAGATCATCTGTATTTCCAGTGGGTGTTACAGAAAACAGTAAAGCCAGCAAAGGAACTGAGTAGATGTTACCCTTAAATGATTAATTCTTAAGCAGCAGAGTAAAAGTGATCTTTGTTTACCCTGTGTGATGGCTGTTGGGTGTCTGCATGAGCACTGCTGGTTTTCACTCCCTATTTCATGGGCTGAGTTCAGTGTCACATAAACAAACACTGGCATTTAGGAGAGTACAGCTGATGGAAATTTAATCTACCCCAAAATATTCGGCCTGATGGCCCCAAGACAAATTGAGGAATAATTATGAAAAGTGTTTTGTCTTCTCTCTTGTGGGTAAGCAGGATGAATAGTTTTGAAAGGTTCCCAGTGCAGGCAAGAAGGCAGAGGTACTTCTAAAACTCAGAGCAGGAGAATTTCTAAAGAGATGTAAGAGGCACACCCAGCTTATTTGTCCCATGTCCTACAAGGATGCAGTGGAGGGGTGTCTGGGATAACTGGTGTGATGAACCTGCAAGTTACAAGGAAGAATCCAAAATTCAAAAGTGAAGGAATGTAGGAGAGAAATAAATGTCAGGACAAGGCACGTATTCCTTGGCTCTTTAAGCAGAACTTTCTGCTGCTGCCTGTGAGCTTGTGGTAAGGAATTGAAGGGACAGGTTCACAGGCTGTGCAGCCTGGAGGTGATTTCAGTGTTGGTGTTGATGGAACTAGAGGTACCTAAAATCAGCCAGCCCTGTGAGCTGTCAAGTTTGGTCCTGTTCCCATTATCACCTGATAGCACACTTCAGAAGATGAATATTTGATGCAGAGACAGGACTTTGCTAAGAGGATTTAAAGTCCCAAGTGGAAAAGACTGTGTTTTTAATGCTAGTTTGGGTCATACATGCAGGCTGAATATTATGGTTGTACTTCTGTTTGATTCTAGTAGTGCTAAGTGCTTTTCCAATTAATTTACATGTTCTGTGGGCCAGTGGCTGCTGTACCTTACCTAGCCAGCTCAGTTTCTGCAGTCAATGAGACCTTTTGATTAACATGGATATAATGGATATATTTCCCTCCCTCTCTTGCTTCTTGTGGTTTTTTCCCACAGTTGAGGCCACTAAAAATTGGTCTGTTGCACTGTGTTAGATACCCAGACAGCATTATTAGTACTGAGACAGGAAATATTTCTTGGTAAATTATTTGCTGCAGGTGTAGAAAATGTCCAATTTTAAATGCAGTCCACGGTGAATGCAATTTATCCATCCACACTGAATGAATCCTGTCACCTTCCCATTTATTTGTAGGTGCAGGGTGGATAACTTTGTTGCTGTAGGTGAAATGAGACACCTGTCTTTGTGCAGTCGTGTGAGGGCAGGTTACAGTGGCTCTCTGCACCTTTCCTCAAGCCTAAGAATTAATTACATCATGTTTCAGTGGCTGCATTTCATACTTGGAGCTGACTCCACCACTATGGGGCTGCTTTTGCTGTGCTCAGTTCAAGGGTAGTAGTGGCTGCCTCTCAACTCCCAGAAATGTGCTTTCCTGCCATTTAGCCTCTAACTGGGTATTTTGAATGTATAAATACTTCTGCCTTTAAATAAGGAGTAGTAATGCTTAGGGTACCTTTTGAAGTGTAGCATTTAAGATGGTTTCAAAACTTGGGAGCAAGTGGGTTTCTCTTTTCTTGTTTTCCGGTTGCAAATCCTTTTGTCCAAGGAATAAATGACCTTTTTCTGCCAAAGATTTTTGCTATAGTCAGATAAAGCCCCTCCATAACCCCAGATAGTTATTTCTCTTGTCTGCATTCCTTCCCTGCCAAGACCAGCCCCGTGTTTTCTCAGTCAAGTGTTGAAATTTTATTCAAGTTGTAAATATTTATTTGCAAATCATGCCTTCAGATCCACACTTGCCAAAAAGATTTTATCCTGTCATGAGACACTTGACTCTCCACCTCATTTCTCCTTGCAGGCTCTATTTTGGTCCTTTGCTTTGCATTCAATAATTTCTTGCTTTTATTTCTGCTTAGTGCCATTTTCCCCACTTACGTGTCTCATTGATCCTGACTGCTTTATGATATGAATAAAATGTATCTCAGGAGGTTTGCAGTTTGGGGTTTCCTTTTTATGGATGGACAAAGCCTGATGCAGAAAGTTCCTGCTGGCTTTTTGTTACACTTGTCATCCATTTATTATTTAGCCTGTCCCAAAGGAAGTTTGTTGAAACAGATATATTTCTTTATATTTCATTGTCTCAGCTTAGGTACCCTGATGGCTTGAAGGTCACATTCAAGTTTGTTTTAGCAGCTGTGATGATTGTAAATGTTGGGATGGGTCTTTTTGTCAGAATGTGCAGTGAAACTGCAGTCCTTGACAAAGAATTACACCATGAAATTCATTGTATTAGGTGGGGTACAAAAAACCACTTCAACATGTTCCCTCTGTGGTACACTCACAAATTATCTGTCCATCTGTGTGTTCCATTTATTTTAAAGAGTCATCTCTGCTGGGTTACATACTTTTCACTCTGTTGCAAATTCTTTTATGTATATGTTCTCTGTGTGTGTGCACACAGGCACAGACACACACACTTGTGTATATATTCAACATTTATTTACTTACATTCTGCTGGGAGACAGCAAAGGATTTTTTTTCTGCCATAGGCTTCTCATGGAATTCAGTTGCTGCCCTCTTCTTTGCAATTTGGATTCGAGAGCATCACGGAATGGGGAACATCCCAGGGTAGTACAATATTTGTATTCTAAATATAGCAAATACCACAAATACCAGAGAAGCAAATGTCTCTATCCCAACATCAGATTGATCCCCTAGACAATTCAGTTCCCAGACTGAGAAAATTTGAAGTATTAATTTCTTGCAATTTCTCCTTTAGGGGGACTTGATCCAGGATAATTTAACTGCCCTCTAGTCTCCATGCTCCAAGATACCTGGCTCTGAGAGTGGAGCTGTGTGGGATTCAATGCATTTGGCCTATTTGGCAAACTGCTCCCAGAAAGTGAGTTATAACATTGGTTTGTAAGTTGTGACAAATCAAGGATAGTCAGTTCCTGATGTTATACTTCATTTTATTTAGGCTATTTTAGGTTTCTTCTACTGTCTTTTTACAGCTCTGAACCCGAGAACAAATGCTTTAACAAGCAGGGTTTTTTTCAGCTGAGATAAAATAAAGTCAGGAGGATTTTGGGTTGCCATAAAATGTAGGTTGTGTGGTGGCCAAAGCAGAAAGCAACTCCAAGGGCTTCAATCCACCTGACATCTGTGGCACAGAGCACCAGGACTGTGTGGGCTGCTTGGTGCCCATGGCCAGGATGAACAGGGGCTCTTCCTTTCATGCTCCAGCAGGAATGTACACCCAGAGCATCATTCAGGAACAGCTTAATCAGGGATTAGATGGGACTGTGCAGTCCTGAAGTCCATTCTGGCACCTCCTGCCAGGATAACTCTTTCTTTGAAACTTGAGTCATGCTTTGCCTCTCAGTAGACATTTGTTTGGCTTCTTACTGAAGGTGGGGATTTCCAGGAAGGACTCAATCAGCTCCACCTGAAAAAAATGGATTGGAAACAAGACACAAAGAGTGCTGGAGGGACAAAGAAAGATTGGACTGGAGGAATGAGAAGAAAAAAATGGAAGAAAACAGGGAAAGAGCAGTTGGAAATGAGATGAAACAGATGCTGAATAGGAACTCAAGGACCTGTTACAGTCTCTGGGGCATTCATTTTCCCCAGCCTGTGTATTGCTTAAGCTAAGCCTAGGCCTTGCAACATTAAATGGTCCTAAAAATGGCTTTGAGGCCTTTTTTGTGTGGATTTGACGAATGAGAGTGATCTTGTTTCTCCTTGGGACTGTCTCAGGGAGGAGCACTGCAGCTTAGAATATTAACAAGGCTTTGTAGTTAATGGGAGCCACTGCCTTTGAGGAGATGAGCTTGTGCCTGACAGCTCAGAGCCAGGGAGAAAGTGAACAAAGAAGGAGAGGGAGAGGGAGAAGCAGGAGCTATTGAAATAAGATATTAATAGGATAGAAAAAATCAGAATTAATAAAGACTTTTTAAAACATGCCATCAAGAACCTTGCCAGTGCAGAATTATTCATGTACATTTACTATTGTTTTTATCTGGCTTAAGCTGTAAGATATCTACTGCTTCCCTTGGGAAACTTTTCTGTGAGAGAATAATCCCTTCATTGGAAAACTTTTTTGATATTGATCTTAAATTAGATTTTCTTGATTTTCTCCCATTACTTTGAGTTATGTCAAGTTATGCTGTACTGAATTGCCCTCTCTTTCTGTTATATATCTGTAGATAATTATCACTGTCTACTTCAAACCCCTGCCACACTGCATGCTAGCTATGAGGATGACATACCTATGATCCCAGTGCTGAGCCAACAAATACAGGCTGGATTTGTTTTGCTCCTTCCTTATCAGCTCTCCCTGAGTGTTTCAGCATTTCTTCAAGCTCTGTTGGATTTGGGAGCACATTTCTGGAGGAGAGGTACCGAGACAGAATGTAGCACACCAGGCGCCGTCACATCTGAGCCACGGAGATGGAGCCTCTAAACTTCATTCCTGGATGATATCTTTGCCTGTGCAGACCAAAATAGCCTTGGCTGTGTTCTTGTTGCAGTCTGATGCAGGTCTCACCTCCTGCCTGTGAATCTCTTTCAGCTTTACAACTTGCAGGTCTTCTGTGTTTCAAACATCTCTGCTTTGGATTTCTTTAAAATTAGTTATGTTTTCCAAATGGATGCTGATTGTATTATTTTCTAGCCCCATTTCTAACATCTCCAGGTCCCTTTTTGTTATTTTCCTGCTCTGGTGAACTTTCAGCATCTCATAGTCTGTAAATGTTGTAATTGCTGCTCCTTCTGGGAGCTCCATGAAAATATTGCATGAGGACAAACCCAGCACGTGTGCCAGGGAGTGCACAGGTTGGCACTTCTGCAGAGGGCACCTGAAGGGTAGGAGAGGAGATTATGATGCTCTTCATAGCCCTGGGCCCAGCAATTTGGGTAAAGCAACTAAAGAAAAGAAGTGTAAAAAGGACATCAGAAGTCAGAGGTGACACTGTGCCTGGGAAGGGATGAGAGAGGAATATCAGGCTGGCCAAAGTAGGTTGGAAGGAACTAAAGATGATCTTAAAGGTCCCTTCCAACCCAAGCCATTCTATGGTCCTGTGATTCTATGTTCTGTCTCTGTTTCATGGAAGAAAAGATGGTTAATACCAGTGGAAATGAACACATGGTTGGTTGGCTGGAATTCCACTGCTGGTTTGTTTTTAGCTTGCACTACAGTACTGATCCCTCAGAATCCTTCCCCTCACTCTGCTTGTGAGAGCTGCAGCAGGAACACACACTCAAATCAAGACAATGTGCATAAGGGTGAGCCAGGCTTCTCCTACCTGGAACTGAATTTGGGATTTGGTTGTGCCAACCTGGATCCAGCCTCAGATGCTCTGAAAAAGCAGAGGAAGCTCCTGTGCCTGCCTGGGCAGCCTGAGGTGAAGCTCTGCCACCCCAGGGGCTGCTGTTTGTCTCCTTGAGGAGAGAGGGAGGAAGGGATGGAGGGAGCCATCCTGCAGGACGAGTCAGGAGCCACCAGCAGGGTCACCTTGGGTTTCAGTGCATGTGCTGGCAAACAGCAGCCTGAAGCCCCAGTTCTTCCCTGGGCCCAGGTTCTCCCTCACCCCTGTGGGATCATTCTGACAGGGAATATTTAAGGCAGTGTAGCTATGCATTAAGAGGGGTTCTAGATAATATGGCAATACAAAAAATTGTAACAGCACATTTAATTAACTATTTCCACTTCAGTTTTGCTCTTGCACTTGTCTTCGCTGTGGATTCTGTACTCTGCCCTGGCTTAGTTTAGCCAAGACATAGCACACCTGTGTGAAGTGGCGCCCACACCTGTAGGAAGTGGTGGGCTCTTTCTGTCTGGGCCAGGTGGGATGGCTGCAATTCCCACCTTCCTGGGTCTTGTCTGCATCTCGAAATACTCAAAGCCGTGGTCAGGCATCACTTATGGCTACTGATTACTGCTTCTTAAAATTCCTCTGTGTCCACAAGTCATTTTCAAAGCATTTTCCACATCTGTCCCTGGGTGTCCAGCCCATCAAACTAAACCACCAATCTGGTTTTCCACAGCTGTCAATTTTGCTGCTCTCATTTCCACTCGATTGCAGGGAGGAAAGCAACAACTGCAGTGTCCAGTTTTCCATTCTTTGTCTCCCAGCGAGCTGTCAGAAGCTGGCGTGGCTTGCAGAGCCTCCTGTGTTTGAAGTTCTCTACTTTTTTTCTTTCTGGCACTTCAAATGCTGCCGGGGCCCCCCGAGGTTGAGCACCAAGTTAGTCAGACAGAGGGGTCAGAGCAGGGTGAGCGATGCTATCGCTGAGCAGAACTGTCAGCACCAGCCAGGGGAGCCTCGGGAGCTGCTGCTGCTGCTGATCCACAGCTACCTGGGAACAGTGGCAGCTCCTGCTGCTGCTGGGGCTCTTTGGGAGCAGGGGTGACCCCAGGACAGGGGCACAAATGGGAGATGTCCCCAGAGGAGAGCACCTGGCTGCTCCTAGTTGGGGCCGAAGCCTGTTGATGCTGCTGGAAGGATTTGTGGTGCTTTGGGGGTTGTTGCAGCCCCACCTGCACAGCACTTGTAGGAAGAGGGATGATATTTAATTCTTGGGTACATCAGCTATTCCCATTTTCATACCCAAAACACTTCTGGTTGCTTTCACACCGGAGGGAAAAATGTTTCTTCTCCTTTCCCCTTCTCTATCCCCAGCACCCACAAGTGGTCACTTGGAGGAGGAGGAATAGAGAAGTGACTTTTTCTATGGCAGACACTGACATTTGCCTCCATCCTCTCTGCCCAGTCTGTGAATAAATGGCATCTTTGTTTTCCTTTTCTTGAGAGGATCAATGTATTATCCTTGTGTTGTGCCTTGTAGATTTGAGTAGGAGGCACCAGGCAGCCTTTGACATCCCCAGGAAATCTGCCCTGGCAGGAGTGATTTGGGGTGTCACCAGTGTGGAACCAACTGCACTGGACCAAGGCAGGCCCTGGAGTTCCTTTTTGGTACCTGGGAAGAATTTCTTTACAAGACTTTCATGTCACTGCAGAAAGAATTAAGGATGTATTCATTATTTTTATTTTTGTATTGTTAAAATTTCGTCATAATTATTCCTACATGAATCACGTTCAAAAATGCGTGCTGGAACAGCTGCTTGTGGTTTCTGTCTTGCTCATCAAACACCATGAAAGGAGAAGGTGTCTTAGAAATTTATCACACAACAAAATCTCAGTAGAATGGGAATGTCTGTGCTGGTGGCTGCACATACATTGATGGATTGTCTGCTCCCAAATGCTTAAATCTTGTTAAAATGATAATATGAATGGATTGCTCAGCATAACAATAGATACAACATTGTACAGAATACTAACCAGGTTTACAGATAAATACAGATTTGGTATTAAAGAGTTTTTAAACTAAAAGGATGGGATCTACAAGGGGGACATTTTAAGTTTTATCCTATTTTGAAGCTGCAAAGAGCCTCATTGGCAACAAGATATGTATTGAATTAGCTAAACAGTTAATTGATGAAGTTCAGGCTTTAAAAAGAATGCCTGTAAATGGATGCAATTCATCTGCAGTGTCCAGTAACACCAGTGAAGTCAGTGAAATTACAGCAGGATTGAATTTGAGTCCTTCTGTCTTTGCTTATCAGCAATACAACTTGCCCAGACATTTTATGGGGAAACGTTTGCCTGAGGCTGTTTACACTGGCTATGCCTAAGATTTGGAAAGGGAGGGGGGGGAAAAAAAAGGAGCAGCTGTAGGAAGAAATCACAAAAATACTTTTGTGTAATGTTCTGCCTCCTTTTTCTCTCTCCTGTAATAACAGGGCAGCACTCTGAGGAAGCGGAAGATGTACGAAGAATTCCTGAGCAAGGTCTCCATTTTGGGTCAGTTGCCCTTTGGAACTTGGCTGTTGGTTTCTCTGGTATTCACGCTGGCAGGGTGAATTTTGATCTTTGATGGCACGATGAAAGGAGCAGTGCTCAGACAGAAGGTCTCACATTGTGTTGTTTCTGAAGGAATGAAAGTGTAAAGGGCCCTTTTTGTTTTTCTCGTTCTTTCCTGTGCACTGCCCGTGTGTTTGCAGCACTAAAGGTGGAGCAGCACACTCTGGTACTTTCAGTAGCTGCTGCTGAGTAAAGATCATGTGGATAGAGCAGAAAGCAGTGCAGAGATATGAATTTGTCATAAAGTCCAGTTCCATCCTCCCAGGGAACAGGTGAGAAGCTTTTTCCTGCAAGAATACAGTGTGTGCATGAAACAAACCAACCTTACAAATCAAACTGGACTGATCTTTTTTCTTCTGTGCATTTTACAGCCCCTGTCTCACATTCTTAAAACATCTGTTTAGCTTCTTGTCCTTGGATTTTGTTTCCCTTTGATTAATGTGATAGCCACGAAATTTGGACATGTTCTTGATGGCCTTCAGTAGGAAAAACAACAAACCCATAATGCCTGACCAATCAATCACCATTAGGAGAACAAAAGCCTCTAATAAGGAGGACAGTGTTAGACAGCACAATGAGTTGTTGATTCTGTAGGAGAAACATCATGTTTTTGTTGGGGCTGTTTGGAAAAAAACAGTTCAGGAATTATTTGCTATATAATTAAAGTATTTATATTTCTGCTTAAAATTTTTCTGGGTTTTTTTTTTTTTTTTTGTTTATGATGTTCACCTACCATTCAAGCTGAGGTACCTGAAATATGAGAGTGTCTCAGGGAGAGTATACTTGAACTTCTGAGAGGTGCTATCCATGAGATTTTCAATTATATTTGTGTGCTTAAAGTGAGGCCAAGTACGTTGCTCGCTTATTAATGAAGTTTTCATCATTTCAAATCCTTCTTTTATGCTTAATTTAAATCCTCCTAAATTAAGAGCACAAATTATACCAAATTACAATGAGTATTTAAAGAAAAAAAGAATCTGTGCACCTGCACTAATGAGGAGCAATTACAACAATGAGACATCTCAAAACAATTTCAGAGTAGAAAGGTTATTCAGAGATGTGCTTCCTTAAACACATTCCTTCATTGTGGTTTGCATTGTAATTAGAGCCTAATTTGTAGTGTGGCTTTTGAATCTTGGTTCAAAAAAAGAGGAAGGACTTTAGGATTTGAACTTTTTTTAAGTACAGAAAAGCAGTGAACAAAATAACACATCATTGCAGGAGCATGGAAATTTAGGTGAAATGTTGAAGGATCTCTTTAACATGCCTAAAAAGTAGATGACACCTGCAAAGCAGAAAGATATTTTAGAAATTTCAAAATGGCACTGAAAAGCCAACTTCACTTTATCCCTTACTGTGGTCAGAACTCAGTGATCTCCTGGTGGAAAAACCTCTACCTGCTTCTTATGTTTCTTTTTTCCAAGGTCTGTCCAGTGTCTGTAATTAGCTGTATAATTGCAAGAGTCACTTTTTTTTTTTTTTTTAATCTAAAGATTTTTTTAGATTATCAGTAGTTGCTTATGAAAGAAGCAATACTTTACATTTTTTTTCTGGAGTTTAATTAAATATAAAGATGTGAATTGATATGTACAATTTAGGCATTGCAGAAACATTTCATGTGGTCTAATTTATCTGATACTTCAACTCTAAAACTAAAACTTGTAGAATATTCTATATAATGCTCTGCTTGCAAGATTTATTAACCAATGTATTTGTAGTGGTACAGTTCCCTTAGACAAAAGAGAGACACTTCGTGACTAGAGCTAGAATTAGCTTTGAATTTTTCATAAAGCCAACTGAAGAAGAAGTTTCAAGAGGCTCTTTCTTTTCATTGTTAATTACTGAGCTCCTTAAAAAGAAAAAAAGAAAAGGAAAAGTCTTCTCTAGTCTGTATGAAAGAGTTTTATGCTTATTTTTAATCAAACAGAGCAGTTTTTGAATGGTGCATTGACAATATGGTCTTGGTCTTTGACGTTAGTTCTTCTGCAGCAAAGGTCACAAACACACCAGGAAAGTGCTTTAGGTGGGAAAAATGTTAGAAACAATTGATTTCCCAACAGCAACAAGAAACTGACATGAAACCATGAAGCTGTGTCAGTCAGCTCCAAACTTACCTTTGGTGCTTTGAGCACTTTGGTCTGGTTTTGTCACCAGGCTCAGTGTGTTCTTTTGAGCTCAGCCAAAAGGCATTTTAACTTCAAGGAACTTCCTTTCACCCTCACATAATCCTTCTAAGCAATATTTTGGAAAAAAATTGGGAAACCAGAGTCTGATGGAATGGCACACATCTAATCCTGGTGTCAGAAACTGTATCTTGACATACATTAGTTCAATAATTCATAGTAAGTAGGAATCCGCAGAGCTCTGGGACATGAATTTCAGCCCAGCTTTTTGAGGCAGTGAAGGTTAAATCATTGTATTATCTGTTGCTTTTAATAACTCTTAAACCTGTAATTTTTCAGTCAAATCTGATCAAAGTACAAAAGTTCAAGTACAATTCACTCTCTTGAATTCTCATGCAGATGTGTGTTGGAGAGAGACACGGGTGGCACCTCCTCCCTCAGGGCAGGACAGGTGGAATCCATCCCTTAGCCAAGGCAGGGGAGGGCACTGGGACCCTGAGCAGCCCTGGATGTCCCTGTGCAGGCTGTCCCTTGCCATGGTGGGGATTTGGGGCAGGTGCAGGTGGGTCATGAGGACCCCTATCACAGGCTGCTTTTGCTCTGTTAATCCTAGACCAGACCCATCATTTTTAATTACAGAATTTTTTTTTAAGTTTTATAACTTTTCTCCTTTAAGAGAGGGAATGAAAAGGAAAACACTTTGCAGGCCATCCTGCTGGCAAATGAAGACAAGGTGACATTTCAAACATCCATAAGCCTGGACACCTCTGGTCTCCTGCTGCTCGTGCCACCAGGGTCTGGCCATTTGCTCTGGTGGTCTCAGCCATCCTTGAGATGGATACTCTGCATCACCTGCCCAAGGAACTGAGAGCAGCTCTGATGAAAACACTGCAAGACTTGTCCTGACACCTGGTGTGGGATGTGGTGAGGGAATCTGGGGTGCTCCCTTATCTCCAGGCAGCTCCTGAGCTGCTCCAGGCCGTGGCAGTGCCAGGGCAGCTCGGATCAGATTGCAGGAGCGAGGAACCAGAGCCAACTTTTCCTGTCCAGCTTTTCAGATTGATATCTGGGTGATTACTGATGGCTAAGACACAATGAATAAATACATTCATGTTTCCCAACTGGAGGTTCGTGCAAAGTGCCTGGATGAAAGAAATGTTTCTTTTATAAGAGAACCAGGCACGGCAGAGCTGTCAGTTTAGATCTGAATCTTCAGCCAAAGTTGGAGTGTTTTTATAATATAGCTTTATGATCTTCAATATTTTAGAGTCCCTGGACAAATGGGAGCGGCTGACAGTGGCTGATGCACTGGAACCTGTCCAGTTTGAAGATGGAGAAAAAATTGTTGTGCAGGGAGAGCCTGGTGATGACTTCTTTATTATTACAGAGGTAAGATTGGCAACCTGATAAGCTCTGTCATTTCCTGGTAAAGATCAAGGCTTTGTATTAAAGACATTTGGGTTCAGTTCAATCTCTTACTTCAGCATAAATCTAACTCCACTTAAACCAGGAGACCTACTCAAAATTCAAATGAATTCAGAGACCAGTTCCATGGAATTGTCTTAAGTGAGACAATCTTCTTTCCAGTGAAGTGAAAATGCGGAGTAATTTTGAGGTGTGTCTGGTGTCTTTACTGTTTGAAGGTTTGTTTACTGTGGGAGATTTTTGCAGTTCCAAATTTCTGATACTTCAGCAGAGCTGGTCAGCCACAGAGTGCATTAATTGTTGTTCCCAAAGGGACTTACAGGGAGTATCACAAATGGACATCTGAAAACTGGAGCAGGAAACCTGATCAGAAAACTGATAATTTGTTCTTTGTTTTGCCTTAAACTCAGTCCTAATGGCTGAGCCATCTTTTTGTTTACTCTGACAGAGGCAGACAGATCTGTCAGGCAGCTGAAAATGCTGACATCTTTTTGGGAGATTATCTGACACTTCAGTTCCACCATCTCACTTCTGCAAACAGATGCTGGCAGGGTTTCCCCCCCTCTCTGACATAAATATTTGGATCCCTGGTATCTCACACAAGTACCAAGGCACTGTGATATAATAAGCTATGAAGAGGAATTAGAGAGACTCAGACTGAATAACAGGAGAGCATTAGGATGTGATTGTCTATGGATTGTGAGTGTTCCTATGCAAATATACAGAGCAGAAAAAGCCAACATATGGCTGTGGTGACAGCTCCAGTGCACACACCAGGCCAGGTGTTACATCACCAGCAATGAGTTCCAGTGGTGGCACAGGAACTGGGAGGGAGCTGGAACCCCTCAGTGTGAAGAAGGTGGTCAGAGGGGTGTAAGAGGCTGGTCATGGTGCAGCCTTGGGATCCAGTTGCATGCACACAGAATGCATCCCAGGCTTTGCTTTGCTTGCTCTATATCTGTGGATTTTTGGACAGGTGCCTCTATGCAAAGCAGCCAGAATTTGGTTCATAATCAATATCTGACATTTAAAATTCCATCTTTCCTTCCTCTTGAGTGTTGGAAATATGTATTTTATTTATGAACATAGTTTTTCTTCAATGCTCATAAAATTGCCAGTGCAAGTAACTGCACCTGTCTGTCAAACAGGGAGACAATTCAGGAACTTTAAATATGTGACAAGCAGTGTCCCTTCAAAACAACAGTGTTAGAATAAATGAGACTAGATATCAGATAGGGAATCTTTTTTATTAAGAAGATGTTTAGTATATGAGAAAAATTTAGGAAGTTTTTTCAGAAATATGGAATTTTTATTGCTCCTAGTGTTTCTGAATGTGCTGTTATTCCTTGCAGCAGCAGGAGACTAGGAAAATCTAATTTTCTTAGCCATTGAATCCCATGTGGAAAATTGGCAGCTTGCTTAAGAGTTACCAAGGGCCTTTATTTTCCCCCTCTTGCTGAAACAGCTGTTAAGTCTTGAATGGGTAGAAAAGCATTAACATTGCATTCTGTAGAAAGTATCTGCTCACCTCACCCTTCCACTGCAAATCTGACTTAGTTTCTTACTTTGGAAATTGCCTATATTTTTTACTTTAAGAATGAACGTGCAGTTTCAACTATTTCTTGTGCTGCAGCAGTATTTCTGCCTGCTCACACAGAGTTTAAGCTTCGTATTTTAAATGTGATTTTTACAGGAGTTCACGTCTTTGATTTTAAGCTTTTCTGTAGGAAAAATTGCTGCAAGTCACCAGGAACACATTATTCTACAACCTGCTTGAAAGTATTTTGGCTGGTTTGTTGTCACAATATGCTGAAAAGCCATTAGCTTCTTTCATATGCTTTTTGATGTTTGTGGTCTTCTAATCCAAACCACTAGAAATGCAGCCAAGTTGTTTGGCTGCTGTGTATGCAGAAAACCATTTCATATATCACTAAAATGCAGCCTCCTTTGGAGCACAGCGTGTCCAGTACTACAAAGCTAACTTGGCCACATGAGTTTTGGACAAGGTACTCACTTACCTTTTTATTTACTCATTTTACATTCCATGCAGCCCAGAAAGACATTCATGTCCTGGGCTGCTTCAAAAGCAGCATGGCAGAAAGTCAGGGGAGGTGATGCTGCTCCTCTGCTCTGCTCTCTGTGTCCAGCTCTGGGGTCCCCTCCCCAGGGGAGGCCACTGAGATGATCAGAGGGATGGAGCCCCTGTCCTGGGAGGAAAGGCAGAGAGAATTGGGATTGTTCAGCCTGCAGAGAAGGCTCCAGGGTAACCTAACTGAGCCCTTCCAGCACCTGAAGGGAGCCTGCAGGAAAGATGGAGAGGCTATTTGCAAGACCCTGGAGTGACAGGACAGGGGAATGGCTTCAAAAGAAAGAAAGTAGCTTTAGATTAGATATCAGGAAGAAATTCTCCCCCTGTGAGGGTGGTGAGGCCCTGGCACAGGGTGCCCAGAGAAGCTGAGGCTGCCCCATCCCTGGAGGTGTTCAAAGCTAGGTTGGATGGGGTTTGGAGCAACTTGAACTACTGGAAGGTGTCCCATGGCAGAAGGTGGAATGAGATGATCTTTAAGGTCACTTCCAACCCAAACCATTCAATGATTTATCATAAACCATGATCATTCATATCATGCCTTAGACAAATCAGTTATCACTTTATAAAGCTTTGGTGCATCCCAGATACTGGTTCCCAGTGGAATCTTGTGACTCCTAGCATAAAAGCTTCTCTGAGGCACCCAGGACTCACATATGGATTTAAAATTATTGAACTCCATGAATTAGTCATTCATTTCTGGTTAGCCTGCCCTGTTGCCTTGCTCTGTGCCATCCCTTTGGGACATTGTAAGGACATTGGTCTTGCCCAAGGACACAGCCTGTGAGTGAATTGGCACCTTCAGGATTTGCAGACTGTAGAGAAGCCACTGAAATGTTTTGAAAGGGAGACTGATAGCCCCAGTGATGATCAGAACAGCAACTCCTGCTTTAAACCAGGAATATCATCCTAGTTAGTATGGATAAGTCTAATTACTCTCCCCCTTCTATCAAGCAAACACACTCAGCTTTTCCCTATATTTCTTACTATAACCTTTTTTGTCATGGCTTTCTGTCCACCTTCCTACCTCCAGTGTTGCACAGTTTATTTGGGGTGCAGGTTATTTGAGGTGCAGGCTGTGAGCATGGAAATGCTACAGTGCCTCTTGGAAAGCAAGGCTGCAGCAGGAGCTCAGCCAAATTATTAGAATAACAGAAAATGTGCACAGGGAAGAATCACAGGAAACCAGAGCTTTTTAAGTTCACTGCTCACAAAGCTGTTTGTGGTTCATTTTTTGCTAAAAAGTCTAATGAGAAAAGTGTATACCCTGAGATTCCAGGACAGCTACAGTTTTTCTGCCATCCTAAAAATTCACAGGCACCAGTAAGATGTTTACTTCCAGTAGTTTGGGTTCTTTTCTGTTTAAATACCAAGCAGCCTTCAACAAGATTTAGTTCTAATATTTAAAGGTTATGGGCTTTTTTTCCCTGAGATAGAATTATTGTAATGTATATACCAGATTCCTTAATGTGAAGATAGGATCAGAAGTGAATGTCTGCTTATAAAAGCAAAGTACTGACTTCTGTGAGATTGATTTACTGCACTTGAAACCAGTAATTAAAAAAAAAAAAAAAAAAAAAAAAAAAAAAAAAAAAAGAGGCAGCCCTGCAGTTTCTGTATTTTCAGATATTTCCAGGTCTTACTTTCCCACTATGGTTTTCACACAACAAACTCGGGCTTTCCCAGACCAGACAGATGTGGAATGTATCTGCTGGATTCCAAGGTCATGGAATTATCCCATATGAGATTCCTGGCACAGAGGTGAAAAACTTTAAGCACCATGAAACAATTGTTGCCATAAAGAATTATATTTTGGCAGGCGTAAATCATAACAGATGTACGGTTTCTAACAAATAAATTTGCAGTTGTGTGGTGCCCTGCCACACTGTGTACCCAGCAGTGGGGAGGATTTATTCATCTGACTTCAGATAACGCAAATATTTTTAGCCAGCATTTTAAAGTGGTGGATGCAAAGGCATGTGAGCTTTGTGGAGTTAAAAGTCCCTTTAAATGAAATGCCAGTTGAACAGGGGCTGGTTTTATTCCCAACTTGTGCTTTGCCACTGTCTCCAGCTCAAACAGCAGTTCAAACCAGTGTAGTAGTGCTCTGAAACTGGAAAGAAAAGAGGTTTTAGCTGTTGTCTAGGTTACTGAGAAAGGTAACGACAATAGTATTAAAAATAGCGGTTATGATCATGTACCACTCTCTAAAGTTCAGCTTCCAGCTTGGCTGGGTGGCACAGTACCTCCAAGTCTGTGAGGCAGCTGCCAAAAACACAGGGACCTGCAGCCTGCTGGGATTTCCAGCTGCCAGCCCTCCCCTGTCACATCACTGGCATCGCTTGTCACGAGCCAGCGCCGTGTCCGGCGCACCCGGCCTGTCACGGGGCTCACCCGCTGTGCCCAGGGACTCTCTGAGTCTCAGCTGCACTCTCAGAGCTTGCTGAGCTGCTGCCATATGGCCCTAATACTCATAAAGTTTGACATGGTTTGAGAAAAATGTGTGCACAGACACACAAACGTGCGCAGGTGGAGGGGGAGAGAACAGCAAAAGGTTTCTGACAGGGCCAGGGTGAAGCTGAAGAGCACAGCTTGTGGCTGCCCTTTAAGTGTGCAGCCTGTCATCTGCTCCCAGGACAGGTTAGTTTAAAAAGAAAGCCTAGAAATAAATCTGCATGAGAAGTAAAACATTTGCAATTAATAGCTGGTTGAGCTGCCCAGCAATCGCATGCAGCAGTCTAAAAATAAAAGACCTAAAAATAGAAGATAATTCACAGGAGACAATTCAAGGAGAAATGGACCCATGGTATCAAGGAGTTTGGCACTGGATTTTTGGTTTTAGCTTTAAAACCCAGTATATTTAATTGCAGGTTTGTGTTAAGTTACAGAGGGTACTCCTCTGCAACTCCTTAGTGAAAAGCACTTATAAAAATCTGGGATTTATATTCTTCCTTATTATCCTGATAAGGTTAGAGAGGAGGCATAGTCAGGGCATCAGATTTTCAGTCTCACCTGTTCAGTCTGTGGGCAGAACAGTGCCCTCCCTGTTTCCCCATCAGTGGGAACAATCCTAATGACACTTCTTAAAGGTGAGGAAAAGCTTAATGGGATAAGGCATAAATATCTGTCACTACTGAAACCAGGCAATAGGAATAGCAAAATCGACAAAAAAAAAGAAAAAAAACCCACTGATAGTGCAAAAGGCTGCCTTATTGAAATAAATGAGTGAAATGAATTGGTAATGATTATTTTTCCAGCACTATCCTTGGCTGATCACATTGGAAAGAGCCCAGTAGTCCTCGGTGGGGGCTGTTCCTTCCGTGCTGCTGTTGACATTTCAAGTCAGGGCCACAAACTGGCTCCGGTCTGGGCAGGATCCGCTGTGAGTTCTTGATGAGAGTGTACTTGAGATAGTGTCCTGTAGGTGAAATCAGTGTTTCCAGCCCTGCTGACACTCCTGGCACGCTCTGGAGCGTCTCTGCACAGATGCAGTTCAAAGCCTGTAGGTGGAACAGTGTTTGTAAACTCTTCCTGCCATGGTAACCTCGGAAGGGCACCTGGTCCTACACAGAACTGGGCCTTTCTGTAGGAAAACTCGACTTGAGTCTTAAATTACACAACGAGCATCTGAAGATTTATGATTTAAAAGCTCCTTAAGAAGGAAAAGAAAAAAAAAGAAAAAAGAAAAAGAATAGCCCAATTGTTTCCTGCCCTAAATCGTTGCTCTTTGACATTCTAACCTAAGAGAGACCCCTTTGGCACCTACCCCTGCGACAGGCAGGAGAACTACAAAGTAAACTCCTTCCATAGGGATAATGAAGTCACTGCCTTAGGCACACTCTGCTATCACACCTGATAATCTCTTTAAAACACAGTGCGATTAATTATTAATTAGGAAGATGAATGTTGTCTAGAAAAGGAGTTTCAAAGGCTACAAATCTGAACTGCTTAGTGTTACCAGGATTTTGTTGATACCGAAAATGTTTGTCAAAGGCAGTCTGCAGCGACTCCTAATGTACCCAATAAACAAAATATCCTGAATAAACAGAGCCAGCAGGCACCAGGGCTCTGTACTCTGCTTATTTTTAACTGCACAGACATTGTTTCCCACAGAGCTCTTACAGGAAGGGGACGTTCGATTTTCTTGGTATCACCCACTTGTGCTGGGGTAGCAGCATTTCCACTGGCCCTGCTACAGTTTCTCTGGGTTCAGGATCCATTTTTAATGGCCAGCTGACGTCAAAGATGGAAAGTTGGGTGTGTGATTGGGTCCCATCCTGACAGGGATGGAGGTGAAGTATTTTGCTGAGTCCAAGAGACTAAAATGTCAGCTAAGTCCAGCTCTTGTTAAACTCAATCTAACTTCCACGGGCAGTGGGTCAGGCTGCATGGGATAATGTTTCATAGGAAGCAAAAAGCTGCTCCCTTCTTCCCACCAGCCATGGAGGACCTGTCAGTGACTGCAGCTTTTGGCCTTTCCTTCCAACTCTTTCTCCAGCCCCACCAGTAACCACTGCAGTGCAGTCACCTCTAGTGAATTCTGCAGAACCTCAGAAGTGATGGAGGGAGCATTTTCCTACCAATTTTGTGAAATTTCACATTAGCCACTATTTCTAGTCTATTTTAAAGCTTTGCAGATTTCGTTCCTCATTTGTGGCAGAAACCAGGACAACTGTATGTAAATGCCTTGAGTTGCTATGAACCCAGAGAGTGGAGAATAATATACAATAGTTTAAAAATGTACAGTTAAAAAATACTGTCAAACCCAGTCATGACTCAATCTTGAGTCCAAAACCAGAATTAAGTCCTCTTGCTTCATCATTCTGCAAGACCATTAATGTCACATAGCTTTTATATTAGGAAAATGACTCTTATTGAAAAAGAGGTCTGATGGAAAGGAAAACAGTATAAAAGCAATGTGCACAGCCAATAGTTTGTGATGGAAAAGAGTTTTCACCTGGATTTGGCCCCTCCATATAGTATGACATAATTAATTTTATTATAAAATAATTGTAAGAGTTTTAGTAACTGTGATCTGTATTACATGTAACCACCTTTTAACCATCTCATTCCTCATTACCTGCATGAACATCTCATGAAGGCCACAGGGTTTTTATTCTCATCACAACTTCTGATGAGGTATGTGAAGAAACCTCTATGTTGCATGGTGTGATCTGAAGCAGAGGGCACAAAAATTGGGATAGTTCTTCATTCCTGAAAAATCAATTGATGGTAATTAGACAACTTGAAGGACCTTCATGATTTTGTTTATGGAAGGTCAAAGGCAGAGAAACAGTGGGAACCTGTGGCCAGCACCTCATCATTAGTGGACCATCCTTATTCCTTTAGGTTAAACATTACCACCCAGAAATGATGGGTTTTATTTTATACTGCAGGTTCTGTGGAAGTCACTTGCGCTTTGTATTGGCAGGAATGTGTTGATTTCTTCCCTTGTTTTTGTAGAAAGGTCTCTTTCATAAATCAAAGGTTGGCAAATAATAAAAATCCAAGATTATTTACTGGCTACAGGAATATTTGCAGTGTCTTTGGCTACATAGTTCAAAGGGTTTGTCTTCTTTTGGAAAGTAGCCCTAGAACTGCTGATCCTTAGCCCTAACATGAAAGCTGTCCCAGGAATGATGCTATCAGCAGTCCCTGAGGGCTGAAATGGCAGCTGAGGAGTGATGTGCTGGTGGTCTTCCAGGACACTGGGAGTGAGGACGTTGCTTGTGTCAGCACCACCATGCACACACAGGACCTGCTGTGTTACTCTGCCTTTGGGATATTGATAAACCTACATCTTGAAGCATAATTCCCAGGAGGATGCAGTGCAGCCATACTGTTCCCAAAGGCTTAAAAGAAATTGTCCCAGCCTCTTTTTGCACATGCTATACCCAGCATTAAAAAAAACTATGAATGTTTCCCCGGTTCACTTTTGACATGACAACTTGTGTAGGAGTCTCCAGTCTCATTCAGTGGTAATTTAAAACATCTGATTTGTAAACCCATAAAATTGAAGTTTATGCTGGAACGACAGACACACCCTGGCCCTGTACCACTATGGGATATGTGGAAATCAGGGAAATCAGGGAAATCATTTGGTGTGTGGAGAAGGAAACCCCAAAGTTAGTAATTGGCAGTTTCATTCTTAATATATGCATTCCTCATTTGAATTTGCATAAAAATCAGAGTGCAGGATTTTCTCTTTATTCAAAGCAGCCTGTAACTTCTCCCTGAGCTAATACCAACTTTAGGGTATGGTTGGTGCCCTTCAGTCCTGTCCAGAAGTGTCTTCCTACCAGGGCAGTCTGCAAAAGCATTGGAGGTTCACAGGGGATGAAAAGTCTCTCCATGGGAGTAAGGAGAGTAAGGAGAGCAGCACAGGCTGTTTACCCCTCAAGGTTTTCAGGATCCCTATAAGCTCCTTTGGCACCAGAGCTCACAAGCCCTGATTCAAAGCACTTAGTCAAGGTGAAGAAGAACTTTATGGCCCCAGGCACGTTAAATCTGAACTGACATTAAAGGCATCTGCTGTGTCAGGAGCTGGGACCTTCTCTGTCTTCAAGCAAAAACACTGCAGTATAAACAAGACCTGAAATATGGTGGTGCTCAACTTGGGGGAAGAGAAATGGAGAACTTTCCAATCCCTGCTGGAGTTCATCCCTTTCTCTGGATCATGTTAAAGCTGTTCCTTAGTGGAATAGCTTTTGTCCCTCCTTGCAAAGATATCATTGAGTTGACTGCAGATTTGCTGCAAGAACAGAGCCCTTAGGGCTCCTTCATTAGCTGTGCAGTGTGGATTTTCTGGAGCATGCAAGACCCTTCTCAGTGTGCTCCAGGATGAGACAATTTTGAGTTTGTGAGGCTTTTTCTTCTGAATTTCAGAATTTGGTCCTTTGAACACACAAGATTCACCAACTGAAAGGACTCAAAGAGAGCTTTCCATGGGGGATTTTACAGATCTCTGTGATAAACTCTCTTTGCTCCTTCCTCCAGTTTACTCCAAGTTTTATTTCTTGCTCAGAAGCTGCTGCCCTTGCTGGCCACAGCTGCTCTCCCAGCCCTGGTCACAGCATTAGTTATGAGACTTTAATGACAATGTCTGCCTCAGCCTTTTGCTTGGTCTGGTTACTTCAGCATCTACAGAATGTTTTCACAAAGAAGCAGATGGTGGTAGGAGTAATTGGGCCGTAAAACAGCATTAACAGCTAAAAACGATTTTCACCAGAAAGGATTCTGCAGGCAGGGTGAGGGAGGTTCAACTCTGTTTTTGTGTTTTCTCTCCCATACATTCACCCCTGCCCTGGCTGTAGGTGGTAGCTCTCTGCTTCCAGGAGATGAGCCTGTCAGGTCAGTCACAAATATGAACAGTTGATGAATAACCCATTATAAAGTCACTTTTATGTTGACTCAGTGGACGTTTCCTGGCTTCAGAGAGAGGCAAGATAATGGCTAGCTTTGTAGAAAGAAAGAATCTCTAAAATGCAACATTTTTTTCCCTTTGTGACTTTTATTGCTTTGTACACTGACATGTCTGAGGGAGGAAAACAGGACCTTGTTGCCAATAATCCACAGCGCTTGGCACAGACGGTCTTTAAATTCTGGCACTGGGATGAATATTAATTCAGTTGTTTTCCCACAGAAGCTACTGATTAGTCAAGGCCAAGTATCCCTGAGATGATTCATTAAAACCAACATCTGAGCCCACCTTTTCTGAGTAGCTCTGCTTCTTGTCACCCCTGCAACAGGTGACAGAATGTGTAATGGAAGGGGTGACACAAAATCCCAGAATGGAGTAAAGATAAAAATGCAGAGGAGCCCCAAAGGCTGTGGTGCAATGGCTTCCCAGCTTTCTGGGCATGGAGCCAGGACAACTAGCCAAGGGGGATCACACCCCAGGCAAGGGGCTCCTCCCATGGCTCAGAGCTGGTATCCTTGTTCCTCTGTCACCATCCCCTCACTCCCAGGCTTCCCAGTCCCAGTTGGCAACTGGTGGTTTGAAGAAGTGTGGCACTACTGTGGCAGAGGTGCTGTGGTGTCCCTCTCTGTGATGATGGGGGATGATGATGATGGTGGTGATGATGAATTCATGAGTCCCCCAGCATGTGGATATGCCTCTACTGGACACCTGTGTGGTCTAGCCTGATGGTAGCTCGGCTGCTGTGGCTCAAGGGCAAGAATTTGAAGTCAATATATACTATAAAACTTATAAGTTTTGCTTCTGTAAAGTCTTTCAACAGGAAAGGCTTAACAAAACAAGAAATCCCATTTTTTACTTCTTTGTGCAAAACCCATTTTATTTCACCTGAGTATTGCAGGGGTCTCCATGCATAAAGTAAATTGCAGCTAGTACAATTTCTTTTGGCTTTTCACTGTGTTTACTGGCCTCTCTCTGTCTGAATCTTGACTTCTTCCATTTAATAACAGCATTTCTTTTACCTCAAGAGGAATACATAGGTACAGCACAGGTTTAATGCAGGCTGTATCAAAGAAACACTGAAGGGAAAGATTGTCTGAGGTACTGCAATAGGAGGATGAACAAAACGACTGAAAAGGTCTTCCCGTGTCAGACATCTATGATTTTAAATACTGAACGATCAAGACAAAGGCATTTCCTGGTGATTAATGATGGGCTGGGTGTAGTCATGTCTGGGCCTTAACCCTGGCCTCCTGTATATCCCTAGGAAATGCCCTGTGGCTTAGTTCTTTCTGCTGTTTTAAGCTACACTTGGCTTATGATTGATTGTCGTCTTTAAAAGTACCTTAATGTTTGTGGCTATTTTGGTGACTGCTCTAGACAGCTTTGTTCCTCTCTCCTGGGTCTGGGTGTTATTCCCAAACCCATAGTCCTAAACTAATATAAACATGTCTGAATAGCAGAGAGCTGGGAAAACTCCAGGCGCATGTAGGGCAGTTTGATGCAGGTGTGATATAAAACACACAGCAGCCTGCAGGTTGTTTGATATCAGTGGTGGCTGCAGAGATGATGTCCAGGACCTCTGCCAGCTGGGCAGTGACAGGTGCTTTCCATCTCTGCTAAAATTTGATGTGCTGTTGAGAATGATGGCCAATAAGATGAATGTTATATTGAAATGCAGTGATGATCACTAACAGTGTAAAGGTGCTTTTGGCAGCACTGCTCTCTTAAGGAGACTGGCTGAGTATCAGGGTGCAGAGCTTGTAACTTTAACATTGCCTTTACAGCTCCTTTGACCTTGCATTATTAATCCTAACCCCATTCCCAATGTGCTGGCTTCCTAAAAACCCCATGAAATCAGTGCAACTCCAAATGTGCTAAGTCACAACAATAAAAAAGCTGGATGTGTAAAATGTTGCACATTTGTTTTCAAAAGCTCTCAGCCCCTCATTACCTTGGGCATTGCCTTGTGCTGAATTTATAGTGAGTTCCAATGGAAGCAGAAAAGAACTGACTTGCTTGAGATAAGCAGAGCAAACAGGCACCACTTTTCCAGTCAGTGAAAACCCGGGGCTGCTCTGGCAGCCTGTTCCCACCATCAAAACTGGCTCATCAGGAGGGACAGCCAAGAGGGGAGAGTTTTCCAAACTGGACCAAATTTGCTTGAGGTTTCACATCAGACAACTGAACTCATTTGTATGATCCTTTTTTGAAGTGGAGAGTGAAGCATTGGCTGACAGGTCTCCCAGATTCACCAGGCAATCACTGTTTCATAGAATCATATAATCAATTAGCTCCAGCTCCCAGGAATTTCCAGGAAATTTTGAGCTTTTGGCTCTCCTTAAATTAAGTTAATGTTTTGGAGATGCTCTAGGAAGCAGATATGACTAAATAAGATGCAATTTAATATGATTGTAGCTGTTATAATGTGAGAACATGGCCCAGACAGTGTTTGCAGACAGGTGAATGGTGGATTTTATTAGATTTACCTGGGGAAATGGGCAACCTGAAGACAGACATGTGCCTGAGAGCTCTCATCTCTTTTTCAAGCTCTGCTTGTTGATCTAATAAAATATATTACTTCCACAAACCTCATCTTGCCTGCAATTAAATGAAACCCTCCCAGAATCACACTGTGTGACAGATCTTTTCATTCATTTCAGACCTGCTGCAGCTCCATCCAGTCCCTCTGCTTCGCCAGGGGAGCAGCAGCATGTTGTGCCACTGCACAGCCCCTTCCTCCTCCTTTTGTAGTAACTGTGCCAAGATTTAATAGCAACACATTAATGAGCATTTGTGTGGCTGTAGAGTGAGGGGAAACTTCTCTTTTGAACGTGTGAATTATGGAGTGTGTGGGTTAACAAAGTGAGAAAGAGCAAAGGTATGTTCAGAGCTGCCATTGATGGAGGTAATGGCAGTTGCAGATGATCAGCCTGACCTTTCCATCTCTAATTCCATACACTGCACTGCCCTTTGTGCTGGGTGGTGAAGAGGAAAATAAAATAGGCTAGAAAAACTTTCTAAGCTCAAAACTAGGATAAAAATGTCACATTTGAGGCCATGGGGATAAAACGTTGCCTGTGCTTTTTTAGAAAAAGCAGTAAGTAAAAAAATTATGAAATAAAACTGGAGATATAAAGTAGTAACTTTCTGATTATAAAAATTAAAGTAATTTTCTTATAATTTTAATAATGTCTCTTTAATAATTATCCTTTATCCCAGATGGAGCCTCACTATATTTTTTATTGATGGCTATATCTTTAAAATAGGTGGTTAGACCAACAAAACCAAACAGTCATTATGGCTGAATTTTAAACCAAAAAAGTTTCTGAAACACTGCAGGGTTTTCCATCCCACCCCCTGCCCCTGGTGAAGCCCATCCTGCACTGCCTGACCCACCCAGGGGTAACAGGAGCTTCCACATTTTGCCTAGTGCTGCCTGGGAGTGATCCCATCTGATCCACTGAGCTAGAATAGAGGAAAAAAATACAAGATTTCAGTTTTTAGCTCCATGATTCATAATTGCCAGGCTCTTTAGGCCAACTGCTGGCTATAGGATTCATACTCAAATATAAAACCAGGGCTCCTGATGTGATTAGTGCTTATAAGTATCTGCAGGATAAGGCCTGGGAATCCCAGTGTTGATCCAGATGGGCCACACTCTAGAATGTCTCCCTCATCTATCTGTAGGGTCTGAGAGTTTAAAAGTGAAACATCTATCAAAATCTCATTACTTTGGAGAGGATGGGAGCTCATGGATTATAAACCTTAATTTATTTTTTATATCTTAAATCATGGTGCCATATCTAAGGCATAAATTTTTGCAAAACAAACTGCTGAAGCATTTGGAAGGAGTTGAATAAACACTCCCAGCAGTGCTCCGGAGCAGTGCCAGAGGGAGCAGGCAGGTGCGTGGGGTGAGGATGGCAGAGAGGTGCTGATGGCACAGTGCTTTGGGAACTCCTACTCTTGTTGTTTTTGCAATAGGAGGCTTGTATTTACTCAGAGGAGAGGAGAGAAGGTTAATGCTATCAGTTTCTGGGAATACAGGCACTCCCCAGTGACTGAAAGAGAATATTCCTGGATCCCCAAAAGACCATAATTTCACTCCCAAGCGTCTGCTAGCAGAACGACATGCCTGTCTGCCTTCAGTTTAATACCATCACAAAGGGCTGATTTATTTCATGGTGTTAACCTTCCTGACAGCCTTCAAGCTCGTGCTCTGTAGGGTTTGCTTGGTGGTGTAGGAGGCTGAATGGGTATCAGTGTACAAGGCAGCATTTTAAGTTGAGCAGCACCAAGCAGCCTGATCCTGCAAATCTAGGATCATGCAGCTTGTTTCAGAGATTCATCTTGCCAAGTTTTGTGTGTCATTTAAGGAGAAGTCTTTCCCATAGAGACAAAATGCTTTTGGGAGTGAGAGTGATGAGCCCCTGAACCCCTGTTAGATAATGCCCTTACCTCCTGGGACAGGAGGATTTATTCAGTCCTGTCATTTGTGGGAGATGGGGGATCCTAAAGCACAAGAAGGACAGAAAAATCAAAAACTCTATCACAAGTATGTGACAAGTAAAATGAAGTAAAAAACAGCCACAAAACTTGGGATGAGGGCAAGGGTAGGAGTCAAAACTGAATTCAAGACAATTTTATGAGAGATGGGTAATGAAGGACTGCTTCTGTAGTATTTTATTCTGTAATATTTTATTTTGTTCTTTATTATTTTATTTCTGTATTTTTTCCCCCCATTTACACCGTTTGCCTACAACTGGACTTCTCCTCTGCTACAGTCAGAATAGTGCTGATTCCAGAGATAAGAGACACAAAATGAAGGTGATACAGACAGGCAATTATAAAAAACATCTTCTTTGTTTCCCAGGGTGGACAGCCTTCCCCTTAAGGTCACTCTGACAATGTTCCAGGATGTACTTGTGGAGCTGGTGGCTGCTGCAGCAGGGGCCAAGCAGTGTAATCAGAGCTGACATCTGGGTGCTCTCTGTCAGGGCTTCAGGAAGCTTGTTTTGCTCTGAGACAGACCTGCTCTCACTGGGCAACGGGAAAAGCCTATGTGACTGTTAAAACAAGAGTGGAAAAAAGATGGATCTGGAATATGCATTGCTTTATCCTGCCAAGCCAAGTGTTTATTGTGGAGGCCAGACACATCTGTCCTTCTCCAGCAGATATGGTGTTTCTTGGATTAAAAAGGCTGACTGTAGTGGAACAGTGGAAGATATTGCTTCAGAAGGCTGACTTATTGGAGTCCTATATCACATGGACCCTGTCAGAAAAATATTAGCCACAATAAAGGCTGACACTCAGGGAGATGAAAGCAATATTGCTTGATATTGTGATTACCTCTATAGCAGTGTGCTGAAGGTGAGCAGTGGGGAATTGAGTCTTTTCTTCATTTGACCTGGGTGGTCACTATGATTACTTCAGGGACTTCTTCTTTGTTTTATGTAATAAAACATCTGTAATAAAAGATTTTTTAAAAAATGAGTTTTGGGAAAGGAACTGGAGACACGGATTGCAGGCAGCTATTTGGGTCAAGAGGTTCAGTTTTTTGCCAGACTCCAGATGGAGATAAGAGGAGGACAGGGGCTGGAAGTGACTCTGAAGCTGAATCCTTCTACACTGTACAAGCAATGAGAACAGCATCAATTTACTGAGCTGCACCTGATCCAAAGTTTGGCATGAGAGGGATGGATGCAGGCATTATTCCCTGTGTGGGGTATTCCTGACAATGCTGCTTGTGAATGTGGGTCTGCTCTGAAAGCTGCAGCAAGTGTAAATAACAATGCTCATCACACTATCTCTGCATTTTCATGCCCTTGCAGATTTACTGGAAGATCTTGGGAAACTGCAGTGCTGGTGGAACAATTTAGTTATATCAAGGAAAAGGATTTTTTTGGAAACTTGACAGAACAAATAAAATTTACCTACTGGAGGTGCACAAGTTTCTCAGGTGGAAGGAGGCTGCAGGATATTTGCAGCCAGTTCACTGAACACTCTGCACTGGAGGGAGGTTTATTTTTTTTCAGTTGAAATCAAAATCTGTTAACATTTGGCCCGTCCTTATGCTTTTGGTTTGGACTCAGAAGATATTCTCATATGTTACTGTAATTTTTTTCTGAAAAGCAGATACCTTCTCTGTTCCTCTACAAAAGCTTTATGCCACAATAATTTAAGATTTCCTCCAGGTCAGAATATTTCTGCATGTAAAACTCTTTGAAGGTTTAAATAGATTGTAACTGAGTTTTGACATGTATTAGCACATGTCAGGTACAGCAGTTATTAAGGGTAGTGGAGACAAGGCACATTCCATCTCTCCAGAGACTGACTCGCAGGTGTCCAGATCACTACAGGCCACGAGCGGGCAAAGCCCCTAAAAAAAAAAATCACCCTTTGTTACAACAAGCATTGAAAATGTCATTTGCCACCCATTTCAGCTATAGCTCAGGTGAGGAATAAGCTCTAGTTGCTCTCACAAAATGGTGTCCCAGGATTATTAATGGGAAAATTGCTTTTTTATTTCTTTTATTGTAAATCTTTTCTGTGTCTCTCTCTCTAAGGTTCTGCATCCACACAGAACATGTTTTAAAATTATATTAAAGCATACATTTATGTTAAAGCATGATTTACTTTGCTCCTGGGTTCTGTCCTGTTCCTCTCCTCTTTATGAGATGAATATGTCTGCATCCAAAGAACTCATAACAGAGAAATCGTTTGATGGATTTTTTTTTTTTTTAATCCTTTAATTCCTTTCATTCATATACCAGGAAGGAGTGTGATATGCAAAAGAAAATACTCAGGCCTGGGTACTTTTTAAATCAGAACAGGTTTGAGCAAAGCCAGCTGACTCCCTGCCCTTCTCTTCCCAGGGCACAGCCTCTGTCCTACAGCGCCGGTCCGACAACGAGGAGTACGTCGAAGTTGGAAGACTTGGTCCATCAGATTATTTTGGTAAGAAAATTCAGCTAAGCATGGTTCAGAAAGACAGGCACGTCTGGGTCAAGTACTGATTGTCTTAATTAGTGTTCCACTCTTACATGCTAGGGGTTATGGGCAGGTCAGCCGCTGCTCTCAGCGATGCTCAGAGATTTCAGGGAAGCTGAATCCATTCCATGGTTTACACCAGTGTAGCTGACAGGAGACAGATCCAGAATCAGCAAAACAGTCTGAAAGCATTTGTTTTCAAAAGCATTTTACACACATGCATTATGCATGTGTAATGCATTCGTACTGTCAGCAGAATTATGTAAAGTGTCTATCAAGAGATATATAAAGGGAGATGTTCTACTAGCAGAGCAACGGGATGGTGGAATATGCACCCTCTGAAAGGGAGGAGGGTGTGTGGCAGTGTGCTGTCTCTGTTTCTAGGTGAGATAGCCTTGCTGCTCAACCGGCCCCGGGCAGCCACGGTGGTGGCACGTGGACCCCTCAAGTGTGTGAAGCTGGACCGGCCCCGCTTCGAGCGAGTGCTCGGCCCCTGCTCCGAGATCCTCAAGAGAAACATTCAGAGATACAACAGCTTCATTTCTCTCACTGTCTAAATGATTCCTCTGGAAAGCTGCCTTCATGTGACCTTGTGCACTTAAAATTTGCTCTGTGCAGCTCCACAGCTTTATGAAGAAAAAAAAAGAATTGTGCATTTTATGTGTATTTTTTTCTGTTTATGTCACCTAGTGGATGTCAGCTCAAATCTCATGTATCATGGAAATGGAAGGATAACTGTTTGGGTAAGACTAACTTTGGGGAAAATTTGGGCTCTTTTGGGCTCTTGGCTTGCAGACAAGATTTTCACCTATTGTTGTTCATATTGGTTAAAACTGTGGGTTCAACTATTTAAAATACATATGAATTTCTGTTTTCTTTATTATCCTTAAAGCTGGTCTTACTCACCTTTTGTCAAGGTTCTTTGATCAAGTGATGTGAATGATGTCCCTGCCCATGGCAGGGGGTTGGAAGTCAATGGCCTTTCAGGTCCCTTCCAATCAAAACCAGTCTGTGATTGCATGATATCTCTGCCTGTCACCTCTAAAAGTCTTTTCACTGGTTAGGGACTGGGGGGTTCTGAAATCCCATGGGATGGGTAGCAGTCTCATTGATGAGATGCAATTTAAAAGGGAAGGTTGGAGGAAGCTTTTGATCATTCCAGCAAGCCAGGGAAAAGTAAAGCTTTTGAGTGATTTTATTTGTGGCTTAAATATAGGGGCCATATTCCTCCATGTCACAAACCCTTTTGGGTCTGTTTTGTAGGATATTCTCAGGCAAACAGCCTGCTCCAGTCTTCTGGGTGAAGAGGTCAAGGGACAATGTTTTGTAAGAATTCAAATGGAGCCTTTAGGGCCTAAGTTATTTGTCCTCAGCTTTTTTTAAATGAGGGTTCACATTAGAGTCCTTAGGAGTCCAGTGGGGGCTTCTCTGCTGAATTAAGATGGCTTCAAAACTCAGCAGAGTGTCCTCAGCCACTTCTCTGAGCATTACATGAAATGCTGAAGAGATAATACCAGGTGCACTTCAGGGACAAATGCAGCAGCTTGTTTTTAATAAGGTCCACTTAATGAAATTCAAATGCCTTTCTTCTAGTATATGACTAAATTTTAGAATTTTTAAAGATTTTCTGAAAGCCAAATAAATGCTTCAAAGTGCTGCTTCTCCTCAAAAAGACAGGTATTGTGTAACAAAGAGCACCAGGATCCTGGAGCCCAGGTCCCTCCAGGGGCCTCGTGGCCTTGCTGGCAGTCATTGCTGCTCTGCCTACACATGGGGCTCCTCCTGAATGGAGCTTTTTGCAGATCTCTCAAGGCTGGGGATCTGCACAGCCCTCAAGGATGGGATCATTGGGACTATGATTTGCAAAGCCTTACCTTTGCAGGTAAACTTGTCGTTGCCAGCAGCAGCAAAGCTCTGCATCTCAGCCATGCTAAACAGCACTGCCTGCCCCTTCAGCTGGGCCAAAACTCCATTTCTTCTTTACAATAACATTCTTCTGAGTAAATACAAGCTTTCTGTACCTTTGACATGCTAGAAGGTAAGCAGCAGTGAAATACAACATCAATCTCCCTTTTGAAACTAGAGGTGTAGCTGAACTTGGCTATATGGCTAAAATGAGTCCTATTGACACACAATTGCTTTCTTCTTTGGAATTAACAAATGCTAATTGGACACGTTCCTGTTGACTCCCACCAAGGGCCCAATATTCCAGTAGCTGCCCGCAGTGGTTCTCACAGAGCTAAGAAGATTCTCAGCTTCACGCTCTTCTCATCCCTTAAAGGTGCTTAATTTATTTTAGCATAATTTCAGTGGTCCTGTTAGTGTATATTCGTTGCTGCTATTTATTATGATTATGTTATGCTTCTTGCACGTGTTATTAAATATGACCATTCACAGTTTCCAACCTTGCAATTTTTATCACATACATTTATATAGGCAGACCTATTCTATATAAATATGTCAATGTATATGCATTTGGTTATCTGCTGCACTGTTTTTGTATTCTCTTGTGCAATTTTTAAAAGAAATATTTTTTAAATGTTACCAGTCTCTTGAGTATGTTCTTTTACCTGTTGCATTTCTGTTGTGTTGGTAAAAAAATTGTGAGTGTTTCGCATAATATGCAGGACACATCTCTTGTCAAATACCAAGTATTAGCCTCATTGTTTAGAAGTTACTTGAGCTCACAGACACACTGCAGATTCTTTGCTTTAAACCTTTACAGCTCATGGAAAATACATTTGAATTATGGTTCTGTTATAAGCAATCTCAAGAGAAATGTAACTGTCTAACACCAGGATTCCTGTGCTTTAAGTGGAACGAAATGATATTCAGTGACATTTTGAAGATAATTGTAATATTTGCAGTGGATGATGGGACAGGATTATGGTATGAATAAAATTCTTCTATGTTATAAGTGGCCATTGTGGGTTTATTGCTAATGGAAGTTTGTGTGAGTAGATGTCATGTTCCAGTTAAAATCTGCATATCATCAAAACTTTGAGCTCTACTGAAAATAATCAGATGCAAAGGGACAAAAAATAGACCAAGATTCCCAGTGCTATATATAGTAATGGAAACCAAACTGGTTTTGTGGAGGATTAGCATGAAGGAAAAAAAATCATCTGTTTAAATGTAACCATATATGTCTATATAAAGAAATAGGGGTCCAATGTGTCTCTTGGACCTTCCTGTTGTTGTCCAGGTGCCAGCTGTGAAACCCTCAGGACTGATGCTGAACCTGTCGTATGGCCAGGGGTTACACCTGGGGAAAACAGGCTCTTTCCTTCTCAAATACCTCTGGTGCTCCTTTTCCCCCAGTATCACAGGCAAAGCCCATGGTCCCAACCACACCAGGGATCTGTCCCAGTCGTTCCTCTCAACTTTTGGGCACACACATGGATTTTTAGAACCGCAGCTGCCCTAGGACTGAAGCACAGCCCCATTTTTAGCACCAGGGATGTACTGCTCTGCTTCCATGCCTTGTGTTCATGCCACGGGCTGGCCAGGAGCTACACTGAGGACAAACTTCTCAGAGAAGGCAGAGCCTCCAAAGGAACCACCTGTACTTCATGCATCAAGGTGCAGACATGGGTTAGAACTGGAGAGTGTGGTTTCTGGGTGACAAGGTGTCACATGTGCTGTTAGTGTCACCCCACCTACCAGAGCTCTGGGTGGCCACTTCGGTAGGTGTGTTATGGCCCAAGTTTGGCTCCAGAGCTGGAGCTGTCACCCCAGAGCAGAGGGCCAGTGGCTGATTGTGTGGTAACCCCTGCACAGAAATCTTGGGTGGCTCCCAACATCCAAGGGCTGTGCAGCTTTCCGTTTTTGGAGTGTGTTATTTTTCCCCCCTTTGCTACGATTCAGGAGGGAAGGACTGATCTTTCCAGAGAATTACTCACATTATGCTGTAATCAAAAGTGACCACTCTCTCTGAGGTCCTTCCAGACGGACATTACCAGCCCACGCTCCCCAGAAATGAGCATCTCACCACTCCTCATTGGCATTCCTTTTTCGGTTGGTTTTAATTGTATCACAGCCATTTCAAGACTCCTGAGATGAAAGAAAAGACTTTTTTTTTTTTTTTTTTTTTTGATAGAAACCAATTGCACCTCAGCTTTTTACAAGGCCATGTGGCTGACCAGGCTTTGGTGTGTGTATCACATTACTCTGGCTGGCTCAGGCACTCCCACTGCTTTGTGGCACTAAAGTGGTGCTAAAGTGGTGCTAAACTCGTTGAGTCACTGTGAACCCTGTGAATCCTTCCTTGATCATCAAGCAAACATGGCCTGACAGCATGTTACCTGTTCAGGTGTTGGTGGGAAACAAGAGCTGTTAGAGAACCAAGTAACCCCAGCTGGTTATTGGCTGCTGGGCTGTTTTTCTTGCAGTCAGTGGTCTTTAGAAGTGGAGTCACCACACAAAGGGTGACATTTCTCCTTTTGTGAAAGTTGCACAAGGTGTGTGTATCCCATTCAGTTTTAAGTCTTAAATGGTGCATAAATCCTTTCACTGTGCTGTTTATGGGAAAAGTGTTTGTTCTTTGCTCCCACTTCTGTAGAACAGAGAGAATATTACCCTGTGCAGCAACAACACCATGATGACCTCCTCAAAGAGTAGGTGAAAGAGAACCAACCAGTTTAAAGTCTCATTGTTGGTATTCCAAAGACTAGTTCACTATGTAGAGACCAAATTATTCCCTCTTACATTGCCAGACATGTTTTTGTAACTTGTTTCCAATGATTTGGCAACTCTGACTGGAGCTTTGGGTGTACACGACTGCTCAGAAACTCTTAAGAGCATTTCCAGCCAGAGTCACTTCTGTAGGTCCCTCTTCCCTCTGGAGAAAGAGCATATTTGGATAGGAGCATATGTGTAGCCTTGAAAATCTGATGTTACGGGAATACATTGGCTTGGATGCTCCTCCTCCTCTAGGGATTTCTCTGTGGCTCTTTGCTGCTCTGCAGAGTTGTATCTGGGATGCAGCACTCCACAACACGCTGGCCTTTTCTCTCAAAACACTGCCTGGCCGAAGGAGCTGGCATCTGCAGCCATCTGGTATTTTTCTGAAGGCTGAGGATGTTTTTTGTGCTTGATCAGGCTCCAATACCAGAGTGATTCTTCTGATGTCTAAAAATCTGGATTGAGTTTGTTAGAAAAGAGGCTGCACTTTGCCTGGGCCAGGAAAGCAAAGCATGAGCATCTCCTTGGGCTGCTCTGACTCCTATCTCAGATGTACAAGGGTACCTTTTCCCTTCTGAGTGTGTCAGCTCCTCCCCAGCTGTGCTTTAATTCTTCTTTTCAAGTCATTCTCTGCACAAGTATCACAGACAGCCTTCACAGCCCCGACCAGCTGCAGCATACTTCCCATGCTCCTGTGCTTCAGTGATTTGAAGTGTGCAGTGTTCCCTTTAAAAAGTCGTGAGATCCTATGGAGGAAAAAAATCATCATTTTACCCAAGAAGAGTGCTCCTATTCCAGTATAAACTGCCTCCAAACGTGGAACAGTGGCGTGCCATGTTGCTGCATGGGCCAGCAGTGCTGAATGAATTGGCAGATGCTGTGCTGCTGTGTGATCTCTGGGAGCTGGGCTGTGAGAACACTGCTCCTCTGCTCACAGCTTTGGTTCAAAGCTGAGAGAGCTGTTTTGCCAACAAAGTGCCCCCCACCCAAGCCCAATGGGATAAATGGAGTCTCGTGCTGCCAAGACTCACTGGGTGCATTCACCTTACCCTCGGTGGGTGCTGACAGCCTCCACTCTTCCCAGAGCTGGCAGTTGGAAACAGGATGTATAGACTGATGATGAGGTAGGGAATTTCTCACCACTGCCTGCTGTTACTGGCGCTCTGGATGTTCATACTGCTGGCTCCAGGGAAATCAAGCCTTTCTGGGAAATGGCTACTCCCTATCCTCTTTATACAGAAAATGTATTGTTATTATTTGAAAGCACTTTTGTATTGCCCTTAGACTACAAGCATGGCGATTGTTCCATTAGAAGACATCATGGTGCATAGCAGTGAAATACGACGTACAGTACCATGCAGTATGTATTTTCCAGATAAACTGGGAAAACAGTGAAATGGATCTGCAAAGTGGGGGTACAATAGCTGCTTTGCATTCCTCCACATGTGTGGAATTCATGTGCACTACAGAGTGACTCTGTTTCGTTCCCATGTGCTTACGAGGATCGGATGATCCGTTGTATTTTCTATCCGGTTTCATTTTCTCCCTTGTGTTTGTGGGCCAAGCACAAAGTCGCAGCGGCTTCAGATTGAACATGGCAATGAATTAGTGCTGGCTAAACCCTCCCACCATTTATTTCCACTGTGGTAGCAAGAGGGAGCAGACTCAGCAGCTGAAAAACACAAGAGATTGTTTCTCCTCATCAACCAGGGGCAGCTCAAGCTGCTTGCCAAATAGAAGGAGTTGGCTGGGCTTGCAGACTCTGGGTTGTTTGACTGAGACTTCCCAGCCCCAGGTGCATCTCCTGCACACCCCACCCTGCCTGGGGAGCCAAGTGCCGTGGGAGCACAGAGCAGGGAGATGTGTCACTGTTCACAGTTTAACTTGCGTAAGGGTAACTCTGGAAATTGCTGCCAGAGGGGAATCTGCATCTCTCAGTGCCAGCTCCTGCAGAGATGGAAAAGCCCTGTGTTGGCCCTGCCTGGAGGAAGGAGTTATGCCCCTGTGCATGGTTCATATGGCTGTTGGTGAGACAGAAGGTGTCTGAGAAAGCAACAGAGCTGCTCCCCAGCCTGGAGAGCCTGTAAGTCACTGCTAACAGCCACCACAAGCACCAAGAGCTCTGCTCCATGGGCCAAATTCCCATGAGATGGCAGGATGGTTCATATCCTTGACACATATCCAGTAAAGCATCACACCCTCTCCCATTGCCTTGCATGTCTGGCTCTTAGCCCAGGATCTAGCTTTTAAAGAATAACATGAGCAGCAAGGAGGGCTTTTTAAACCTTGGGTTTGCAGGGAGCAGGAGAAGGTACCAAAATGGTCAGTAGGACACGAGAACCAGCCCAACAAAGGCGCCCTTGTGCGGGCGGGGAGATGCAGCAGAACCTGTGTCCGGATGAAAGCTGCCCTATCAAAATAGCCATAAACAAACCCGCCTCCTCTGCTACAGAAAAGCTGTTGTGCCAGGAGCATATTAAATTGTATATGCTTTTTCTCAAGGCAAAAGAATTGCAGCAGTGATGGCAGCTGTGTGTGCTGGAGCTGAGCCACCGTATTCAACTCGTGAAGGCCTTGCTGAGGACGGGGTGGGGGAAGGACTGTGGATGAATGTATTATTCAGAGGGACCCACACTGAAATGATCTACCGGCACTGGGGATGTGTGAAAGGGGAGAAAAGTGACTGCCCTGACACCAAAGGCTGATGTGTTTGCCAGAGGGTCACTCAGGTGATGGGCCAGGTCCCCTCCCAGACTGGGAGCCACAGCCCTGCTGGTGTTGCTGATTATGGGGGGGACACAAGGTGTGTTTTGCCTTCCCCAGGATTCCCTGGGGAGGTTCCAGGTCTCAGCCTCCAGAAGCAGAGCTGGGCTGCAGCCACTGCTCCAACCCAGATAGAGGAGCAGGTTGAAGGCAGGAAGTACCCAGCCTTTCCAGTGCAAGGGGGCAGGAGATGGGATTTAAAAGCAGTGGTGGGCAGGCAAGCCCATCCTCCACCTGGCTGGTCCCAGGTGTGGTGGGTAAGTGGGAAATAAATTGGCCTCATACCCACAGGGTGGCTTGTTTCAGCCCCATTTTCTCCCCGCAGGGCTGTTCCCTGCCTGGCTCCTGCCTATGTCCTGGAGAGACAGGATGCAGAGAGCTCAGGACTCAGCCATGCTGCAGCCATCCCTTGGTATCCGTGAGGCCACCTCTGTGTGAGCATCTCTACACCAGGAACAAGGGCTTGGAGACATTATCCAACCTCTGAATACTGGTGAAAGCCACAGATTTCATCACTGTTCACATCCTCTCTGCCATGTGTTAGCTGAGTGTCCCAGACAAGCTCGTTGCTCGGTTCGTTGGAGGAAGTTCTCTGCTGCCCAGGCTTTGCTCTTCACTCACTGGGCTATCAGAGGTCCAAGCCTGGACCTTACAGCTCAGAGAAGATACACCTATCCTGTGGACACCCACATCACCCAGAGACCTTCTGTCAAGTACAGTGAGTATCTAAAATCTTTTCCACCCTGAGCTGCAGCTCCCCTGTGAACAAAGGTGAGTTGGGAGTAAAGGATATGGGATGCTTTCCTTATTAACCCAGGAGCATGCTAAGTAAAGGCACGTCCTGTAGATCTCCTTAGGAGAGAGTGAAATAAAACAGAATAAATTCAGAAAGGATGACTTCTGTGCAGACACCATGCAGGTGCCTCATCAAAGATCAGTTTATCCCCAGGCGATACAGTTCAAAAGCTGCAGCAAGGAAATGGGATAGAAGAGCCTGACACTCATCTCAGCCTAAATTCAGTCACAGCAGCTGTCCTGTTCTCTAAGGCAGAAGGGGAAATTTATGGCTCTCCTGCAATGCGAGCAATGCTGTGAGCACCCACAAGGTAAATGCCCTTTTGTGCCTGAATCCCTTCCCTATCTGAAGTCACTGCATAGACAGGGCTAACATGATTCAGTGAAAGAAAACCCATTTCAGTTGCTTTTTAAGCAGATTACAGCAGATTAGCTGACTAATCTATATGGAATCCTCTCTAACAATTTCAAACTGTAAACAAATCCAGCCACTATTGCATTGCACATAAATATTTACTGTGGATTATACGAAGATTAACTTCAAATGATATTTGCAACAATGGTTTTATTTTGTGGCTTGCTACCTTCAGTGATGTAAAACATTAGGAAATAAATATGCCTCCCACAAATTGTGAATTTAAGGCCTGTCAGCTGTACAATGGCATCTACCAGAGCATGTATACAAGCAGAAACTGAACATAGTGTTGATGACAGATGAAGGAAGAGAATAACAAAAGATACTGGTGCCAAATAAAAACACCTGGGTTTATCATAACATGGAAGTAATGTCCTTCCTAGAAGATGTGACTTGGTGTTAGTAACTGACGCCTCACTGCTACTCACAGTTGGTTTTCCAGCTGCAGGAAAGAGCTGAGCAAGGTTTGCAAGCAAAGGGGGTTTGAGGGGTGTTGTTTGGCATCTTGAGACATCACCTTCCTTGCGGGGGGGTCAGTGTGGGTGGACCTGGTCCTGATGGCTGGTGAGAAACGAGGCAGCCTTTGTGATGAAGCTGTTCCTCCACCTGAAGATCTGGGGTTCTCATTGTATCTCCAGCCATGTGGAGGAACCTCAGAGCCACCAGACCAATGCTGCAGAGCTGCTGCTCACCCAGTGAGGTTTCTGCAGTCACAATGATTCCTGGTGTGAAGGAGAGGGCTGCCCAGAGCACCTCTTCCTTCCAAAAAAATCCAGGCCAGAGGCCACTGCTGAAGAGCCACAGGCAAAAGCCAAGGCAGAACTGTGTTTGGCAGCACATCATGCTCTGAATGGGGTGCTCCAGGGGCAGCCAGCAACAGCCCCTGTGGGGCTGTGCCCGGGGCTGCTCAGGCTGACTGGCTCAGGTCCTGCTGCTCCTTGCACAGCACTTGGTTGGGACATGGGGAATGTTGTGTCTACCAGGCCAGTGAAGGAATGCTCAGTTTATAAGACAACAACTTTTTAGGAAGCCAGAAGAAGTTAAACAGCCTTCCCAGAAGGAAGATTGTCCCTTTCCACCCTTTGTATAATTAGGGCAGCTTCATGCTCCTGTAAAGAGATGATCTGTTTAATATAAGAGGTTTCCAAAGTCTTAGCAAATGAGTATCTGAGAACTGGCTTCTGATGTGGTTTATATTCTTTTTGATAGATTTAGGTTATGGGAATGTTGGTTACAGAGGCAGTGAGTGATTCATGCTGAAACCATCCGTGTGCTGTCTCATCCATGCTGTCCACCCGAAGGTAAAGGGAGCTGCAGCCTGTGCTGTGTTAATGCCTGCAGTTTGAGCTGCTCTGTGTAAGTTATAATTGCAGAAAAATTACTGCAGCAAAGGAGAAAGGCTTGCAGAGAGAGGTAATTCTTCCCAGAGCAACATTTCCATAGCAAGCTGGGGTCTGACAGTGATGCCTCGGGACCTCAAAATGCTGTGCTCCGTGTAAGGAGTTGTACTGGCACCTTAGGAAAAGCAGGTCTCCCTGGAGACTCTCTGGCTGCTGCTTGTCAAGCACAAAGCAACACAGACCCAAGCTGACTGCTCTGTGCTACTGCCCACCTTGGAGTGGTCTTGGAAAACATCATTTCCCCCCTGACTGTGGGCTTGTTTCAGCAGTACTTGCAGGATCAAGTCCTTGAGCAGATGGGGGAAAGAAGCAGGGGGAGAAATAGCACTCTCCTTTACATTTATTTCCTACAGTCAAGCATTTGTAAATCCTGTCTCCATCTGAGGAACATCAAGCAAGTAGAGGGGCAGAGGGTGGCCTCTCATAAACCTCAAAGGGGAGCTCAAATGTGCTCCCTAGAGCCCATGTCCATCATGGATCCTCTTTGCCTGGCTGGGGCTGGGCCTTGCTGCTGCCCAGGCTGCCAACTGAAAAACCACTTCCAGAAGAATCTCAGTGCCACAGCAGGAGACCAGGCACTGAGCGTGGAAAGTTGAATGGACAAAGTCAGAGGGTGCCCTGTTGGGCAGTAATGAAGTGGTCACTGCCATGCAGCTGCCTTGCAGCTCATCTCTGTGCTGCCTCCTGGCACAGAGGCATGAACAGTGGGAAGCAGAGATACTCCTCATCAAAATTCATGGATTCCCGTTGCACTTGCGTAACTTCTCCAGGACTTGTGTGAGAGCAGGGCGAGGCCACAAGCCAAGAGCTTTGCAGCATCACATACCTTTGTTGCCACGTAATAAGCAGAAGACTTGAGGATACTAGTTTTGTTTGCAGGCTTTCCCCTTCTATTGCTCATGTTTCAGCTGTACATAAATCCAGAAGAAAAGTTTGCATCATTGTTATATCAGATTTGTAGGTGAATTATAGGGGTTCCTTGCCACTTACTTTCTGTAATGTTAAGATAAATTCACTGGAGGAGTGAATTGTGGAGGCATCAGAAAAGCCCTAGGAGGCTGTGAGCACTGGAGCAGCAGCTCCAGCCCACTGAGCCCTTAGGAGGATGCTGGACACTCACTAGGGCTGTGCTGGACAGCCTGGAGTGGCTCCATAAGGGGCTGTGTGTCCCTCCCAACCCCACCTCTGTTTTCACAGAATCATGGGCACACAAGGATCACGGAGCCCAGCTCCTGACCCCACACAAAACAACCCAAAACCTCCACCCTGTGCCCAGGAACGTTCTCCAAACACTTGAACTGTGTCAGGCTTGGTGCTATGACCCTTCCCTGGAGGGCCTGTCCTAGTGTTGAACCACCCTCTGGGTGAAGAAAAAACCTTTTCCTCATATCCACCCCAAACCTCCCTGACACAGCTGGGTGAAGAACCTTTTCCTCATACCCACCCCAAACCTCCCTGACACAGCTGGGTGAAGAACTTTTTCCTCATATCCACCCCAAACCTCCCTGACACAGCTGGGTGAAGAACCTTTTCCTCATATCCACCCCAAACCTCCCTGACACAGCTGGGTGAAGAACCTTTTCCTCATATCCACCCCAAACCTCCCTGACACAGCTGGGTGAAGAACCTTTTCCTCATATCCACCCCAAACCTCCCTGACACAGCTGGGTGAAGAACCTTTTCCTCATATCCACCCCAAACCTCCCTGACACAGCTGGGTGAAGAACCTTTTCCTCATACCCACCCCAAACCTCCCTGACACAGCTGGGTGAAGAACCTTTTCCTCATACCCACCCCAAACCTCCCTGACACAGCTGGGTGAAGAACCTTTTCCTCATACCCACCCCAAACCTCCCTGACACAGCTGGGTGAAGAACCTTTTCCTCATATCCACCCCAAACCTCCCTGACACAGCTTTGTGCCGCTTTGCAGCCAGGGTTAGTTCACACAGCCCAGTGCAGATGCTTCCCCCTGTGCCTGGGAGGGAGAACAGCTGCAGCACGAGGAGGAACAGGTTTCTGTTGGATTCAGCATCCCAGTTTTATGGCAGGCTGGTGGCCTTGGCTGAAGGCCGGCCCTCAGGATAACCGGGCTCGGACGAGGCCTCCCCGGCCTGGCGGATCCTGGCCAAGGAGCAGCGCCGGCAACTCCTGCCCGAGATAAGGAGCGTGCTTTCAGGATTTATTGCCTTTATCCCCATGTACTGCCAGCCTGAATGTTTCAATTATCTCCTTCTGCGGTGGCATTTCCCTAACAAGCAGCGTTATTTTGTTGCTGCTGTTTCGGCCTGGACAGATGGGGCCTTGTTTTCCAAACATGACACACATGCATTGAAAAGCAAGCGGGCCATGGCAAAGCATATTTGGTCTGCCTTGGTGGTTTGAAAGGTTATTATCTGACCCTGGGCTCATCACCTCAGCCCCATAAATCTAGCAAAGGGGCCATTCTTAGCCCTTTAGAAATGCATCCTGTTTCCTCTGCAGTAGACTCATAATTTCGTTGCTGACCCTACCCAGTAATTCCACTAATTCATTCACTCAGAGCTTCTTAGAAGTTAATCCACTCCCCAGCTTGACTCTCTCGAGGCAAATTCAGCCTTGGGGCAACTTCACCCGTAGCTGGGATTAACATCAGCACCAACTTTAGCCCATGGATCCTCCTTTTTGGTTGAGGCAGCATCTCAAATTGCATATTGGCATCAGATGGTTGTTTTTGAGATCTCACATAGCTCCAAGTCCTCTCTGTGCTGATAACGAGCTGTGTTAGCTAATCCCCCATCAGGATTCATAATGTCAGGAGAAAAACCTGGTAGAAAAAAATGTTCATCGCAGTTTGTTCTGTAGCACAAAAGGTCATTCTGGCTGAATAGATAGTCAGAAATTTTACATTTGGTGTGAAAGTTTTTCAGGGAAAATTGTGAGTTTCTCCTCTGCGACAATCAGAATATTTCAGTTTTCAATAGCTACCAACTGTCCCCTGCACCAAAGTGTAAGGGGAGATGCAAACACAAAAGACCACTTTCTCCAAAACTGCTCATGAAAGTGTTTCCAGCAGCTCTTCTTGTGACCCTGAGCTATCTATCACCTGCTGAAACCCCTCCAGACGGTCTCTAGACCAGCACAGTACCCCCATGTCTCCAGCTCCCACAGGCAGCACACAGATTTCCATAGGGCACAGCCAGAGTGGTGTTAACTGAGGGAGGATTATCTGTATCTGGATTCCACACAGTGATGTACAAAATTAGATTGTTAAAGGGAAGAAAAACAGAAATATAAACTGATGAGAGCTTGCCTTATGTTGCTGCCAAATATGATCCTTCTGCATTAGGAGATTAACTTGAAAAAGTACTGGCCTCTGCTTTTTAATCCATTTTACATCCCACCCATCACTACAGGCGAGGCTGTTGGCAGACCTGGAGGTGTGTCTGAAGTGATGGGACCAGTGAATGTCCTCAGAAGGGGATGTGTGTCATGTGGGGTCCTGGAAAAACTCCATCACCTTTCCACTGAGCAGGGTGTGATGGAGACAGGGTGCTGGGATGAGAGGGGATGGATCTGAGCTCTGATTTCAGCCCAGGCAGCAGGTGGGGAAGGAAAAATAGTTGGTACAAGTCAGGAGGCTGCTGCACCGCCATGCCCAGAAAGGAATGTTAGATGTGCTTCAGCCTGAGCAAAGCCACAGGCTGCCCATCAGCCAGGATGTGTGGGAGCATCCCAGTGGAGCCCCAGGAGAGAGCTGTCTGTCCACCGTGCACCACGCCCCTGAACACAGCCTTGAAACAGCCTCTGGCAGCCAGTGTGCTTGGTTTTACCAACACAAAACCACTCACAACCTCAGTTCCCAGGAGGGCATGATTAAAGGAATGTCTTTTGGCCAAAGGGTGGAAATGGATCAAACCTGCTCATTTGCCAGGTCTGCTGGGTACTGGGCAGGTGAGGGGAGGGAGGGCTCTCTGCAGAACAGGGTTTGCCTGGAGCTGCTGCTAAACTCATTTTTTAACACAGCATTTTCGATTATTTCCTATCCACTTGATACACCACCAAAATAGATCCAGTTCTCCCCTGTTTTAGCCTCTGCTAAAACCCTCAGACCACATCTTCTCCTATAACAAAAAGTATGTGGAATTGGCTAAAAGAGAAACATTCCTGTTCTCACAAAACTTTAAAAAAAAAAAAAAATCACTCCTTTCCTAAAGAAAAAAAATAGCACTTATAAGACTTTATAAAACTGCTTCTGTCCAGAAGGCTCCTGCATCAGCTCAGCTTTGTCCCTTTAACCATTGCTGTGCCAAGCCTCTCTGTGAATTATTAATCATCCCAAAATAGCTGCTGAGAAAAGAGGCAAAAAAGGAAGGCTTGATAACTGCGTATGGCAAAATTTATTTTGATCTTACTGAAATCCTTTAAGGAAATCTTTAAGAGGCTGGGGCAGGATGAGGCAATGATGAAGCTGGAGGGATGCTGGCAGGCAGGAGCCCAGGGGCTGGTGGGGGGAATGTGGGATGCCTTTGCAGACTCGGGGAGTAACCCTGAAAGGGAGCAGGAGAGAGAGAGAGAGGGGAAACCGAGCGGCGAGCTGAACTTGCAAATGTTTCTGGCATGAAATCATGAGGGCAAATGCAGAGCTACCCGCCCACCAGCACATGTGTGGAGCTGCCACTATATGGGGACAGTCCAATATATATGTTTATATGGAAGGGAGAGAATGGAGAGGGGCTCTCATGGGCTCCTCACCCAGAGGAGAAGGCTCCTGGCCCCGCTGCACAATCCCAGGGCTCTGCAATGGCAGAGGCTAAAGAGCATCAAGGCTCTTGAGATGAAAGCTGGGTAAAATCACTGTTTTACAGCGATGCAGAGACCCTGGGAAGGTGGCCACCCCTGTGGATGGGGACTGTGTGTGGGTGCTTTGTGCCCATCCTGGGGTGTCCCTGTCCCTGAGGGTGGGTGTTTGTGCCCAGCCTGGGGTGTCCCTGTCCCTGAGGGTGGGTGTTTGTGCCCAGCCTGGGGTGTCCCTGTCCCTTTGGTGTGGGTGTTTGTGCCCACCCTGGGGTGACCCTGTCCCTTCGGTGTGGGTGTTTGTGCCCAACCGGGGTGTCCCTGTTCCTGAGTGTGGGTGTTTGTGCCCACCCTGGGGTGTCCCTGTCCCTTTGGTGTGGGTGTTTGTGCCCACCCTGGGGTGTCCCTGTCCCTGAGTGTGGGTGTTTGTGCCCACCCTGGGGTGTCCCTGTCCCTTTGGTGTGGGTGTTTGTGCCCAGCCTGGGGTGACCCTGTCCCTGCAGTGCAGGCAGGAGCAGAGCTGAACAGACTCCGCGCCTCAGTTGCGGGGGAGTGTTGGGAAAACCGCACCCAAGCGGAGCTGCCGGAGAGAGAAGGACATTTTGTTGTGAAGGGGTTTTTCTTCTTCTCAGATTTTTTTTTTTTCCAAGCTGCATTTCTTTGAGAGGCTTTGTGGACAGTGTGGGCAGAGCCATGTGGAAGGAATTTAAAGGGAGAAGCCAGTTCAGGGTCACGGCCCGATATGTGAATATAAACCAAACAGTTGTGGATGGTACGAAGCAGCTCCCCAGGGCTGACACAGGGCTGTGGACGTGTGGGATGGGACCAGCTCTCAGGGGTGCAGAGAGCAGCACTGGCAGGCTGTGGGCATCCCGCAGCCAGGAGCACTGGGGGATGCCTGGGTAGCCAAAGCAAGGACCACAGAATGAGAACGACAGGGTGTCAAGACAGGGCAGGAACCCAGATAACAAGGAGTCCCTTTGGAGCACAGGTCTGAGAGAAGCATCTATAGGGAGCTGGAGAAAAGGAGGCTCAGTGGAGACCTTCTCACTCTATACAACTTCTTGAAAGGAGGTTGTAGCCAGGAGGGTCAGTCTTTTCTCCAGCAAGCAATAGGACAAGAGGAAATGGCCTCAAGCTCTGCCAGGGGAGGTTTAGATCGAGTATTAGGATACATTTCTTCACCAAAAGGGTTGTTAAGCATTAGAACAGGCTGCCCAGGTGGAGTCACTGTCCCTGGGGGATTTAAAAGACATGTAGGTGTGGTCCCTGGGGAAACCATTTAGCTGAGACCTCTGCAGTGCTGAGTTAGTAGTTAGACTTGATGATCTTGGTATTTTCCAACCTATGATTGGTATTGGTATTTTCCAGACTCTATGATTCTAACAAGCCTGACTGAGCTGATTTAGTCTTGGCCCTGAAGCTGTGGAGGGAGTTCCTGGGCAGCTTTCCAGTGGGGGCAAGGGGAATCTGGGAGAGAGCAGCTGAGGGAACATGGGCTGAGGACAGACAACATCCACACCAAGAAGCCTTGCAGGGAAAAGCAGTTGTTTGATCTGTTGCCTTTACATACAGTTGAAGACTACCACTAAGGGGTCTGATGCCATATCAGACTGTTATGGCTCTAGCAAAGGAAACCTGGGAGGCTGGATTGCTCTTCTGCTCTGTGTGTAATGACCTTTGTGCCATTTCAGAGTCACCTCTTCTCTGGTACCTGCTTCTTTCCAATTCCTGCACAGCAAGGTTAGAAAATAACCATCAACAGGAAGGAAGACTGTGCTGCAAGAAACTGTAGCTTAGTTTAAGTAAGGCTTTTGGCTCCTGTGTGCATGGCCAGATTTTGTTCTCACACTGTTTTAATCTTAGGGATGCTCCAGACACAAATTCTTACTTGCTTCTTATTCTTTTATTGACACTTTGACAATGTTCTTTCACTTCTGAGGAGCCTCTCACCAGATACACATGGGATCAGTCAGACCACTGAGACTGCAGAGTTACAATTTTCAGGAGACTTAGGCACAAGGCAATTTTAAAACTAGCTTGAAAGGTAATTTGGAAGAGAAGGAAATGTCTTCCCTGTGGAAGTTGGCCAGGTGGGCAATGCTGCAACGTGAATATCCCTTGCTGCAGAAGGTGCACAAGCACTGCTAGGTACTGCATCATCCAAGTGCAGCAGGTGATATTTCCTCTGTTTTGAGGGACCCTCACACACCTCTTCAAGCCTCCTAGCTAAAGCAGGGGGTGTTTATAAGGGAAGTTTTTCTGGCATGACCCTACATACACTAGAAATTGGACTGAGCTCACAAAGTTCACTGTGGATCAGAGCTGCATTTCGGAGCAGTGATGTTGAGGTTACAGACTCCATTGCTGGTTCCCAATCTCTTGAGCCATCTGGCTCCTTATCAGTATTTTATTTTTCTCAACTGCTTCAAATGCAGAGGCCCTGCTCTGGTGTGATGGCATTTTGAATTAAATCGACAGCCAGTTTGGATTATGAAACCATGAAACAAAGAAATAAAAGTCCCTCCCAGCAAAAGGTGTCTGATGACACTTATGGAGTAGGTGGCTCAGAGCCTTCAGGGGAAATTCCAGATGGATAGGAAAGTAGCAGTGATACAGCCAACCTTTACAAAGGGCGGGATTGGGGCATGTGGTGAACCACCAGAGGAGCTGTGGTTATGAGATCAGATGGATGGCCTGGGGAAAGTCAGAGGAGATGTGTGGAAAACCAGTGGGCAGCTCAAAGTGTGATACAGAGATAAGCATGAGATGGGAAGGGTGTGGTAAGACAAACTCCAAAGGACTAAATGCTTGCTTAACGCCAGGAAAAGAAGCAGGTCCAGCCTAATGATGTTGAGAGAATACTCCATGCCCTGGGTTAGTCATGTTCCTAAGTGCTGGGTTAGGGAATCTGGGCTGTGTTTGACCCTCCTGCTCCATCCCTGAGGAAGCCAGGATTGAGCAAGACCACACATCACACCGCACACCTCCGGAGGGAAGTGATTAAGCCATGAATAAGAGATCCACCAGCTGTTGTGCTTTGTGTGTGTGCACACACCATGGAACTACTGCAAAAAGCTAAACCTAGGGCCAAGAGAGCCTGGGACCAAAGGTGAGACCTCCATGAAGGACCATGACAACAACTGCACGACTAAAAGCATGAGCAATGGAAACAGACACCACACTGGCATGGATGTTTGAATTTGGCATCTTAATTTTAAACAAAGGAGGACAGAAGAGTATTTTTCAAATCCTTCTCATTAAGTAATACCCCAAACTCCCATTTCAGTGGAAGTTAAACATACACACACATCTTTGGCCCTTGAAAATTTCAACCTAACTTTAATGTCAGCTCTACAAAGACAGGTGGGGGTATTTGTAGAAGTCTGTGATAGCTGGCTTCAGATTCAGCCCTGCCATGTTTCTGAGCAGCTTTTATGCCTGGCCACAAAGCATTTTAAAATCATTGATAATTACAACAGAAAATTAATCCCCAAAGGCTCCTACTACTGGCTTCTGTAAAAACAGGCTTTTACACTACAGGCCCATATTTTCCCCAGTGGCTTTGGACTTGGACTTGCTGTCTGCACTGATAGTAGAAGTTGAGCAGGCCTGAGCTGGCCTTTTTCACTTCCACAGCAGCCACTACAAGCACCCAGAGTTGAAATGGTGGCATCCCCCCCCAGCAGCCCCCATGGCACTGCCCCCAGACTCCAGACATGCACTGGTTGGAGGAGTATCTCACCACTCTGGGGCTGTTGGAGTGTGTCAGAGTAGTTGGGGTTGGCTGGCTGCATCTTTCATTCTTTCTGGCATCTGCAGAAACTGAAATCAGACAGGAAAGACATAGCAAAAGATGGAGAAAATAAAGAGATGGAGGGAATCTGGACACCACAAACTGGGGAAAGGATGAGCAGGAAGAAGGGAAAAATGCAGTGAGAGGAAGAAAGAAAGAAAGAAAGAAAGAAAGAAAGAAAGAAAGAAAGAAAGAAAGAAAGAAAGAAAGAAAGAAAGAAAGAAAGAAAGAAAGAAAGAAAGAAAAAGTCACAGTGAAAGAAGCAGAGCAGTAACCCCTGTGCTAGAAACAGAAGCAGTTTGAGGTTTGTATGCATTGTGGCTGGGCTCTTGCCCGTGGTATTTAACTTCACAAACTAACCCAGCCATTATGCACCGAGGGATCGTTAATGCAGCAGATGCAGCCAGACATATGTAGGAGTGTGTTAATATAAGGCCTGATGCAAAAAACACCTGCTAGTCTGGCAGGGTGTCTCAGGAAAGATACTTGTGGCTCGTGTGAGGGTGCAGTATTTACAAAGGTATCTGCTGCTTTCCCATCACATCATGTGCAATTCCCATTTGCCTTACTGGGAGCTTTGCACAGTGACAGTGTAAGAGACTCCAGGCTGAAGCTGGGTGGAGCTGGTCCCATTTACACTAGAAGGGAGTTGATGTCTTAAATGTTCTGCTTCTTTTTTTTTTTCATCCAAAATATTTAGGACATGGAGAGGAATTCTTTCTCTACAATACCTAGGCTCCAGGGCTGCCTTGTTTACAAAGGCTTAAGCTTTTATAACCCTGAAGGAATTGCACTGATGCCATGCAAGCGGAAGAGGCACTTCTGCAAGATTATAACAATGTGGCTGCCTTATCCCAAGCCCTGATGCTGCTGAAGTGGATGTGTGCCATTACTGAAGTGTTAGAAGGGCTGGCACACTGTCCCAGGAGGAGATTCTCTTACAAACCAAAGATGGGGCTGGTACCAGGCAATTAGGCAGCAGTACAGGGCCTGGCTGCTTCCAGGAGCATCCCAGGGATGGAGGGCTCTGGTTCACATGCAGAGAGCAGACAGCTGCAGTGGTTTAAGATGTTCCCCACAGCTGTGTGTCCCGGCTCTCGGTGGGAGGCTGCCCACGTGCAGGACTGATGGAATGAGGGATGCCTGTGCCTCAGCTGTCCCAGCTCAGGGCCCAGGGGATCCACAGAGAACACAGATGGAGAACTGGAGCGGCTGCAGTGTGGGCACCTCAATACAAACTGAGGAGGCACCTCTGGCACACATGCAAAGTGTGATGAAGGCAATATCATAACTGCCCCACGAAAACTAATTACAGCTCATTTGCTAGGACCCTCAGCAAACAGGTTTATTCTCTGCTTCCTCATTGTTCTATGAGATTCTTTCCCAGGGTTTGCTCACTTTTGCATCTCTCCTTGCCCAGCTGTTCTTACTGGAGCTCTGTCATCTCTCACTTCCCAATTTTCACAAGGTGCACACACAGGGAAGCCTCTGGCACAGGTAGCCATGTGGTGGTAGCTGGTGCTGGACAGCCAGAACCACAACCAGCCCCAGCAGTAAGCCCAGACACAAAGCAAGGATGCAGAGAAATCTGCTCTTTTATGTCCTGTCTCTTGCCTTTCTTCTTGGCATTTTAAAGCTTTTCTGCTCACCTTTCTCTTTCCAGATTTTCTTCCAGCCCCAAATAACTGCAGCAACACAACCCACTGCCTCACGTTTCATTCTCAGTCTCGCAGTCGCCACTTTATTTTGCCTTTTCCCAGTTTCATGAAAGAACGCAGTTGCATGAATAACAGGATTATTTATCATCCTCTCCCTCCCCTTCCAGGATGGCTTGCTGTTTATGGAAAGCACTGGAGTGCAGGAGAGATTGTGCTACAGTTAAACAGACAATGCTTAAAGGGCCATTGCCTGCTCTCTGCTTTAAGGCTGTACTCCTCACTGCCTTCCAAGAAAGAGGGAGTTCTGTATCCCAGCTGATGGGAGTGCCATCACAAACCACTGATGAAAGGTAAACAAATGCTATGTTAAATAGGATGGCTGGACTTTGGTGATCTCAGAGGTTTTTTTCTAAGCTAAGTGATTCTACAATTTTATGGTTCTGCACTTCACTTCTTGCAAGAACCAGGAAATTCAGTTCTGGTGTAAATGTGGGTGTGTGGTCCCTTTCTAGCCCAGCAGTATATCGGGAACATGCTCCCAGGGACTATGTGATGGTGGCTAGCAGGTGACAGACCACATTAAGACGCCTCCTTGTGACACAGACAAATGATGTGACCAGAGGTGCTTCTCAGAGGTCTTCTGGACCTGGAATTTAGCAGGGCAATGATGAAACTTGTCCCAAGGTGGTGAGAAAAGGGCTTTGGACATGGTTGCTACCAGCTTCTCACCTGAAGTTTGGCCATGGCCCCATGGCAGGCTCTCTCCATCGTCCCTGCATTTCTAATTACTGATGTGCCTCATGACTATGGAAGATCTTTATCAGCTCTCAGGAAGAAATCACCTAAGTACAAAGTGTTGAGAATAAACAGCTGGAAAGCACTGAATTCCCCAGGAATTTCTGCTGAGGAGCAGTGGCCATCACATGGGTTGTCTGTTCTGCTCTGACCACCACCATCAGTGGGTCTGTGGATACCAGTGTGTCTTGAAAGGATGGAAGTGCTCAGGGAGGGTGAGTCTGGAGACTCAGCATGAAGCCTTTCTTTGGAGACCCTGCTCTGAGCTGGGGACTTCAGGCATGATCCTTGAACGATGCGCAGCCACTGAGACCATGTGAAGACCAGGCTGCTGTAGGTGTAAGAAAATGAAAAGAAAAATTAAAAAACTCTACACTGGAGTTTCTGTTTAAAAAAAAAGAAAAAAAAAAAAAAAAAAGCAAACCAATCACCAGTCCTTTACTTGCTCTTCTCCTTCCCTTATATTAACTAGGTTTCTGTGACAAAAAGGGTCAGAAATTCAATTAGGAAGCTTCACAACCATTACAAACATTTGCAGTTCAAAGTTAGCAATTCCACTACATCAGCCTCCATATCTCCTGTGTCCTTTAGGTACTGCTGGATCCTGCAGTCTCTGGTGTGCTTGGAGTTGAAAATGTGTGTATCATTCTCGTGAGTTTTTATTGTAAGGGAGGGAATCTCACAGGACAAATGTGTAATGTAAGAGCAACAAGGTTGCATGGATACAAGAACACAAACGGGGCGGCTCACACTTTGAGAATACAAATTCTTCAGGAAGAACAACTATCTCACTGTGTTTGGATGGAGCTTAATAAAACTGACTGCTCCAAGCTAGGCCTCTACAGGCCTCCAAGCTACAAACAATGGAGAATAATATCACAATTTTATGGTACTTAGCGTGGCTGAGTTACATCCTGGATGGTCTCCACAGAATCACTGCAACTGGTGTTGATTTGAGTCAGAGGAGAAGAGCTTTACACCCCCATGGCTGAGGAGACATGAGCACACCACGCACAGGACCCCAGGGGCCGAGCCCTGTGCGCAGTGCTCTCATTTACAGCATGTATCAGCATACCTTAGGCTGGGCTGGTACTTTTACAGTCATTCAGCTGCATGAACTACATACTCCTGACGAAACACAGCCCATTTTTAATAGCTTTATCCACCAGGCAGAGGATATCCCTCACTCACAGCAGCTCCCTTGTCCCACAGGGGTGGGGAGCAGGGATCAGCTTCATATACCCACTAAAATAGCGGCCAGTGCTGGTATGCAAGTGCCCTAGTTTAATGCCTAAACATGGTATCTTGCTACCCAGGCTGGCAGGGCTGCCAGTTCGTGCTCCAGCCCTGAAGGTGAACTGTGTGTCACTCAGCAGTGGCTGTGGCAGCAGGGAAGGTCAAACAGTCCCTCGCTGTCAGCCCTGCTGCTGAAGCTCCTGGGTAAGGAGCAGCTGGGCACCGGGGGAGAGAGGAGCACATTAGCAAGAGTGTTACTAACTGTCTCTCTTGGCGATTAAACCAAGTAATGACTCCAGAGACAATTGGGTCTAACCCCCACTGAAGTCAAAAGGGCAATTTTGGGTGGAAGATCAGCTCAACCAGGATCCTGACCCATTCATAGCCGAGCAAAACATCTCCAGACATATTGTAGCTTTAAGTGTCAACCCACATAAGTGGATACTGGCCACGGCCACCCTCTGTGTTTGGGGCAGAGACATCATAAAATCTTTCCACACCACTTCTGATCACTCCTCTCAGCTGAAACCTTGTAGCAGATTTGCATCTCATGACTATTTAAGAAAATTATCAACTGTGAAAGCATCTGGAAAGCTGCACCAACAAAAGTTTCAAAGACAACAAAGCTCAGCCAAAAGGACGGAGCCAGTGCAAGGATCCAAAAGTAAGAAGGGGAGAAGAAGTAATCATGTTTGTAGGAACACTAGCTAGAATAATAACAGCCTTGCCTGTTCTCCTTGCAGCTTTCCTTGCTGCTCTTTATGGCATGAGATTCAGGAAAGGGAATGGTGTGTCTGCCATCAGTGCCATTACTACATTTGTAATCCTTGCCTGCACTGCACCTGCACCTGTGCCAGCCTCATGCCTTTCCACAAGCAGGCAGCAACCGAGCTGCAGAGCAGGAAAATGACCTCCCCCCACCATGGCCACATGCCCCTCTGAAGCTACAGGCCAAAAAAATGTTCAAAACCAGAGAGCAACCACCCAAAGTTCGTGATCTTCCTGTCCAGGTTTCTGGATTTTATGTTCTGCACTTTTATCCTTTGTTATACACTGTAGGGCACTATACAGAATGGTGCAGGTCCAAACTGCTGAGAGTATTTCCTACGGTTCCTTTCCAGAGCCAGGACAGATGTGGTGGCAGGATGTATCCTGCAGAACACACTGACCATCTCTGGCCAGCCCCAAATACACAATGCAGTAAAAGCAGACCACTGTTCCAACAAAAACTCTTACCCAAACCCATTGTTTTGTTAATTTTAACTGGATTATCTATGAGGCAAAAACCCCACTAAAATCAAATCTGAAAAAACTCAGGTTTCCCAAGGAATGTCATTGCCATGAAATGATTCCTCTTGCAACCTCAAGATGTGTCAGGAGGGTCAAACAAGCATTGTTCCAGCCTGAGCTCTGAAAGAGATGTCCTGGGCCTCAGGTGCCATCTCAGAGCCAGCCCAGTGCCCTCCGTGGCTTCAGTGCCCTCTGAGCACCACAGTGCCCACCTTGCTGGCCCTCCCTGGCTGCACCTCTCCCAGTGACCTTCCCCAAGTGTGCATCTGTGAAACATCAGCTGGTCCTGTTACATTGCCTGGCCTCTGCTTCTAAGAGCTGAGCCAGCAGAGATTTAAACGAGCCCTGTAGTGGATGCTGGAAGCTGATTTGGGGCACCCTGGCTTCAGGTGACTCCACCCTCAGAAAGCAGCTCTGGTGACACTAATGTGGTTCTCATTTCGTGTCAGCTTCTGCATCCCTTCCCCCATGCCAAGTGCTGTGCAAACCCTGGGAATCCTCCCTCCCAACACTCTGTCATGGTGTAATTCTATTATAATTCCTGACATTTGAGAGACTTCTAACAGTGCGTGCTTTAAATTAGACAAGCAATATATTGCTTGCTGCTCTCAGACAAATAAAAAAGTGTAAAATCTAATTTTCTGACACTCTGTTCTTGGTACTGATTTCCTTCTAAACCTGTAACTACCATGCTGTCACTCCTTACTCATGTGTGGCTTGTGGGTATTACATAAAAGGTGATATTTCATGCTGGTGCACACATGTGCAGTGGATGTGCAGGAAGGTGCCATGCTGAAGCAAACATGCACTGGTGTTTTGTTTTTCACACAGCTGTATGTAGGGACTTAGAGGCAACAAATGCAATTTTAGATCAAACAATAGACAAGGACAAAATGTGTTTTGTAAGCAGACAGACAACCTAAGTATAAAGTTGTTTGCAGAATCTGTGTGAATTTTATTTATGTTTCCTGGTCTTTGCCCTCCTCTGGGATCTTACATATTTTGCATTATTATCAAATATTTGTAATGATCCCTATAAACAGTCTAATGTTAAAAGCTACTCCAAGTGTAACTTGACCCAGAGGAAAGATGCTTATCTGAGCTCCACAATGACAGATTAAAAAAAGATGCTGATGCAGTATGTCTCTTGTAAAATGAGGGAAATATAAGAAAAATCAAAATTGCATAGTTTTTTTTTACCATAAGATAAAGCAGGACTTATCTCTGCTGGTTTTTGCAGTGAAATACCACTAGCAAGAGCTACAAATATATAGCACTTCTGATCCCAAATGCACTAGCCAACCAAGGAAGGAAGGAGAGGAGTAAATGCTCAGCCAGCCGGTACTGTCAGAATCTATTTCACTGTTTAGTAATTATTTTTTTTATTACTATGACAACACGGACCATAAGAATTGCTTCTTTAACCCCAGCAAATGAGACTGTGCAGATGAGACTTCTTTTAAACTGAAGTAATTGCTTTTTACTTCTGCCATGTAAGAAAGTGATGGCACTACCAGAGTGTCCTGCCCTGCTCTGCCTCCTCCTGCCCTGCATGGATAGCACTGCTGCAGTGTGGCACTCGGGTAATTTTTTTTATATCAGGAGGCATTTGAGAATGGCTCCACACTGGCTCAGCATTTTCCGTCTTAAGAAAAAAAAAAAAAAAAAAAGCAGCATTCTCCTTTTTAAAGTGCTTCCAAATCTTTTACATCTCTTTTCCTTTTCTCTCTCTTTTCAACCCCCACTTTTTTTTTTCCCCCTTGTGGTCCTGGAGACCACCCTGTAAGCCTACATGACATCATGAGAGAGAATTAAACGTACTTGAAAGGCCACTTCTGTTTTGGTGGGAACTTCTATGCAATTGCAAAGTGCCCATTAAAGCACAGGTTGTTTCCTAGAAGCATGTCCAAGCCAGTAGCGTGCAAACCCCTTCAGGGCTTCTAGAAAGCATTCGCTTTTGAAATGCTGAAGGAAATTCAGAGATGAAAGGATAAGTCTCCCTGGCTGTGCATTTACAGTCTATTGTCTTCCATGAAGGATAGTATCACTCCTCAGTTGTGTTATTGCAGTTAATCCACTTAAATGCTATTGGATTTTCAGATGAGCTGAATTCTTTGCATCTGCTATTAAGAACCTTTGTTTAGATGAGAAAGGGCTGTTATTTAAATCACAATGAGTTCAGGGAGATGTCAGGGTGCAGCAGGCACCTTGTGCCAATCCGCGCCGGGGGAACGGGGGCTATTTCTCGCCGGGGCGGCGAGGAGGGAGGATGCGAAGGGAACGCGAGCTGCCCTCGCGGAGCGGCGGGGCCGGGTCGGGGCCGGCTGCGGGGCTCGGGACGGGCTGCGGAGAGCCGGGGCCGGCTGCGGAGTCCGGGTGCGGTTGCGGAGGATCGGTGCGGAGTGCGGGGCCGGGGCAGTTGCGGGGATCCAGGGCGGGGGTCTGGGGCAATTGCAGGGGGCCGGAGCAATTGCGGGGGGCCGGGGCAGTTGCGGAGGCTGGGTCCGGCTGCGGCGGAGCCCCGGGGCGCGGCGTCCCCGCGGCCGCGGCGGGGAGCCCCGAGCCCGCGCATGCCGCAGCCGGGTGCCGCAGGGCGGAGGGCTCCGCTGCCCCCCGCCCGCACCGCCCCCCCTGCCTCTCGTGCAGTTTGGGGGTGCTTTTGTATTCCTGAAGGCTGTGCGTGTGTGTCGTCCTTCGAAATGAAGACTGCGCTGCAACAGCGACGTTAAAACCCGCACACCACAACCTTCCGCCGCTCTGCCCCTCCCCTTCTGCAAAAGGCAAGGCCCCCCCGCTAAAATAGAATAACAACGATAAGAAAGCACACACACGCGCACACACGATCGCGCCGTGGCCATGGCGATCCGCTCTGCCTTATGTAAAGGCAGAGCACACGGCCGAGCCCGCCAGGTTACACGGCGGCTGCTGCGCAGCAGCGCCCGCCCCTCCGCCCGGTGCCGCAGAGGGCCGGCGGCGGGGGCTGTCCCGCTCCCCCCGACCCCTGCCCGCCGCCGGCTCCTTGTTTTCTCCTCTCAGTGGGCAGAGCCCCTGGCCCTGGAGCAGGCGCCGCAGCTGCCGGCACCCCCACGACTTGTTGTTGGTGGGTCTGGTGCCGGGAGTACCCGGGAGGAGGGGCGGGGGCGGCGCACGGCAGGGCGGGAGCGGTATATGCTGCTCCTCGCCGGGGCCACGCTCCAGACCGGCCACCGCTCCGGAGCGAGCCCCGAGCCTCCCTTTGCCTGGAGTTGCAGTTCGTCTCCGATCCCCTTGGGATTTAAACCTTTTTGCATATATATATATATTTTTTTCCCCTCCTTCCTCTTCCTCCTCCTGTCTTTTTCTCCCGTGCAAAGTGGAGCAGGAACTGCACCAAGGCAGCCCGCGAGATCCTGCAATACCGCTCCGATTTGTCCCTGCTATTATTCCTAATTAATTATTATTTTTTGACCTCGCCCCAGCCGGGGAGGGAAGCGGGACCATTCTCGGCAAGAGAAACATTTCGCTCCCTATCAATAAAGATTTTTGATTTTTCCCCTCTCCGCGGAGGGGCCGGGTGGAGGGCAGGCACGGCGGGGGGGGCCGGCCCTCGGCGGAGAGCGCAGCCCCGCGGTCCCGGCGCGGCGCGGAGCGGCGGCCGCGGCGGGGGGAGGCGGCCCCAGCGCCGCCCGCGCGAGGGGGGCAGCCGCCCCAGACAGGTGATGGGCGTTTCGGCTGCGCTCCGGATCGACTCCTTGGGTTTCACTTTGGTCTGATCTAAGCAAATATGCAGAAGTACCGGCTGGTCTAGTCCTAAGAGCCAAGAGGAGCGAGCGAGAGCGGCAGAAGGGAGAGCAGCCACGCTCCCGTAGCGAGGGGAACGTACAAACAGCGGCCGCGCCGTCATTAAGCCACCGCCGCCCCGGGCAGCCCCGACCCACCCTGGATGCGGAGGACCCCCGAGCCACCCCGCTGCCTTTCCCCTGAGGGATGGTACTGAATTCCTGCGCGGCAGGAGCCGGCCTGCAGCCCCTCTCCATCAGCGTTGCCTTCCCTCCGTGTCTAAAGTGCACTAGACCGCGATGAGGACCTGGGCTTGCGTTTTGCTGATAGGTTTTGGGTACCTGTCCTTTACCTTCTCCGAGGTAGGTGAGAGCGGCTTCCTGCATTGCCGGTCCCCGGGGCACGCCGCAGCCGGGGGTCGGGGCGAGCCGCGGCGGAGGGCACCGGGGAGGGAGCGGGCTGCCACCTGGGCTCCGCGGGCATCCCCGCGCCCCGGCCCCGCCGGGAGCGCTGCCCTGCCCCGGGCCCTGCGCGGCCGAGCCTGGGAGCAAGTTGCCATTTCATGCATGGCAGAAGCGAAGGGGAATGACCGTGCATTCCGCGCCCGGGCTGCTGGCCACCCTTAAGAATTAATATGTATATAATATATATAATATATATATATATATAAAAAAATAAATATATGATAAAATATCCACGCCCCGCGGGTGCCAGCGGGCTGCGGCTGTGCGGAAGCCGAGGGTGCGCGGAGCCGGGCCGCCCCCGCGGCGCCCAGCGCTGCACACGGCGGCCGCGGGCACCGCTACTGCCGCGGGCAGAACTTGGGTGAATCCCCTGCGCCCCAAAACGCCGCTCCCCGCTCCGTGAATCTCCCCCGGAGTAGTCGGGAGCTCTCCCGCCCGCCTGCCCGCAGGGGACGGAGGGGGCGCGGAGCCGCGTCCCGGGGCTGCTACAGGTGGTCCCGGTCGGGGCGAGCGCGGTGCTCGGCGCTGCACAGCGGCTGTAACTTTTCCCGGGACCCGGTCTGCTTGGCACTGGCAGCCGCGACGTGGGCGCTGGTAGGATGGCGGCGCCCCGTGGGACGCGGTTCTTCTCCTCCTCCTCCTCCTGCTGCCCGGGTCGGGGGAGCCCGCTCCCGCGGGGGACTTGACGCCCTCCCGGGCGAACTTCGGCAGCCGCTGCCCGGGGTGGGCTCCAGCCGCCCGGCGGGGCTCGGGGGCTCGGCGCTGGCGGGCACACGGTGCCAGGCGGGGCCGTGCGGAGCTGCCGCCCCGCTGAGCCGTGGCGCAGTCGGGCGGGCGGCGCGCAGCCCCCGCGGGCGCGCAGGCGGGGGCGGCGGGAGCGCTCCGGCGCCCCGCGGAGCGCTGTGGGGGGATGTGTGCGTGGATTTTCCCCCTGCTTCATCCCCACATGTCTCGCAAACACCGCACCCTCCCCAGCAAGCCCAGAGGCGCGGCGCGCCGGATGCCCGGCGCTGCGGGCGGGACTGCGCGGTGACCCGCGGTGTGTGTGTCTTTGAAGGAGGCCGAGATCCCGCAGGAGCTCATCGAGCGGCTGGCGCACAGCGAGATCCACAGCATCCGCGACTTGCAGCGCCTCCTGGAGATTGACTCCGTAGGTAAATTAGTCCCGTCCTCCTTCCTTCCGCGCCGTCGGCCGCCGCCGCCCCGGGGGGAGGCCCCGCACGCCCCGCGCTCCCCGCACGCCGCTCCGCGCCTCGCCCGAGACACCCGTGCGGGGACCGCACCGAGAGCCAGGCGGCCCTGGGATGCGTGTCACAGGGAGGCGGCGGCCAAGGGGCCGATCGGGGATTAAAACTTCGTGGGGTTCAGGGTGGAGAGGGACCTTGTGACCCCCCCGTGTTTTTAGAGTTCTCTCCGTCTCGCAGCGGAGAAGACTTGCCATAAGGTTTGTTGTTGGTCTTGCATTGCTCTGTTATCTTTAAACTACTGTCCTAGAGGTATTTAAAATATTTGAAACAATATTTATGAATGAAGTAATGTCTCTTCAAGTGCTGGGCTTTATTAAAAGGAAAATAAACCGTCCGCACTGATTTTAAACAGAAACCTGCATATGAAACTTACCCTCAAAAATACACTTTTTTTTTTTTCAAAAGAAAATAGTGCAGGGTTATTTTCTGCATCATTAGGCATGCAAATGGGTGTAGTGAGAACGTGCAGTTTAACAGATCGTTGCAGCAGTAAATCAGATCTAGAAGCATGGTATTGCTGGGTTCCTCATCATTTGGTTTCACTTGATGCACTTTGTTCCTGGTGATTTCTTCTCTCAGTAGAGAGCAAGAATAAACCCGGCACCTTTGATGTGCCCAGGGGAAGCCTGCATCTTGCTGAAGCACAAACATGGAGAAAAATGAATGAGTTCTTGCTTGCGTTGGTACTGGGCCATCTCCTTTTAAACCATATGCTGTGTATTTTTGTTAGTCTGTGCCAGGTTCAATCACCTTCATTCAGAGTTGCAGGATCCTTCTAGAGTTTAACTCTACTTTTTGTGCAGTGCTCTGTTAACGAGCAGGAATGCACTAGGACCGTATTTTACAGTCATAGTTTTCAATTTTCATGTGATTAGAGAGCAAACGCTTTCCCATTACACTGAAAATGGGAGTATTTCTGTCTTGCACAACACTTTACCATAGAGACTAATTAGTAATTACCAGATTGGCATTGGTTTAGTATTTTTGGAGAGCAGTGCTTCATCGCTGTTGTTTATCACCACAATTAAAGAAACTTTCACAACTGGGAAGGGGTATGCAGTTCACATTTCCTCACTGAAGGCTGTTTTTTACCAGACAAGTGCACTGCTGCTGAAATCTTTTTCCCAGTGGACTTGGTGGAGTTGGCTGCTGTTGCAGAAGGGTCTGAGTGGATCTGGATCTGAGTGCTAGCATTTTAAAATAGTGCATACTGCTCCTGCCTTTGAGTCAGGGTTCTGTAGCTACCAGCATACATTATTTTTTCAAATACCTCAGCGTAAGAAGCACATGCTTCATTTTTAAATACCACTTAGAAGGAGAGCAAAAGTTCACGTGGCTCCATTGCAAGTGAATCAGGCAGACAAGTGGGGCAACGGCAGGAGTTGAATAAATGGGTAGATGTAGCAAAGAAATTTATTTCAGAAAATAATTATTTATCTCATGGCAAATATTAACTGGAGGATGCAAGACCAAAAATGGAGAAGGTCAGCCACAAGTTTACCCATTTCATTTTGCTGTTTTCTTGCAATTTGTCAGTTTAGAAACCATTAGAGAAACAAGAGACATAAATATTTTACTATCTCACTGTGAAACAGTAATTCCTTAAGACATGAACTCAAACAATATTAAAAAATAATACCAAAATATTCAGCCTTTCACCCGGTTCTTGCTTATGTGAGTGCTGCTTTTGCCTGTGTGCTAAGCTGTGCTCTGAGCTACTCATGGTTGGGTTCTCATGGAGTAACCCTGCTTTACTACCCACAGTTGCTTTTCCTGGGCACAGTCCTGCAGACTTTACTGTCGTGAGTAATTCTTACTAAAGGCTTATCAGAGTGACTAATCGAGTATTGAAATTGCTGTGCTTTCCTCAGTAAACAGGATCAGGCCTGTTTACTATATTTAGTATTAGCTTGAATTGGCAAATCAAATGTTTTCTCCTTGTCCCTGGTAAGATGATATTTCAGAAATCTATTTCCTTAGGGCTGCAATTGCCTTTAGGGAACAGCCAGTTCAGTGAGGGCTTGTACAGTAGGTATATTTCTCTTTTATAGCATGTACTCATTTTCAGCTGAGGCTCAGAACAAAATCACTCCAGTGACTATTCTCTCCCTCGTTTTAGTGCATGGTATTGCCAGTCCTTCTGCATGTGAGTAGCCCTGTTTAAACTCAGTGGGTGGACTTGAGAATTAAGAATGATCTTGTAGGCTAAGAGTTTGCAGGATCAGGCATGCATGAAGAAAATGTCTGATATTCCTGAGTAACAAGGCAGAATATGTGGAAAATGAAGGAAGAACAGTCATTTTCTCTCCTGCAATGCAAAACATATATTTTTAATTGGAAAAGTAAGTTTTGTAAGTCAGAGTGGGCAGGTTTTTCTTCTATTCTGACAGATTTGGTCTCTATATTGTAGCACAGAGATGACTGATAACCCCCTTCATAAAATTAGAAACCACACCCCCAGACCATCTGGCATATTACTTAAAGAAAAACACTACCCAACATGGAGCTTATCATTGTATTCAAAAAAGAAAATCCAGGCCAGTTTGTCAGAGCCCAGTTCTGCATGTCCGACTCAGAGGGTAAAGGCAGCATGAAAATTCTCTATTTCTATCAGGAAACAGGGTCTTGTATTAATGTGCTGCAATTGGGATCCAGAGGCAGTGACAGAATTGCCTTGGCATGAAGGAGAGCAGAGTCTGACCCTGTTTAAAGGAGAAAGCATGCACAGTCCCAGGAAGTAGGCAGCTCTAGTGTGCAGAGTACAGTTTTACTACAAGCAGACTAAATCCCCAAAACGGGGGCATTTCCTCTGCTCTGCTTGTGGAGCTCTCTCTGGCTCAGCAGCGTGGTTTTTCTCCTCGTGCTTCACCTCTCCTGTCTGTCCTGTGGGAGGTAGAGTTCATTTCATCACCTATTATGTTTGCCTCCTGCTGGGAACAGATTTTCCCCAAGTCATCTGCCTGCATGGGGAGAGGCAGGGCTGAGTGTGCCTCTTTGCACGGGTTAAGGGCATCCACCAGGGTCACCTTAGGCCATGTGAATTTAACGGCCTGTGATTAAGAACTAGCAGAGCAGCTTTTGTTAAGTGGAGAAACGTTTTAAATTAACTGTATACTTCCATGGAAAAAGTGTTAGGCTGCTGCAGAACTCAGTCTTTTGGAAAATGGGCTCTTGACTTTGTGGGTTTTGGTGTGGTGTTCAATGAAGGATGTTACAGTGCAGTGTTTTGGCTTCTCTTGCACCTCTTACACATAAGAAGCATCTTCCATGTGTGGCCTGTATTTTTCCTGAGATAGAGAAGGGAATATTCTTCCTCCTTTACAGCTGGTTGATCACACCTAGGTAAAGGAAAAAAAACCCAACCTAAACAAAACAGGATCTTGCGAGCTGCTACTTATATTTCCTTTAACAGATCAAAGTTGAAAACTTAATGACATCTATCTCTGCAGTTGGATGTCAGAAGGGCAAATTTTGCATCAGCCAAAAAGAAGATCAAAAAAATAAACTGATGTTGCCGTGGGCTTTCTGGCTCTAGGACCGATTGTGAGACAGACCATTTCAGCTTATTGTACCTTACATTGAATTCCTGAAAAAAAATGAAATTATAAGAATTTCCTAAACTGCTGCTGTTGGTACTAGAAGTCTTGGATCTGTACTTTCTGGATGTGCATCAAAGTGAAATCTAGAAGAGTTTGCATTGAGACTGGATGTGTTGGGGGTTGTACCTCACATAAAATAGTTTGCTAAGAAGGTGGAAATTCAAAAGTACAAATTGATAACTAGAAAATAGCAGTAAACTTAGGATGCTTTCCACATGCTTCTTGAGTGAAAAGAGTAATCATGTATTGGCAGAATGTCACAGGAACTCTGTGATTTATATTCCATGACCCAGTGGAAAATTGCCAATCTGACAAAAAAGAACAATTTCAGCAACACTAATGGATTGACCAAGGCTAATTGCAAGAGTTTTTATGCCCATCATTGATATGTTGTCAGTACATAAAAGATTACAGAGAAATTTCTTGATCGGCTGCCATGAAGACATTTTTTTATTATTAAAACATTAAAAGAAAGTTGCACTAATCTGGCTCTGTGCAGCATCCTCCATCTTCACTTGGTGATGAGCAGTGCTTGAGTTCTAAACTAAGAACCACCCATTTCTAGGCTTTCTGCTCTAAGTTCATTTTGTGAGGTGCTAAGCACCCATAAACTCACATTTCCTTTGCTGAGAGCTTATCCTCACCCTGTGACTAATTCAGTACATTGGGGGAAGAGCTGATACAAAGTAAGTATCACCCTTCCTTAAAGCCAAACTAGAGAGTACTCTCTGTAGCATCATTTTTTTAGTGAAACAAAAGGAGTCTTCTGGCCACACATTCAGAGCCAAGTGTGAGTTTCAAAGCTGACTTGGTGATTTTTCACTCCTGCTTGGGCAAGACTCCTGTTGACTTAAACATTGCTTGAAGTGCATTGATTTTCTCATTGACTTCACTGGGAAATGGAATTCCTTCCAAATGCCTATGGGAATCATGGGGGGACACTTAAATGCTTTTAGCGTTGTAGTGTCTTCTGGCTCCAGCCATGCCCCATGAATCTGTTTATTAAACCAAACTTGGATGATGTGTTGGTAGAAATAATACAATTTGTGTTAGATAATGCATTGAGGTTTGACTGGAACTTGTGCTGAGCTAGCTGTGTAGATCTCTTTTTGCAACCCTCACAGAGAGACATGAACTTAGGAACTGCTATACATGCTTAAGATATGTAGTGAGACAGTGAGGTACAGTATAAGCCAGAGGCCTTCTTCACCTTAGAAATCGTCTTATAAGCAACACATCTTCTCAAGGTGTCATTTTGCTTTATAAACATGGTGATGGAAAGAGGCTAATTGCAGCTGAGTGGAGCAGTTATGTGTAAGTACATGACTTAACACACTGGTTAGCTGATCATACCAGTCCTTTGGTTCTTACCAGCTTCTTTAAAGGAGGCAGCACGGGATCCTTCATGCTAGGAGGGAGCTGTGCCAGCATTGCTGAGTGTGGGATTAGGAGCCATGGCCCAGCCCTGCTGTAGTGCTGGCAGCCTTGCCAGCTTCCCTTTCCAGCCTGATGCCTGTGCCCACCAAGCAGTTGGGATTAGAGGCATTACTTTTGTGTTTAATCTCCTTTTAAACAGTGTTTGCTTGTGCACGGACATGCTTCTTGCTCTGAGCCTAGCTTGGATCTCAGGCTGAGCAGAATTCATGCTGCTTTCAAGTATCACTTCATTGCCTCAAATTGAGGGAGAGGTTGTGACAACTTGAAGCTGCCAAAAAGGAGGTCAGTATTAAGGTGTTGGGTGGCTGAGTGCTAGGAAACAGAAGAGGGCTGGAGGCACATCAGAACGGATCCTCATTTTGCATAACACCATTTGGGATCAGGTGGATGGCCTGGTGCCATTGGAATGGGATGTGGGAGACCTGGCTCCACTCCCCAGCTCAGTTGCAAACTTCCTGTGGGATCTCTGGCAAGCCATTTTATTTATACCACTGATGAGTTTTCTGGAGTATGGGGTGCAATAAAAGCAGAAATAATACCCTTCAGTCATTGCTGCGTTACATTACTGGACTGGGGCTGCAAATAAGGCCCAATACCAGCTAATTAGTCAGGTTCCAAAATTTCCCATCGAAATCTAGGGGAAACAAGTACCATAGACAGGAACTAGGAGCCAATTTATTTGGATACATTGAGACTAATGACTAATTTCATACAAGGATCTGTTCAGCTGATAAGGAGAATAGGCAGGACCAGTGGGTGATCCTGGCACTACCTCTTGGACCTCCGATTTTATTTTCTCTTAGCTACTTACAGTAGTCTTTTCTAAGAAGTAATGATAAACCCTGGGATGCAGAACTCTTTCTAAGGTGCTGAAGATCCTGCTGTCTTCCTGCCTCACCTGGCTGTACAGGTGATTTCACAAGCTGTGTGTTCCTTAGGGCACAATTTCTTGGAGGGAGGAGAAAAGGAGTTGGTTGTTTTGTGGAGCAGAGCTTTATGATGTGTGTTACTAATAAAGCTGAGATTAAAACAAGTTCCAGAGACAGACAGCTGTGTGTACAGAACAAACTGGAAGCAGGGAGTGTGACAGTGCAGAAGATGGGAGTGTAGGGTGTTGGTAGCTTGCAGAGAGGGTAATTGAGTACTGTGTAATACTCTTTTGCATTTTTTTAGAGCATGTCACAGTTTTCTTAGGAGCCAGCAGTGAAACATTGAAACTCTGCAGTGATGTTCCAGAGGACACTCCGAGCAGCAGAGTGCTAAACCCCTTAGTTTGGGTGTCCTGGGGTCTGTGTGCAGTTCTTTCTTTGGTTCCTTCTTCATCATCCCCCGTTTGCAGACTGCTTGTGGTTTTCAGACCCCACGGCATGGGACACGACCTGAACTGCTTCACTTAACAAACCCAAATAGCTGGAGCAGTTATTTTGTTGTTTTTTATGATAAATGAAATGCCAAGTTTTCCATCTTTGCTTTTTCTCATGGCCCTTTAACCCATGTGGTAGGCTTATTTAGGGAACAAGACAAGCCTGGATGCAGTCCCAGAGTTTGCAGTAGCTTCAGATGCCCCTCCAAAGGTTAGGATACTTCACAGGGGATTTGTTCTGCAACAGAGAGGCTAAAAGGAAACCCATGCTAGTTACTTTTTGCTTTTGATTTTGCTCTAGTACTGCCCTGAAAACCAAGCAACAAGAAAAATTACAGAGGCAGCATTGTTGCAGTTGGGTCTAATACAATATTTTCTACTGTTGCCCCATACCAGAACTTCAAAATGTTTGTAGGAAACATTACACATGCGGGATTATTGTTCCTATTTCTACACCTTTCCAGCAAGAAAAGGCGTATTATGCCTTTCACATAAAAATGCAACTGTTTTACTTTAGATATGGTTCTGTGCCACAGTGTGTGCAGTGTTTCTGGGGCTTTCAGTAAAATGGATATTGGAATTAAATTGTGCATGCTTATACATGGCATTCAATGTCTGTGTCTTTACTCTCTGCCTTATGCCCTTGCAATTGCATTAGCAGGGGTTACATTGGACTGATTGTAGGAGGATTTGGTCTTGTGCCTATGAACAGCACAGATTTGTACCTGTGGAACAGCGCTGTAGCGACACTGGTGCACATAACATACCTGAGATTTAACATTTTGTTTCCTGTTCTAGGATATGATGATGCCTCAGAAACAAACTTGAGATCTTACAGTGTTCATTCTGCTAAACATGTGCAAGAGAACCGTCCTGTGCCCATTCGCAGAAAAAGAAGCATTGGTAAGAAACAAGCTGTTTGTACTTTGGGCATGAAAGCAGAGGGGGTGCCTTTGGTCAGCCAAGCAGGACATTGCACTGGAAAAATGTGACATGCACAAAGGAAAAAAAGGGCCATTTCTTGCTTCTGCCTTACTTTTTGCACAAAACGAGCCATTGCCTGAGAAGCTGTCTTCTGGAGGATGTCCATAGGAGACAGACATGCACAAATTCTTTACATTCACTTTCTTGTTGCAGCATGTAGGAAAGCTAGACCTCAGTTAGAAAATGCTGTGATATTCAATGTATAATTCATAGTGTGGGGAACAACTACAGCAGTGTGCTTTAAAAAACATCAACAGTTGGTAGAGTTTTCAGTACAGAAGCTCCACAAAAGGAAACAGCTTGACTCTTTATTCACAAGAAAAATACAATTTATCTCAGAAATTAAAAGCCATTGATGGAAACGCTGGGGCATTGATTTCTGTCACTGTGTAGGGTACCAGGCATGTTTACAGGGGATTTTATCCTTATTAATGATGATGAGGATGCAAAAAAATCCCAAATATAAATTAAAAAGGAACGTGCAAATAGGATTTACGTGCAGTGCTTGTTCATCTGATTAGGTGTGGGTGTTCCACCATTCCACTGGCCTGTGGAAAACATCCATGGTGCTATCCCTGGTGGGTAATTCAGTGTGTTTGTCCTTGGAGCTGTGGTGGCAGGCAGAGATAGCCCAGCTTGCTGTCAGCAGGGATTTGCAGTGTGAGTTGGCAGGCGCCCGGCGCTTTGGCTGCCTGGGGAGAGCAGCGGTGCTGAAGCAGCCGGCGACGTTGGCACCTCACCCTGCAAGGTGCTGGATGCCTCCCCACCAGAGGCACTGGGAACTGGGTGTGCTCAATACCTTGTAGGAGTTGCCAGCTATCTTGCAGTATTGCATCTGTTAATTTTCTTGAGTTCATGGCACTGGGGGCTGAGAGTAAGGATTTTCACGCTATTTAGTCTATTGAAATGCATCTTTCAAAACTAAGCCTAGATTTCCATGTTGCAGGCACAGGCTAGGCCTGAGCTTCTTGTACTTAAGAACTAAGTGAAGAAGTACAGGCAGTGTTCCAGTTCCCTGACACATCTAACCCAAAGCTATCACAAGCTTCCACTGTAAGGCAAAAAAAAAAAATCCCAGCTGTCTTTGGAGAACTTATCAGCAAACAACTTGTCCCTGAAATTGCTATTTTTTTCTGGACTGTTTTGAAATATCAGCTTGACTTCTTAAACAGTTCCTAGGTTGATGATGATACGTGGTTTGGATCATGGCAGCATCAGACAGTAGTACAGAGCTACTGTCTATAATCCTAATTAAGCTCACCTTACCTGAGCCCACTAGGATATTGGTTTAACTGCAGTTTTTTTGGTCATGCTGCTCTGGTGGCTTTGCCTCATTCAAGAAATAACAAATGAAATAAAACCCACCATCTACAAAGCTCTGATGGCTGCAGAAAAAATGGCAGTTGCCCTTTGGAATGGTGGATAAACCAGACTCCCTGATGTGGGGATGTTAAAGTTCTGGAAGTGGAAACCCAAGTCTTGAAAGTTTCAAGCTGGTGCAGGTTGTTGCCCAGCTGTGCAAATTGGTATGATACAGATAATCCTCAGTTTAACTTCTGAGGCAGTGTTTGCTAGGTGTGATGGGATTTGTGTGAAGAGGTGCTGGAAAGCAACAGCTGCTGTTGCACAGTCACTCTGAGGCTGTACTAGGGGATCATCGAATGTGGAGGAGCTCCTGGCTTGCTGTCACTTCCAGAGCCAGGATTGCCTTATCTCATGGCATGTGCTCCAAGCTGTGTCGGGAGCCAGGCCACTGGAAACCCTCATTTTAGGGCTGGGCTTTGGGAGCGAGTCAAGCTTGTCCCCAGGGCAACAGCACAGCTCAGCTGTGAGCACACAGCGCTCAGCACTGGCTCGCCAGTGAGCAGTGGGGACTGGAGCACTGGCCCCACGTGTGCCTCATCCCCGTGGGTGCTCACCTGGGGCTGTGACTCTCCTGTGCCCGCAGAGGAGGCCATCCCGGCGGTGTGCAAGACGCGGACGGTGATCTACGAGATACCTCGGAGCCAGATCGACCCCACCTCGGCCAACTTCCTGATATGGCCGCCCTGCGTGGAGGTGAAGCGCTGCACCGGCTGCTGCAACACCAGCAGTGTCAAGTGCCAGCCCTCCCGGATACACCACAGGAGTGTCAAGGTGAGCAGGGGCTGCAGGGCCCTGCCTGGGTCCTCTTCAGCCTGCAAACTCCCCTTACCCCTGTGCCTGTGTGACCCAAATCTCTGCTGGCCATCCTCACATAGAATAGCCCTCTCCGTTTATGGCCTTTCAAATTACGTGGTCATTGGAAAATCTTGGGTTTGGATTTGGTTTTCACAGGATTCCCTTTAGGTTTTCTCTCTCTCTTTTTTTTTTTTTTTTTTGGCAATGAAAATAAAGTTGATTGTGCCTTTCCCATGATCTCGCACAGTACAGATCTTAAAGTTAAGAAGATAAAATGACTCAAGGGGCATTGGACTTAAAAAAATAAATAAATCACAGTATGGAATGCTGTTTTCTTAATTAAATATTATGCAGCCTAAATTGGGCTTTTATATTTGACAACATAACACTTTTGATCTGAAAAAATGTGTTTCAAATTATCTTACCCCAGGGATAGAAGACTCAACAGCTTCATGCTGTATTTACTCATTAGACTAAATCCCTATTGCAACTTTCCAGTAAAGATTACGTGAAATATTTATGTTCATTTGGCTTCACTGTGTTCTAATTTTTATCAGTATTTAAACAAGTACTGTTGATCTACATCTGTGTGTAGGAGATTAGACTTACACTTAGCATTCATATTGTGAAGACTCTGAGTTCTTGTTGCCCTGAATTTCTTAAGAGTAGAATTAAAATAAACCCACCACATTCTTGAAGGTAAAATTGCTCAGCACAACACACTGATTGCTGCACTTGCAATGGATTTCTTGAGAAAAGCACTGTTCACTTAGTGCTGTACATCCTAAAACAAAAACAAGGCACCTAAGCCAATGAAAAACATTTCATTGTTTTTCATACACTGTTTTTCGTACATGCAGACGTGTCTGGGCAGAATTTCTTTTTCTTTTCTGTTTCTGAACATCTGAGAACAATGTTTTTGTATCCAAATAAGCTGGAGAAACATCTGAGATTCCCTCAGTGTTCCCAAAAATAATCATACTTTACACTTGCTTGCTGCCTTGCCTTTGTGGGATATGCTTTGCAGAAACAATTAAAAATTATATAAAAATTTGGATCAATAATTACTTGAGGGCTGAGAACAAAGTGGGGAGATTGAAGGACTACAGTTGTAAACCTTTCTGAATAGAAGCTAAACAGCAAAGTGCCTCAGGGCTGTGGTATTTAGTGCTGTTGCCTTTGGGTTTGATGCAGCTTCCACTTGATTTTGTGTAGCACAAACATTTACAGAGCAGCTGGCTGTGCTCAGCAAAGAGCTGAGATGTGTGTGATGAACTTGCTGTTGGTACCTGTGTATGATATTGAACAATATTGTGAGATTGTGTTTCTCTCCTTGCCCCGAGGGATGGGGGAGATGACAGATGAGACAGAGGGTCTTGGCTGTCCCCCTGCTGCTGGGACAGCCAGTGTTCCCTAAGAGCTGCAAACTCCTGGCAGCAGCTTTGCAGGATGGCACTACTGGGGCTGCTTCCCCAGCACATCACCACGTTGAAGGAATTTTAGTCTCTCAGCCCCTTGTAGTGCTTTTAGATTTGCATTCATTTTAGTAGGGCACAAGCTAAAAGTAGGCTCAGCTGAGCAGCTGCTTTTCGTGGCTGTGTAAATATATTGCCACCAGCAATATCAATATACGTCAGCCAGCTTTGGAGGACATTTTTTTTTTTTTTTCCAAGCTCCAAGACTGCTCCAAACAGTCATTAAGTAGCAGGGGAAAAAAAGGACAAGAGGTCAAGCAGGAACAGGATGTTCATTGTAAAGGTTGTAGGCTGACCCCCCTGTAACACCAGAACTCTTAGAACAGAATTCATATTTATGCCCTCCAGAGTCAGATCCCCTTGTAGCTTTGATGTAATTGATGGTTTTCTGAGCCTTTTGCCAATCCTAAGTTTAGAGCTGAATGTCTGCTCATGCCATTAAGTAGCTGGCTCAGAGCGAGGGTCCCTGGAAAGGTGGGAGCGGTTTTGGAGAGCCTTCTCAGCTGCTCTGCAGTGCATTGGAAAGCCAGCTTGTGTTTTCCCCTGATGTCAGACTGCATAAAAGCTCTCTTTTGATGGAACATTGAAAAGGCTTTCCCCGCTTCCTCCTCATTGACAAGGTAGTGAGATCATAGCTGGCCCATTCACACTAGAAAAATGTTCATCCAGAAAGGTCAGCAAGTGGGTTTGCATCATCCAACAGGCCAAAGCAAAGGGTGTTTTCTTTGTCTCACTGAGGGCCACTGTAGTCAAGGTTAAGAGACGGCTGGGGCAGTGTGGGAGGAGCAGTGGAGGTGCTTGTGTTGGGGCATTTCATTCCTGGGACATGATTCAAAGGCTGGAGGGTTCAGGGATGTCCTTTCTTCATCTTCACTGAGCTCTCATCAGTGAAATACCATTAATGTGGAATTGAAGCTGTAGGGACGCTCCTAGCCAGGGGGGTTGGTGGAACAGCTTCCCTGAAATGGGTCTTGTAAGGTTTCCCTTTCACAGGGTGGGTTTCATTAGTGCAGGGTGGGTTTGCCCTGCATAGTGACAGTGATCCCATGAGAGCACAGACTCTGGCCCTAAAGACATCTCTGTTCAGCAGCTGCCCCTGCACAGCCCTCAGAACTCAGACTGAGATGGAGAGGCTGGCTGGGAGCTGCTCTTTGATGGGAAGGAAAGGATTCTATTTCTCTCCTCGTAGAGCAGTGGTGGCAAGGATGGGGGAGTTACAGAGAGATTTTCTCCTCTGTGTGCAAAAGCATTTCAGTAACATCTGCAGATCCTGTTGCTTCTGTCCAGTGAGTTCAAGTACTAACCAAGTATCAGACCATAATTTATTTGGGGGGGTCTGAACAAGAGTCTTCCCAAGAGGCTTTTTGAGCATGGTGTTGTTCTTGGTGGGTTTGGTCACAGAAGCAGAAAATCATTAATATCATGGAGCAAATCCTGCCTATACTACTAATTCAGAATAGCCGAGCTGAGCAATATGATTGTTTGCAGCAATGCTCATATGCAAATTAAGAAACAAGAGCTAAATTACCCCATCTCCCTCAGCTTTGCCTCAGGTTGGCCTTGAGCAGAAGCCATCCCAGTTTCAGCCATTTCTGCATATTCAGTGTTGGTCTGATCTGGGGAATCGTAACCTGGTATATTCTTAGAGTACATTAATGTGAGGATGAGGTGCAGAGAGAAGGAGCTGGACAGGAGGGAATGCAGGAGCAGCTCCTCAGCTGTCACTGGTGAATTGTTCAGAGGTTGGAAAAAAATGCTGGAGTTCAGGATGAGCTGTTCAGCAGAGCTACCCAGCCTTAGAGCAGGCTGAAAAGGCCTTGCAGAACACATGGGCTGTGTAGGTGAAATGGCTGTATGTCACATTTGCAGGTTTAATAACCTTTTTCTTCTGCCATTGGGATAAGCAGCACTTGGATTGAGCTGTGGCTTAACTGCAATTGCAGGCAGGACCAGGTGTCAAAGGTCAGTTAGGAATGGGAGAAACACAGGGAACCCTGACAGAGGTGAAGGCGGAAAAGCAGCGAGGTGCCCTTGGAGCATGGGAAGCCCTGTCAGCCTGGCAGGGTCTGGCTGCTCTGCTCAGGCACACAGAGACCCCACACAGCCATTCCTGCCCTCCTGTCCCTGCAGCAGTGACTTGCCAGGCCCTGAAGGCTCCTGATGCCTCCTCTGAGTCCCTCTTGACTCATGTCTTCCTCACAGACAGTTTTCTTTCCGTTGTATCAGCACGCATTTATTTTAGTATGGAAGCAATAGATGATTCCAAGAAGTGCCCTCATTCAGTTGCTTTTTGGGCTGTTTCCATCCAGTATTTAGGTATCAGCACATGAGTTCTGCTGTTATGAGGAATTTTCTGTGCTGACACTTCTTGCGAGCTCCTGCCCATGATAAATTTTAGCTTCATACTGGAGGTGTCTGGACATTTCTGCTTACAGTCTTGGGTTTTTTCCCCCCTGCTATTAATCCCTGATTTCATCTCTCCCAGAGAATCTCTAAAAAAAAGTGTTCCCATGATGTTTCCATTAGGCCACATATTTTTATCAGATTGTATTTTTGTTTTTACTTAGCCACCACACTGTATTGCAGGATGTAGACCTAGAATCTACACTGATGCAAGTGTGGTGTCACTGAGTATATACCATTTGAGAAGCTAATCAGTTATTTCACTGTCTTGCTCTCAAAGAGTTTTTATGTAGTGATATTTTCTGGAACTGGAGGGCTTGAGGGTTTTTATTTTTGTTACATTAGAGACAGGTAAAAGGAGCTTGTCGATTTGTTGAGGACTGACCACCTCAAAGTTCTGTGTAATACACTTGAGAAACTGTACAATATGAACACCAGGGAGAAAAATACAAAGAAGAAAAAAACATTTGTACACAAGGCCAAATCCCATGCTGTTGGCACAGCTACCCCTGTTTATACCCACCAAAAATGTGACCTGCAGCCTTCATTGTTGTAGATCAGCATTGTGTGTGGCAGCAGGTGTTAACAGGTGACACAGACACAGCAGCTTATCTGGTTTGTGCTGCTTCACTTCCAGTATTTGCAACATCTACAAAATGACATTCCTTTAACTTGTGTAGCGTGAAGTAGGGCAGTGGAACGTGTGCTGGATTGTATTTTAACTACAACACTAAAAGCCAGCTTTAAATTGCTGCATAAATTCATGATGATCCTCCACAAAGTATTACTGATTCTGGATTTTTAACTGTTGTTTAATACCAGATAGCCACAGGAACTGCATATATCTTTCAGTTTGTAAAACCAAGTGAAACAAGGACAGGCTTTTAAAAGCTTGATTACAGTTTATTTTTGTTGCATATAACTTTCAATGAGGCCGGTTTATCCTAACAGCTGTAATAAGCATGGCAGATCTGAGAGCTGTTTTGTGATTGCTGGGTCCCTTTCTTTGTCTCTGATGATGGAGGTGTCTTAATTACTGTTTGTTTTCATAAATTTTAAGGATTAGTCATCCTTTGACTCCAGATGACTCAGTTGTACCATACATTTTCAAATCATCGTGTTCAAAGGCTTGATGGAGTTGGGTTCTGATAGGAAATTTTGAAACTACTTCAACCCATAGTTAGTCTTTCAGATAAAGTGTTCTGGTATGTCATGGCCAGCTCTTAATCTGTTTACATGGAGACCTGACAGTTTCAGAATATACCTTTTAATGTGGGTACTTTGGTTATTGCATCTGTCTCTGTAACTTTGGTTTGCTGGATGAAATGAAAATCATCTCCAGATCTGTTGACACAAGGGGTGGTGACTAAAACGTGGTTCTGAACTCCCTGCTGTGTGAAAGCTCAAGCAGATCTCCCATTGGCTTTAGAAAGGCCAGGATTTTGCTCTAGCTTCTCTCACTGGCATTCAGAGGCCCTTGATAGTTGTGACCCCAGAGCCAGAAGAGTTTTTCTGGGAACATGGAATGGAATGGGTTTTTCCAGCCACCACTCTCATTTTGTGACACTCTTGTTCCAGTTTTGAAAGGGCAGGGGAATGATTTTCACAGTGTGAAAATTGATTTGGAGCATTGCATCCCCACCAAACATACAGGGAAATCATGGCTGGGAGTGTCACTGTGGATGCTTTATTTGGTAGTGCCTGGAACTTTTGGATGGACCAGCCCTTATGGCTTTGTCATGTAACTTCTGTAGAGACAACCAGCCTCCCCTGCTCCCTCATCTCTCCTATTTATACTGCATCCCTGTGATTTGTAGTCTTCTTGTTTGCTGGGACAGCCACACTGCAGTGCCCAGTTGTCAGATGAGGAGGTCTGAGAAGCCATGATTTAATTGCAGTGATTTCCTTTGCAAGCAAATGCTCACCACCTATTCTGCAGTGTTCAACACAGTTGAGAGCTAAACACTGCACCCTCACAAACTCTCTAGCACTCTCCTTGCCCACATTAGGCCATACTCCCTTGCATGGCCCTGACCATCATGCCCACTACACTTAGCACAAGTCAGTGCCCAGCATCCCACGAGCCATTTCAGCACCCCAGAACATCAGTGCTCTGCCCTCTCTGCCATTCCTCCTCTCCTGGCTGCCATCCTCTGGGTCAGGATGTCCTCGTGTTCAGTGTCCCCCCCCACCCCAATATCTTTCTGTTCTGCCTTGGTTTCCTTCAGATGAGAGATCCATATGTAGCCAGAGCTGCTCCAGCATGATCCTTCCTCCTACCTCAACTTGCCCTCCAGACTTTTTTGTTTTAAGGATGCCAGAAGTGGAGCAGTGCAGTTGTGAACAGTTGGAAGGACTGGGGAGAAATATTCTGTCTGCCAGCTTTCCACAATAAAGCCAAAGGCTGGACCCAGTTCAGGAGTGGTAGTTCCCTTGGACCTAAAAACTGTGCTTGAGAGCTCTTGTGAACAAGCCCCAGGTTATTGCAGGGGATGAGTAGGAGTGAAACAACTTTCTAAGGTGATGTTCAGATCTTGGTCGTGTAGGGTTGAGCACTTCATTTTCAGAGGGCTCTGAAGACACCAATTTTTAAATAATAAAATGTATTACAAACCAATCTAATGCCTTCACTGTCAGCCTTTAACAACACCTACAGAAGATTGTGCTAAAAGTGGCAGTTTACAAGAAAAACCACTGATTTGAATCTGTATAGAAGTTTATTGTGATACATGTGGAAACTGAGTTGCTTAAAACATCAAACCAAAATGAATGGGAAATTGTTTTATCTCTTGGGGGAAAATTGTTTCGAACTACTGAACTTGAATAAACAAATAGTCTGTGCAATAAATAGTTACACGATGCACAATTAAGATAAAAGATGATTAGTATGCTAACATTTCATATGGGTTTGGCTGCATTAAAAATAGAGGTATATAGTTATCTGTCTTCAGTTCTGAACTGTAACCATGTTGATGTCTCTCAGTACATACCTCATCGTATTTTATAGGTGGCAAAAGTGGAGTATGTTAGAAAAAAGCCAAAATTAAAAGAAGTTCTGGTGAGATTAGAAGAGCATATGGAATGCACCTGTACATCATCAAATACTAATTCAGATTATAGAGAAGAAGAAACTGGTATGTTTTCCTTTTATTTTTGCATTAATGCTGATTTCATATGGACCTCATTTTTATATTAGTAAAGAACGTAAAACAAAGGTTGCTTACAGTGAACTGAGTGGAGAAGCTCCCAGCTTCTTCTCTGTGTTGAAGATGCCAAATGAGGGCCAGTTTGTGCTGTATAAGGAGCTTGGATTTCAAATTTAATGTGTCTCACTTCTCATTAGGTTGGCCTTTAAATAAATACAAATGTCCAGTAGTGTTCAGGTCTTGCTTCACTAAGTTAAAGGTTGTCATGTTGCAGCTCATGGATGAACTCTGTTGCCTAATTTCTTTAGACTTTGTGGATAACACTGAGATTTACTTGACCTTGGGGAAAATATGAATGAAATTAATGTAAAGCACTTGGGAATAAATTCAGAATTCAGGGCTAAGGAGTTAGTTTGGAAACAACATTGCTCATTCCTGTTGTTTCCTTACGTATGTATACTCAAGAATTTGTCAGTTGTTGCATTAAACCTAAATTTGCCTCGTCAAGACAACCTTTGAGTTACAATGGGGATAGATTTGTGGGGAAAAATTACTTCCAATCTAGCTTTCATAAAATCATTCTAAATTAATCTAAAATCATTGGCTCTGATCTACTTACTACAGTGCAATCAATGCAGAGCTCAGCACACTTATTCAGGAAATCCACTATGGTAAAAAGGACATTTCCTTTTCTCCTGATACTGGTTGAAGGCTGCTCTAAAAGTTTGTTTTGCACCTGTGCAGGGAATTTAAGGATGCAGTAGAACCAGCCCAAAATTAAAGAGTCAGTGAAGAGCAGGTAAACATAGGAGGAAAGCTGCCCAAAGGTGATAGATTTTGTAGGTGGCTGGGTGAGAAAGGGTTTTCTCTACTGGCTCCATCCAGCAGGGAGACATAAACCTGGTCCAAGCAAATGTAAACTTCAGTTGCTATGTACAGAGCAGAGGAGTTAGAGCTTCTATAAAAGCAAAGTTAGACCTCTGCTGCAATTTTACTGGACATCAATTTACCATCAGAGCTGAGTATTTAGCTGAAACTAGGTGGAGTTATTGGACAAAACCACATATAAAGTGGCTATTTTTAATGTGGGTATGGTTTGATACATTTTTTATGTCTCCCGTTTGGAAAAAAAGTTTAATTAGATCAATTTCAGTTTTTCACATTGTCTTTGATTGCCATAGATTAAGCAGCTATGATTTTAAGATCAAAATTTTTGGTTTTGATATGTGTAAAAGCTGGGGCAGAATTATCATGGAAAAATACCTATTTCTAGGATTTAATTACTGATAGGAGCAAAACTTGCACCCAGCAAGTGGATGGTGAGCTGAAAATAGCTCAACTCCAGAGCTGAAGGCAAATGTTGAGTACTGCATGGTAACAGTAATTATAGATGGATCCTGGGAATGACGTGGGCAATGCCAACTTCGTTTATTATTTCTTTACTTTTGTGTAATTACTCTGTAAACTCAATGTCAAATCAGACGTTATAAAGTTATTACTTGAATGCAGAGGATAATGAGATTTCTTTGAAATGTAAACGGTTTGAGTATTTATGGCTTCAGTGTTACACGAAATGCATTACCTTAGGGCTTTTCACCAGCCCTGCCCTTATGTTAACAGGAAGGCCTAGGGAATCAGGTAAAAAACGGAAACGAAAAAAGTTAAAACCAACATAAAACCTACTGGAACTATTTGATATTCAGGTAGGACCTATATGCTGAACACCCTAATAGCACAAGTACTGGAAAACTTAATCAAATATCATCACTTCAACTTAATCACTGTTCGAAATCTTGACACTTGCTACCTGAAGGCTGCAAAGAGATTAGATTTGATTGGCTTTGATTATTCTACCTGCTGGTATTTTCCCTTTAAGCTCCACATCACCATCAGCATCTTACATTCTTGAGCTACTTCCTTTTCTTGCCTTTTTTATTTCTTTTTTATTGGAGGGTGCTAATACTTCAGCTTCTGAAATCTCAAGTTCCATTTCCTCTGCTTGTGTTTCATTATTATTGATTTCTGAGGTCAAAGCATCACGTGATAATGCATGAATGAATTGCCAGGTTACAAATTGTTGTGTTCCCAGTCCTTGGCTGTGAAACATTCAGTGCCCATACAGCAAATATTATTATTTGAGTGACCATCAAACCCATGTTCTGCCGTGAACTGGGGTTGGTTGCACATGCACCTGACACAGTCTGATGATCTGCTTACTTGAACAGAGAGATGCTAAGAAATGCCTTTTTTTTTGTGTGTGTCTTGCAGAGTCCTGTGTTACTTACACCAGAAAATTAAGATCTTTATTTTTGGTCTGTTCAGTCTCAGTAGGATGATGATAGTCAGTCATCAAAATTTATGAGGTTTTCAGCGTAGTGAAAAACTAACACCCTCTCTGTGCAAAAATGACTGCAATCCTTTGGCCAACATGTTAGCAATGTATGATGATGGCGACACACATTCCAAATTAAATATGGAATTTCCATTTCATAATGACTTGAAAGTATGTAAACTGCAGCACTTGCAACTGATTCTGGTATTTGGAGTGGGAATGATTTGGATTTTGCAGTGTCTGTGCCTAACGCCTGGATGATGGTGAATTTAATTTCAAGCCCCTGTTTTTGCACATGAACTCCCAGTGGCAGTTTTCATTTATACCAATGTATCATTTCTAAAGAATGCTAAACTTGATATCCTGTTTCAGATTAACAGGTATTTATTGGGAGTAGTATGATAGAAGCAAAGATTTTCTAAAATTCAACTTTAAAAGTGAGCATGTAAACTCAATCAAAACAGCATTTAGAACTTCTTGTCCCAGGTTAGTGACTCTTCATGCAGAACAGTTTTTTTTTTAAGTCATCTACTTCAAGGACAGGACCTTTGATTCTAATCATAGAGTTATTGTATCTTTTTTCTCTCCTGCAGATGTAAGGTGAAAATAAGCTAGAAAAAAAACTTCTCTCTGGGACATGGATGTACATGGTTTGTTACATTCCTGAACCTACTATGTATGGTGCTTATTGACTGTATACTTTATTTGTTCTCCTGTGTGAAAAAACTGGCTCAAAAGAACACTTAATGAGAACAAAGAGACAATGTACATTTGTTTAATGTGACATCAAAGCAAGTATTGTAGCACTCTGTGAAACAATAGGAAGCTTCCCTGTCCAAAAAAGAAAAAAAAAACGAAAGAAAGAAAAACAGAAAAGAAAAAAAGACAGTTGAATGAATGGAGGATACCAAAAGAACTAAAAAACATGACAAAAATCTAAGTGAATAGTGGATTTCTGTCAGAGCAGTCAACGGTGCTTTACGTCAAGAAATGTGCCTGCGTTCTTGATGAAGATGGATGGACACTGGTGGACTTCAGGCACAAAAAAAGCAGGAATGTATGAAATGATCAAATGCCACGCAAACACTATAGAACAATACATCCTTGCTTGGTGGTGTTTTAAAAGTCTATACAAAAAAACCTTCTGGGGAGCCTTAAGTGGATTTTTTTTTTTACACCATAAAGTGATTATTAAGTTTTCTTTTTACTCTTTGCCTAGCTTTTTATTATCTCTTGGACTACATTTGCCAATAACACATATAAAAGACTGGTATAACAATAAGCAGAACACAAAACGTTATGGTATTTCTCCTAGTGGGATGCAAACTAATGAGATGTATTAAAATAAAAATGATATACCTATGCATAATTTTCTAGACGTTTCTTGGTTTATGTTCCCCAAACTCCCCCGTAATTTAAAGCATTACATAAAAGAAAAAAAATAAAAAGAGAAAAAAAAGAGAGATGTGCGTAAACAAATCATAGGATATCCATGCAAAAATCCTTTTTTTTTTCTTTAAGACTTATGCCAGTTGCCTACTAGTGATATTGTGTTAGCAATTGTCATTCTTATCAGTATACAGATACTTTTATTTCACATGTTGGAGCTGTGTGAAATGTACAAATTCTTGTATCTGCGTTGTATAATGTCATGGTGGCATGGGAACTACCTTGCTGCAAATATTTGAACAAAACCTAAAATTCTTTATTTTTGGTAAAATGTTATGCTTTATGTGTATTCAACAGAAATATGTGTTTTTGTAAAGGTGAAGTTTGTATTTTTATCTAAAAATTAACAGTTTTATATACCTGAGAAAGCCTGCTATGTTTTCTTGAACCAAAAAAAAAAAAAAAAAAAGAAGAAAAAAAGAAAAAAAAAGCATTTTGTGGTCATATTTTTGTAGTAGAATAGCCCAAATAACATCAAAATCTATTTTAACTATAGCAGGGCAGATAAAATACTCTGGCACCAGCTCCTTTATTTTCAAAGTGCCAAAGGATTAAATGTTCAGTTCCCCACAGATTGCAGTGGGAGCCACATGGATAAATCCTTCTGTACTGCTTTGGAAATTTAGGGCTGTGCCAGATATGACATGGCTACTCACTTGGCCAAAATCACTGCCCCACCCCAGTAGTTTGGATTATGTACCCTTTGTTTTATTTGGATTATTACATTGGATATGTAAAATGAACTACTGGATTCTTTTATTTGTGAAACATCTACAAAGAGATGAAAGAGTTTTCTTAGTTTGGAACAACAAAAAAGTTTGTCTCGAAGACAGTGTTTCCACTCAAATAAAAATATCTTCAAATGTGAATGAACTGCAGAACCTTCAAACAACAAAAGAGAGCAAGATTTTTAACCTTTCCATTTCTCTAAATATAGTTCAAACATTCCCCTCCTGTTCCTGTAGCTATGTCCAAATTCAACCAAACAAAGCAATGTTAGCTAACAGGCATTATTGGCTTCAGATGCTAATGCAGAGATAGAGTTAGTCACCGTTCTATTTTGTGATCATTTTCCCAGTGTATTTGTTGAGCACCAAAACTGGAAGTACATTTAACTAAGATTGTCTGTGCTTGTTTTCCACTAAGTGTACTGTTCACGATGTTATGCACATGAATGTATGTGTCTGCGTTTAAAAAAGTGTATAAAATGTAATTTATATATTTATGTTTCAGTGGGATGCCAATAATGTTGCTCCGTTCCTTTTTTTTTTTTTTGTCTAAAAGATATCTAATGAAAGAAAAAAAAAAACCAAACATATATCCATTAAATCATGTAGATGAAAAGCATTTTGTGACCCATTCAGACACTGTGCAGGTATGAAAGGATGTCAAAGTCACTTAAGTGGAATAGTTTGCAAAACAACTCTTGGAAAGAGTCCTGTGGTTGGACTTGCATGAGAAGGTTGTGTTTGGGTTTGTGGGCCAGCTCTTTGGGAGTGACTCCCCTGGGTATCCTGGAGCTCTGATTTGCATCACGAGGGAGTCTGGCCTTGTAGCAAAGTCTTGAAAACAAAGCAAACCGAGAGGTTTTGTTGGTGCCAGCAAATAAACGTGTTATGCCAAATTCAGCACACCAGGAGAGAGTGAAGACTGAATGGGGACTTTTCCAATAGCCATTTGTTTGAGACTTGTAGTCTTGAGTTAATTTTGTTACGAGGAATGAAACGCACGAGTCTTTGTTGTCAAGCACAGTGTTCATACAGTATGCGGCAGAAAACACAAAAATCTCAGGGCTATGTTCTCAGCTACTATAAATTGGCAAATGTTTCTGACTTCAGATGGCCCCAAGCTAATTTACATCAGATGAGGATGCAGTCCATGGCTGTTAACTTGTGAGGAGTAGTGTCAGGACATGAGCATCACTTCCTGTAGTCCAGCTGAGCTCTCACCCGCCAGCCTTGGGACCGTGGCGGGTTGTGGGATTAGTCCTCCTTCAAAGTGGCAGATACAACCAGAAGGAGCAGTGACACTAAAGGTTGTGACATGGGAGTCGTTAATTCAAAGTTAAGTTGGACATTTCAAGGGCCATATCCTCAGCTGGTGTAAATCGCCATGGCTCTGTTGCCTGTGATGGAGCTGTACCAGCTTACACCACTTGAGGGGCTGGTCCCTCATTCTTGCTCATCCCTTCCACTCCTCGGTCCCGCAGGGATCTCAGATTGTTGTGTATGGTTAATGTAATCCTGTGTTCTCTAATACTTAAGCACAATAAGTGAATATAAGAATGAGTGTCAGACTTAACTTTGAATGTCCAAGCTCTGAAATGGTTTGTTTCACCATTGTGGCTGTAAATTAAACAGTTCTCTGTGCATTCGTGAATGCCGTGTCATATCTTCTTCTGCTGTCTGCTGGAGGTGGACTCCCTCTGGACTTCTAATGTGCTGCATTTGGAGTGTTACAGGGAAAGGTGTGAGCAGTTGGAGCCACAAGATATCTGATGCACAGCTCTGTTATTTGTGGGGTGGGGGGTGAGTAGAGGGCTTAATGGAGCCGAGGGTGGCCGTTGTCAAAAATTGCACTTCCATGCAATGCTTAACACCTTGTTGGTTTTGTCCTTCCCCATTGTAGGCAGCAGTTTGGGGATGAAATGTTTTTCTGTTTTACGTTCCGCACTCATTTCCTCTGTCCAGGGATCCAGAACTTCTTGGTCTGATGATGTCTTTTTCTGAGGTCTTGTCTGATCAGAAAGAACATACAGAGGGGATTGCCCAAACCCAATCTCAGCATTACAATATGGTGCATGGTCACTAATTCTTTAGTCAGTTCATTACATTGAATTCAGTGCTTTGTCTTTCTAGACCTGTCCTTCAGTTGATTTTGTTGAGTAACACCAGGGATTGTGTGCCAGTTTGCTTTCCTTTTCTCCTGTCCTCTGTCCTGCCTGGCATGTGCTTTGTTAAGCAGACTGCAGCAAGTTGCTGCTCTCCGAGGTTCCCAGGTAGCTCCAGCACTTTGGGTTTAGGCTTTTTACTCCTTTAAACAGCATCCTCCATCCAAAGGGCTTCAACATTCCACTTGCCTGTCCTCCTTAGGTCCATATTGCCTTTCTGGGGGCTGTTTTCCAGCTATTCTTTGCCTGACTTTTCCATCCCTCTTGTTTCTGTCTCTCAGAAATGATTTTCCCTTCCTAAGATGTGTCTCATATCTGTTTTCTCTCCTCCTGCCTGACAGAACAGCCTTTGATCTGGTGGTCTCCAAATCAGTTGGTTTATCTAGGCATGTGCCCTGAGATCCTCTCTCCCAGACCCACAGGCCCATAACTGACCCCTGACATGAAAGGCAAATGCTTTAGAGAAAAAGATTCATCTTTGCATTTGGAAAAATACTGTTGAAGGCTCTTCGCTAAAGCGCTGTCCAATTCCAGCAGCAGTGTGATGCTGCAATAGTGGCATTGAAGCTGTTCCAGGCATCTGACAGTTTAATTAGGATCAGTGGCCCCGTTTATGTTTTAATTTGAATGTTTCAGATTTTATTTTGAAGTTTCAAAACTACCTCAGATTTGCATGCTCATATTTTACTATAATTGAAGGAAATCGTGTTTGTAGGCCCCTCTCATGGCTTTGAAAATGTTCTGGGTAGTTATCTGACCCTCACTTGGGCTGGAAATCATGGTTGCTCTAAGACAGACACCCCGTAGAGGTTTGCAATGAAGAAATTTCCTTGGTGTTTCTAATACACAGTTTGTACTGCTGGCAGATCTCAGAGTCAGGTCAACTCATACGAATCCCATTTAAATTTCCTTTAATTCCAGGTACAAAGCCTATTCCTCAAAAATCAGCCTATGTTTTGTGTCTATTACTCAATTTAATTATTGTCTGTGCTCCCACATTTTATTAGCAAGGCATTATTCCATGTCTGAGCTTTTCTGTGCTGCTCTTTGCTGTAGCATCTCTGTGGCACAGCCTTGAGCTGGTTTGTATCCCTATGTCCTCTGAAATAAAGAACTATTGTTATCCCATTTTAGGCGAGACCGAGGCATGGAGAAAAGCCTGTGCAAGGTCATACAGCAAGGCTGTGGCAGAACCAGGGAGAGGACTCAGATCTGAGTGCTCATCCAGTGCCCTAAATCACACGACCATCTTCCCTTTCCAAGAATGAATCCTTGCACCCTTAGAGCTAAATACTGAAAAGATTGAGGGTAAGTCATTTTGCCTAATTACTGTGCATTGGATACATGATCAAAAGCCACTGCCATATTGTCAGAGAATGTAGTGATTGATGAAAATCCATCTTTCTGCCCATGCAATTATGGAGCCTTTTATCCTATCATGAGCCAGTCATTTCCTGCTTCTCTTAGGAGTCAGCCTTTCATGACTTACGGTCAAAATTATGCACATAGAACAAGACTTAGATTTTATGGGAATTTACAAAAATTCAGTAGACAATTTTCATTCTCCTTCAGTTCAGTGTCATTCCTTCCTTTTATGGTGTGGGTAACTTTTCCATGGGGAGCTGTTTTTATCATGGGCTCAATCTGAATTTTTTTTCCCAGGCCCTGACATGGAAAAACACTTTAAGAGATGCCTGTGTTTGCTCATCTTCAAACTGGTGCCTGAGCATGCTCCTAGGTTTGGACAAACATCCCATTGACCTCAGGCAAATGGAGCAGAGTTGATGCTTTATTTTTTAATTAGTGTGTGCCTTCCTGACACAGGATCCCAGTTGTAGGCTGGGGGTCTTTATGCTCTCAGAGTGTTGAAGTATTTTGTAAGCAACCCCAAAGATGAAGTAACAAAACTTGTATATACAACTAGGAAAACAGCTGGGAGTGTGCCACTCCTGCTCCCATGGAGGTTGCCATTTTGAATTATATATTTGTTATTTTTGGGGAAAATATTTTCTTGGCATTTGTAGATTCAGGACTGCGGTCTCTAATGCCAGTGAGCCCATTTCAGATGATCTGTTTGGGTACCTCAGGATATAGTTTGAAAACTCACAGTTGTGCTTATAACAGATAAATTTGAGATGGGAGAAATTATCGAGAGCAAATTTCATGTGAAATGTGGCAACTTTTGGTTTAAAAAAAAAAAAAGAAGAATTAGAAAGGTAGAATAAACAAGACGAAAGGCTTGATCGCTCTTTTTTCAGTTGTGGCATGCCACCTGTCCCTTTAGTCATTCTGATTACTTGCTGTATCAGGCTAAAGTATGTGCTGAAGTCGCTCAGAATCACTACAACATGTGAAAAGTTAGGACTGGTTCTTGCTGAACTGCTGCCTATTACCATGGCATATGACTGTGAGGTGGGGCCCACAATCACAGTTGTAAATCAAAGAACAAGTCATAGGTTAGGTTCTGTTTTCCTTAGATATTGTCTCTAAGTTTGTTTTCTCTATGCTGGTCTCGAGTGACGTTTGGTGAGCTTTCCAATTAGGTGGAAAGGCATGAGTACCTCTTTCCCAGCCTGAAGGTAAGACAGTGCTAACTCTTAGTCTAGCTCATAATCAATGGATGAAATTCTGGGAGCATCCTGGTGATAGAATTTCTGTCACTTGCAGATTTCATGTCACATTTTTCCAGGGTTACTTCTTCCCATAGAGAGGAATCAAATCATTTATATGTTTGACTTACTAGCAGGCCACTAAATCTGACGTGGTTTGAGTTTTGAGCAGCTCAAGAATTTCTGTTTGGACTTATCCTTGTGTATGCCAGATGTCTCCCAAATTCTTAGATAAAATACACAAAAAAGGCACACTTGAGTGCTTCATCAGAAAAGAAGTTTACATGTGAGGGCTGGAGTAGTCCCTGAAACCAGTAAATAAGGAGCCAAGTTTGTGACAAGTGTTACACACATCTTCAGATCAGACCTGGTGGTTTGGCCTCTATGTACTATCCTTGGTCTTGCATAATGAAGGCAACTGGATTTACTGTCCAGCTTTGAATTCAGAGTAGCTGTTAAATCAGGTGTGCAAAAAGCAGAAGCACACAGAGATGCAGCTGAGCCTATAGTGCTTGAAATCCCCAGGGATTTTGAAAACATCTTCATTCTTGAAAGCAATCACAAATACGTAGGAGAAAAGCATTTTAAACACTTCTGAAAATCCCACCCTGGTTTATTTGGCAGGTGAAAAAAGGATCCAGAAGAGATACTCCTTATAAGGATCATTCAGTGACAAAGTATATGTTCGTAGAGAAGGCTCATGCTTAAATCTTTCAGCAGTTAATTATCATCTTTACAGACCATAATACTGGAATACTTCACTTATCAATGCATCAGGGCTTGGATGAACTTTGAGACGCATGAAAACAAGACACTCCTTAGGCCTGTGGTAGCTGTGTGTTCTGGTAACTGATCAACCAATTACATAATTGGTCAGGTCTCTGCCTTGCAGGAGCAGATACAACTCCATTGACTTCTCTGGAGGTGACAGTTACCTGAGAACTGACCCGAAACTCTTGCCACGAAGCAGATAAAGGCTTCATATTTTGCTGTTTAGTGTTGTTGTAAAAATAGACTCATTTCCTGGAGCAGTTAGAACAAGAAAATAGGGAAAAGCAATTTCCCACAGATACTCTTCCACGCTGGAATTCACCGAGGACCCCGGATGCGAACATGTGCTGATAGAAAACATAAAACAACAGCTTTGTTTAGGGAAGCCTCTGACCTGTCAAAAATGCAGAGCATTTCTTACCAGACTTTTCCTTGGCAATTAGTGGGTAGAATTACTCATAGAAATTGTTTTGTTTGCTCACAAGGGGAGAAGTAAGACATAAATTCAAGATAGCCCCTCTGACCACAAGAAAGACTCTGTTCACAGAGGGCCTATGGGTGAAGTGCTGTGTGGCCTCAGCTCCCTTTGGGGATGAACTCAAACTTTCAGACCTCAGTGAAGTATGAAGGACCCCTCCATACTTGCTAGATATCCCTTGCTGGATTTTTTTCAGCTGTCTAAGGGATTTGGGCATCCACTTTTAATTCATTTTTATGTAACTTTAGAGAAACCTTTGTTGGCTTCAGAACATCTCTGTCTTTGTTCTGAAGAGAGACTAATTTTGACCTAACAATATCACTCTGACTTCTGCCTTCCATCTCTAGGCAGCAGCACTCAAACCTTGGGTTTCAGACACTTCAGATGGGGAGCCCCCTTCACTCCAGCCATGCTTCACCTTTCCTTGGCACTTTGGCTCTACATGCATTTTCTGCATGGAGGAGGTGCTGGTTTAACCTGAAGACCAAGGAAGTTTCAAAAGGCCAGATTTCACCTCTGGGCCCTGCTCAGCTGCTGGTGGAGTCTTTGTGGGGCCAGAGGAGGAGGCAGAGAGGGAGGAGAGATGCTCCAGCACTTCCAGCGTGGGTGAGGGCTGAGGGCTCTGTGCTCACACACTTGGAAGTGAGGACAATTCTTGGCCCAAACTCCCCCACTGTAAAGCATTCTGCTCAGAGGTCTCCTTGGAGCCAGGAAGCTACTCAGAAACCTGCCCAAGATCTGAATGCCCCTTGACTGCAGGGGGTTTCCACAGCAAAAGTGACAGAAGCAATTTATCCCACATAGAGTGGTTTCTCCAACAGGCCGCGTAGGAGTCGGACAGGTTGATGCTTAGCTGGTGTACTTCACTGATTGCCCCAAATTCTGCTTTTAAATCAAAGTTTAACTGTTCTGGGACATGTTTATTGTAGAGGTGCTTCAGAAGAGCTTGCCTAGCTTGTACCCATTTGTTGTGAAGAGCCTCTGGCCCATCCAGAGTGGTCGGCCTACGCCTGCTTAGCTAAAGGGTTTTGGGATCTTGCAGCTGGGGTGAGTGAGAGCAAATGTTTCCCATTAGCTCCCTGCATCCCCTAAGTTGTGATTCATCAAGGGAGACAGTGCAAAGCTGAACTTGGGGCAGGAGAGATGTTTCTTTGAAGTTACTTGTGCTTAAAGTTAGGCCCGATCTGAGTTGGCTTGCTGAGCTGAGGCCCTGAGGAGCCCACCGTGCTGACACAGTGCAGTTTAGTCTTTTCCTCTTAAGCATTGTCCAGAGTGAGGCGAGTTTCAGAACCTTTCAATAAACCATTCCATAGGAAATGGAGTGGAGGGAAAGCTTTAACTATTCAGTGTTTTTCTACCAATAAGCTCAGCTACACTGGAGAGCCCAGAGCTAAGCTTGCCCTCTCTGGGCCTTCCCCTTCCTTAGTTTCTTTGGAATGTTTCTTTTCAAAGGCAAGTGGGAAAAAAAAAAATCTTAAAATGGGATATTAAAAAGGTGGGGAATTAAGCAGATCATATCATCTTGATTCCTTTATCTCACTTAATTAAGGACAAGTTTGCCAATAGTGATCTGGTATTTCCTAAAACAAGCATATATGAAGAACACTTTGAGGAACTTCAAAAGAATTTTCAGGCTAGATCAGGAAAAGATAAAAACAGAAGTGGAAACTTCTAATACACTTTATATTTCAGTACTTACAGGAAGTACATTGTTGCATAGGATACTAATGAATTCTGCAGGAGGAGGTTTCCAAAAGAAAAATGGAATGGCACCTTCTCTATCTTAGAGAAAAGGTCTGAGGGCTTTTGCAATTATGACAGATATGCAGTGGATTTGTATGGTCATATCACCTGAAGAGAGTCTATCTCTGGCAAAAGGCTATTTGGAGTTTCAAGTGTGTACACTATTGAATTTCTGTAGCAACTTCCTGGTCTAGCTGTGAAAAGTGATAAAGGGAATGGTAAAAGGCTATCTTGCTTTCAGTTGCCCTGTTCTACACCCCAGAGGGAAGAAATGCTGCCCTGTGTGCAGCTGGGTGCAGGAAGCTTGGCAGGACACACTGGAGTGGCTAAGGATGAACACATAAAGTTGGTGCTGATGTTCCCAACCAGATAGTGAGGCCAGAAAAGCAAAAATAGCAACACGGATACTTCAGTACACCAGTGACACTTGTCTGGAAAAATAATTACTTGGCAGAGTCTTAATTAACTCAAGTGAAGAAGTTATTCTAAAATCCTGATTTTGGAATCCCAGAGAGTTAATGCTTTCAGAAAAGATGTGATAAAGGGTTGCTTCACATTTGTAAAGAAATCCTAGGTAACAGGCAACAGTTTTGTACTGTTTGAAGAGTTCTCTGCTGTCAGCAGAGTCCTCTGTGGTCCCTTGAGAGTGGAGGGTTTGTGCCCCAGGCTCAGCTCAAGTGTTCAAGTCCAGGTATGAACATATTTTAGGCAGCAAGGCATTTCCATCAGGACTGAAGCACATGGACATTTTTTTCTTGTGTACAGGCGAGATATTTAAATAGGGGGTGAGTTGCTCTTTGTCTCTTCAGGGCCCCAGATCCTTCTAAGCCTGTGGATGCTGGAAGGCTCTCTGACTGAAAATCCAGAGGCCTTTGCCCTTGTGAAAGTTTCTACTTTTGCTTGGAAGTGAGATTTGGACTCCTGAATTACAAAGATGCTTTTGCAATTGTTATATCTGTCTTTCTGCTTCTTTATAAATCAACCTGCTTGGTCTGAACTGAATGTTTAAATAATAAACAGCTAAAAGACTCTCTGATGGCTTCTTTCTGAGTGTTTCCCTTAGGGAGCCCTTGGGATCACATGGCATCTGCCCTGACCTTAAGAACCTGCTTTCTGGAGGCTTTTTTCAATGCTAACAAACCTCACATTTTAACTAGCTGTTAAATAAGCCAGTCAGTGGTAACTATTCAGGACAGGGATTAGGAGAGTATTCTTGCTGGCATACAAGATGGCTCTGTCCATGTGCTGGCCAGGGATGAAGGGCTGGAAGACTGTGTGGTGGAAGAGACTATTAATGTGATTTTCCACAACTTTCCTTGCAGCTGCATTTTTGAGAGGAGAGAGAGAGAGATGGCTAGGCTTGCAGTAACATGTTGTGCCGTCATAAATGCTACAGCCACCATCTGTTTCCAGCCCACGACTTGAAAGAAAACTGAGCAGTAATCTCATAATTCACATGAGTGTTTTACACTTGTGAACCCTTCCCAACCTTTGTCTAATAATGAGGGGAGTGCATGGTGCTAAGTTTTGTATTTTTCCTGTACGTATTAGTGTTTATTTGTATGTCTTCTCCTGTTTTGTTGTTTTGTGGGTTTAAAAAAAAAAAAATCACTGGGAGGAAAACCAGACTAGTTCCACGGTCAAAAGAAACATAATAAAGGCAAAATCCCAATTCCATTGATCTTGCTGGCAAAATTCTCCAGGAGGAGGTGCATTTAACATTCCTCAGAGTGTCTGTCTTAGTTACTTGCTGATGAAAAGAAAGAGAGACATTAGAAAGGGAAGAGCCAGATTGCTGAACTGCCCTTTCCCTGCAGAAGCAGAACTGCTACAAGAGCTGGACATGTGCATTTTAAACTGAACCATCAGGCAGGATGGTGATGGTAGGTTGGATTTTAATGAAAACAGATTCTTCTGCTAATCTTTGCTTGGGGCTGGCCCTGGGCAGGATTAAGGATCCCACCTGCTGTGCCAAAGACTGCGCTCAGGTTGGGGCTGCTGGTGGGTGGGAAGAACACAAACATCTGAGAGTGGCTCTGCTGAGCGATCCCAGTCTGTCCTGGTGCAGTGCCCTCAGGGAAGCCAAAGAGTTGAGATCATTTAGTTGATGGAAATACTGCTCCCCTCCAGCCTGCAAAGCACGGCTGAGCATCATTAAGGATTTCTTTCTGGCTGCTCTTCGAAACCAAGGGCTGCTCTGTCTCCGGGCCTCCTCTCACCTTTGGACCCAATTTGCACACCTCCTCCTACCACAGCAGAATGAACTCCTGCTCTCCTCTGGCCTTAGGAACAATGGCTTTCATCATCTCTACCAGACTGCAGAGCAGTTCAAGAATGAAAGGGCTTCTCATTTCATATATCCCACTGCTGCTAGAGCTATAAATCATCGATGGACTGAATTTATAGCCAACTGCTACTGCAAGCAAGTGAAATTTATTTTGTGTTGTCATATGTATGGTCAAACTGTCCAAGAAGTTGCCAAACAAAGAACTGAGCTGCTGCTGCTGAGCAACCCATTCAATCTATTCTCATTTTATTTAAAAATAATAAATAACTGTCAATCAAAAAACTTATTTTGACATATGCTACCTGCTGGGTGATCTGCAGTATCTCCAGGATGTCTGTAGGTGGAAGATAGCTGCTAGCTGTTGCCAGGTCCAGCAGATATGACATGAAGTTCCACCAAGAAAAGATTTATGGGCTCAATAGGGTTGGGGACAGGTTAAGGGCCACCTCCTTTTTTAGCATTAAAAATTAAAAATTTTGCTCCTCTGAGAGTGTTTGGTCAGGTAGCCCAGGGGTCACAGTGACTTCTGCTTGAATCAGTGACAAATCCCCATTGATCTGTACAGAGCAGTGGCCCTTCTTCTGTCTCCCAGTTTGCTGACAGGAGGATTGCTGGTGGGTCTCTGGGGTCTGTAAAGCTGGCCTGTGCCTATTTTGGTGCCTTGTGATGGCGACGAGCTAAAAATGAGAGAGTAGAAACTCTTCAAGCTGCTGGGGTCTGAATCACATATTTCTGTATGATTTACTTAGAGAGCCAAAAAGCCTGGGAGGTTATTTTTGTGTTTTACCCGGGCTCATTAATTAGCTGGGGGTGTTGGGAGCTGTCATATTGAGCAGCCTTTCCCTGCTCACTCCTGTTGTCCTGCTGGATTCAATCCCTGCAGCCTCCCACCCCACTGTCTGTAGTTTATGGCCACATCTGGAGTGTCTCCCTGCACACGTGCTGGCAGGAGCCTCCTCCCTGCTGGCACACACGTCATGGCTTTTGGGGTCTGTGGAGTTACAGTCACCCTTCCCAACACTTGTTTTTCCATGAGAGGGAAAGAGAGAAGGGGTACGGGAAGGGCAGTGGCAGGGAAGGCCTCTGACACGAAATTCCCAGGAACAGGATTTGCACATTTTATGACCGTTCAGATGGAAATGCAATGGAGCTGAATTATTCCTCCTTAATCCTGCTTTCTCACTTTCCTCCCAGCAGCCTCTTCCCCTGCAGTTTAGGTAATACAGAAGCTTATAAACAAATCCCACCGCGTGAAAAATAGCAAAGGGGGGGAAAAAGGGGACCTGGGTTAGGGCTGTGATGGATAGACAGGTGGAAGGCAGGCACCAGAAGGGAGGATGAATGGTAAAAGCCTTTGATGGAAACACTAAAGAGCTATTGAAAATCCAAGGGGTGGGGGGAGGGAGGAGAAAGAATAGCAGGAGGAGGGAAAGCAAGGGAGTCGTGCCCCCGTCCCCCCGCCCTCTTTCTCAGGATGTTGAAAGTATTTGTCCTTCGTTACAAAATGATTGAACTGCCGCCAGGCCAGGCCACCCTTCCAGCCATTGCACTGGGAAACTGGCACTTCTGAAAGCCTCGTTGCCTCTCAAATTTTATAGCTTTCCCTTTTTGTGGGAGTTCTTGTGTTGTGCTATTTGCAGGATTGTTTTCAGATTTGCTGCGTATCAAAGAAACTATGTTTTGTTTTTGTTGCTCTGACAAACACAGAATCCAGGTAATGAAAAGAAAAATTAAAAAAAAAAATAAAGGCACATTTTTATCAGAAAACACAGCTGTCTGCCTTTTATTGAGTCAGAATTTCATGCATTTGGTATTCATGGTATGAATTTGGTTTACTTCTAGTGCTTTTTGAAGGAGAAATTTCATCCTAGAAATAAAGCTTCTGCTTTACTAATGTCTCTGTGCACAAAAGTGGTTCTGTGCAAAAGTGGAAGCCTGTTCTTCAGAGTCAGAGTAGTGAGGATGACCCTGTTGTATCATAATTAAAATGGATTTTGCATCACGCACATGTAGACAGCAGTGGGAAAAAATAATCTTTCCCCTTTTCAGAATGGTTCCTGAAGCTCTGCAATGTCTTTGACCTGCAGGATCTACAGATGGAAAGAGCTTTTGAAGATCTGAGTACGAGACTGTCCCTGCTGCCAGAGGCTGTATTTGTACCATGTATTTATATGAGTATGTATTTTTATAAGCCTGATCCTCGGAAAGGACTGGAGCCGTGTGTGTTCTTAATTAGATTTGGAGGTCTGTAGATGCAGCATCCACCCAGATTCTTGTTAACCAGGGGAGGACCCAGGGCTGTGAGGTCTACCCAGTGCCACTCACATGTCAGAGAGGTCAAGGAGCTGGTGGTGCCCTGGCCAGGGGGTGACCAGGGCTGGTGCCTGCTCTGTGTGTGGGGTGAGTGCTTGTCCTGCTGTCCCATCGTCTGCATCACCCTCACTGCAGCCCCAAGGGCACTTCTCTGAGTACACAGGGCAGACAGGCAGCTGTCTGTAGCCTCCAGGATTAGATCCTGGGATTAGGTCTCTGATGGACCATGCCATATAATTAAAATAGTCCTGGAGGAGCAGAGAGGCAATGTGCCACCCATACACAGCTGAGTACCAGGGGGCTGTGCTTGCTCACAGACCCACTCCAGCTGAAAGCAAATCTCTCCACCAACATTAATTTACAGCAGCAATTTCCACCTAAACATCTCCAGTGCCTGGATATATTCATGAGTTTGCAGTGCCCTGAGAGGTAGCACTGCCTTTGCCCCCAATTCCAAAAGAGCAGAAAGGGTAAGTGGTTGGCTCAAGGTTAGGTGGGAGTCACCGGAGATGGTGCTCCACACTCCTGTCTTCAAAGGAATTTGCTGTGGTGACCAAAGCAAACAGCCCCTGCTGTTACCACACTGGACTGTGGCGTGTCACTCGCACTTTGTATCTGAGATGCTGTGTCTGGGTAGGTATCACTGTCCTTGTGAAACCAACTCTGAGTTCTGGAGCGTGGGTGAACACTTGTCATCGTGCCAGGATGACACAAAGTCTAGAAATTATGATGGCAATTCAGGTCATGGGATGAAGGGGGAAAAATGCTGTCTCAGAAGTGTCCCTGTCTGGTGTCACTGCTGGTGATTATTTAAGATGCAGGACATGACTGTGGCAAAGATCAGGTTGTAGCTGATATGAATCATGCCTTGAAATAACACTTTCCTTCTTACATTGTGAAAATTACAGCAGTATGGGAAGTGAGGGAAAATGGGATTTCCCTGGAGGTTAAAGATTTTCCTTTAATCAGCTTTCATAATGTTAATTAAACTTTTGGAACAATGGCTGAGTCCTGGGATCCGCCCGCTCTTGCATAACTATCTCACAATGCTGATTTCACTTTCATGTTTATTTGCCAGCATGATTCCAAGTGAGAGCTGAGCAAGATCTCCACACCAAGGAGCTCCTTGGGGGCTTGGGAGAACTCCCCTCCCTCTCCTACCTCTCCTGGGGAGAGAAGGCTCCAGCTCTCCTCTCCCAAGGAGGAGCAGCCTAGAGGGATCAAAGCACTTTGTCTGTCATCATCACCCCATCTGCAAATGGGGCTAATAAAAACTTACTGGTCTTTAGAGGCTGGTGCATATAAATATATACCCACCCATATGGAGAAAAGGGTGTGTTTATAGGGATCAGTTCTTGGATACATCTATTCCGGGTAGGTACGATGGATTACTGTGCCACTTGTTCCCTGAACTTTTCACTCTTTCTGTAGCATAGTTGCTATGTGCCCATGGGAGCCATGGTCCCTGGTCCTTTCAGCAATGGGCTTAATATAACCTGGTCTCACATCACACACACACAGAGAAAATCTGGGGAATGGTTCACAGGCAGGGCATGACATTGATCACACCAGCCCCATGGGAATGGGAGCTGTGCTGGGCACATTTCCTGGGCCTCTTGGTGCCAGACTGGGGCATCTCTCCCACTGGTCAGAGATGTGTTGGTGAGCCCCAGAGCTGGACTAGTGATGTCTCAGAGCAGCCACCAGCCACACAGGTGCAGGGGGTGCACACACATCCAAAGCCACAGCCCGGCCACTTTGTTCTTCAAGTCAGAAAGGACTGGCTTCAGAAATAAGCTATGAAAATGTACAAATGTCAGACACTATCAGGAAAGAAAAAGGAACCTATTATATTTTAGGTCAAAGAGTTATCTAGCTCAAGATTTTTAAATATGTGCAAAATGCAGTTTGTGCAGAAGGGCCATTAATCAGCCTCTGGAAGAACTGCCTTTTCTGCCTATTTTTAAGCTGCAAAGATGAAAACAAAAAGTGGGGAGTGCAGGGGCAGCTCCATTTTCCCATTGTACAGAGCAGGAGGGCACCTCTATCTGTGCAGGCTCCTGCTTCCCTGGCAACATGTTCACATCTCTGCAAAAGCTGTTGGAATACGCCGAGCCAGGCAAGCTACACAGGGCACTTTCCCTGTTGACACACGCCTTTGTCTGCTCAGAGGAGGTGCTCTGTAAACACCGGTGCTGGACGGTTTTTATGTGACTTATTCCTGATTCATTGGTTCTAAATTAGTAGCCCCAAGGCACATACCTTTCCTACCATCAGGGGAGGGATTGCCTCTTCTCCCCACCTTTGGGAACTTTGACCTGCTGGGATCACAAACTGTAGGAAATCTCAGAGGCGAAGTCCCAGGTACTGCCAGCAGTAAAACCCGGGAGTAAACAGATTAGATGTGTTTGAAAGACATTTCAAGGGAGCTTGGGCTATCTGGCTCAGCTTCCCTACACCACCAGCAAGATTATTTCAGGACTTATTTTTGATGGCATGAAGGCTTCTTCCTTAATACAGGAATTGGCTGTGTAATTTCTATATATATACATATATATTTATCTTGTTTTCCTCTTTGGCAGTGAGGAATTGAAACTTCTTCTCCACACCCCTTTGATTAGCACAGGAGTGGCAGGAGGGATTTTTCCTCTCTTAGTCATTCTGGGCAACCTTTGAGCCCAGGTTTTCCACCCTGTTCCCATTAGGAAGCTGCAGAGGCCACGCGAGTGAGTTCCTGGCCAGCTGGGAGCTGTCAGCTGCCTTCAAAGCCCTGGCCAGCCCTGCTGTGATAAATCCATGGTGAGGTGTGTAATGCACATGGTATCAGCCCCAGATCCCACACAGTTCCTGTCCCAACAGGGATGAAAGCTTTTTTGAGAACTGGAGTACAAAAGGGGAAAACCTATTTCTTGGAGTTTTGAGTCAGTTTATGGAGCAGTCAAGAGTGTTAGTGTTGGGTTCTGCTTGGTTTTAACAGCACTGGTTGTAGCCTCTCACAGGAGTGAGGTGAGAAAGCCCTAAAAACTGAGCTGGTCCTTCCCAAATCCTCCCTTGCAGATGGCAAAGTACATTGTTGATTTACACAAAAAAGAAATGCAGAATCCACTCTAGACATTTTGGGCTGAGACAAATGAAGATTTTGTTTTTGTTTTGTGATTCTGGCTTTGGCATCACCTTTCCAGTTCTCTTTTGTTTGGTCTCTCAGTGATTCATCTCTCCATTTCACTTCTCTTTTGTTTGTTCCATAATTGCTGGCTTAACCTGGAGGCATGAGGCTTCCTTGTGGAAACATCACCAGGCTGTCAGTCAGCCACGGGGAGGTGGTACAGCTGGTACAGTCCTTCCTCCCTCTCAGGAGTGAGTGAATCATCCCTTGAATATGCAATATCATCCAGGACAGAAGCCAGGATTCTCAACAGGCACATGAATTCGAGCATCTCTGGAAACATTATTTCCACATTTTGGGCAGACTAAGAGACAGTAAGTAAATAAGCAAGCTGTGGCATTTGCAATCTCTTGTAGTTTTATTTAAAGTGACTGCCTGTGCTCGAAATGCTTATGTGGTTATTAAAAACACAGAGAGAAAAGTGTGTATCCTTGATCTGATACTGCCCAAGGCAGCTTCAGGGCATGGCCCATTTAATGTCATTGAGCAGTCCATTGAACAGTTAAGAACCCACCAGAAACAGTAACTGCCTGCTTTCCTCATGAACACTCACAAGAACCAACACATCCAAACCCTCTATGTTGCTGGCCTCTGGATTTCTCCTTTGGAACTGTGTCCATGCTCCTGCAGGGAGTTGTTTCCCACTGCTCTCGCACAGGAGCAGGCAAAGGCACATGGGCTCCTTCCCTCAGCTGGGATCTTGGTCAAAAGTGTCTCCCCTCCAAGGAAAAGATCAATTTCCCATGTTTTCCTGGGCTGTAGGTGGGATGTAGGCAGAGAATCAGGGAATATTCACTGCATCAGCAGGTAGTCCATGACACAGCATTTCCCGGGATCAACTGGTTTTCCTGAGCTCTCGTGTGATGTGCTCATGAATCCAATAAAAGTGCCCTGAACATACAATGAGATTTCACTGCTGAATGTGTGAGAGATGCAGTGGGAAAAGAACAGTGCTCTGACTGAGCTGGGAAACACTGGCCAGGAGAGCTGTGATACAGTTTTCTCTACTCTTATTAATACCAGGAGCCAAGACTTTTTCTGCTTCGCTTTTGTGCCAAGGTCATAGCTATGTGTTAACCTTCATCAGTCCTTCTGATGATAACAGTGAAAGCAAAATACCATTAAAATTATCTTCCTATATGTTTAAACCACTCTGGCACTTTTCCAGGCAGTGTTTGTGCCCCTGTTTATGCTGCAGACCCTGGTGACCCTGGAATACTTTTATTTACGACAGCATAAGCATCATTTCCATGGCAACATGCTTTTCAAGCTACAGATTGGGGATTGCAATTTCCTGAGCAATAGAAGAAGCAATGGTGGATTTTTTTTCTTCTTAATCAGCTAGTAGCAACTTTCATGTGCAAAACGACCAGCCACGACAAATCAGTTAAAAGCTACATTATCATCAAGGCAATTTGAAAGCTCAGCATGGTTAGCCTAAAAATGAAAGAGAGTTAGATCCAGTTGTTTAATGGAAATTGAGATGGTGAGATGATATCCTCACTGCTGCTCTGGTAAATTGGCTTCAATGTGCTCTGCAATGCTGCCTAATGAGGAGCAGAGCAGTTCCCTTACTGCAGTGACACATTATTTACAGGAAGACTAGGACAGTTATAATGCTATATGGCTTCAGACAATGCTTTCCCATATTGGAGGAGATGACAAAGCCTGTTTGAAAACAGTCCAAACTATCAACAAAGGAATGTTACTAACAGGGATGTTGGTTAGCAGCTCGTGTGAAACTGCCCTTGGTGCTCTCTGCCTTCAGAGAGCTCTGGGGTGGAGCTGCTGCCTGGGGTGGAACAGCCTCCTGTGCACACAGAGGTGCCAGCACAGCCCTGGGGACAGAAATGCAGAATTGAGATGGGGAAACATCATTTTAGCAGTGCCACAGCACTGCTTCCCTCCCCAAAATGAGTCTTCAACAACAGTTAAGTGTTGTCACTCTACCAATAGCATCACTGGGGGCAGAAAGATGCAAGAAAGGCTGCCGTGGCTGACAGTCAGAGGTGCTCCCTGGTGTCCAGGACACCATCCTGTCTACCAGGGGCTGTGACCCATCCATCAGAGTAGGGTGTTTGAAGGCTGGATCTGTCCCCTGCTCAGCCAGCTTGGTGCCCAGCACCACTGGGACCATCACTGCTCGCTGGATTCAGCACTTTTCACAGCTGCTCTTCTCACCATCTCCCACTGGCAGAAAATTTCCGCTAAAGATACTGCCCTAAGGAATTCAGAAAAAGGTGAGAATTTCTTTCTTGCTAGGTTGCCCTTGGGAGCAAAGAGATCTCACTCCCTATCCAGGCAGGATTTGATGCTGAGCAGGCCAAGCCCAGGGAACTGCTGTGTACCAGGATGGGTGTACTTAGCAGCACTGCTTCACACCTCCCTGTATTATCAGTTACTCATGCCTCTGAGTTCCAAGTTAGACCTTATTGGTGACACTACAGAATTATCAGAGACAAATTTCTAAGTCATAGTACAAATCTTTTTAGAGAAAATAAGTGCTGCTGCCAGTCCCACCCACCAGAATTGTTTGAGGTGACAGGTAAATAAATATTAAACTACATTCTGTAATGGTAAAAGTACACTCTACTTGCTAAAAACCACGTTCACACTGATTTGCTTTGGGCTTCCAGTAGTTTTGGGGCAAAACCTCCACTGGTTTTGAAAGCAGTAGGACAGCAGAGGTGCCTCCAGGGTACTGGATTTATTACCTCACATCTTGTGAGGTGCAGCTGGCCATTCACTCTCCTGGAGGAAGCTGAGGAGGTGCTGCTTTCAAACACCAGCTTTTCCAAGGCAGGGCCTGGTGAAGTGTTCTGGGGTATGAGCTATTGGACCAGTCCACTGCAGAGCTGAATGTCAAAAGCTTTCAGGACATCAGGATCTGCCAGGAGCCCTGGACTAGGCAACATTTAAAGGTTCCTTTTGACCCAAACCATTCTGTGATTCTGTGACTAAAGCCACTGCACATTGATGTGCAATGCCAGCATCGCAGCTCCCTCCTCCCTTTGAAGTCAGTTGTCAGACTTGATTTGGAGTCTAGGCACCTGGGATAGGAGCTCAGGCAGCCCCTAAGCATGTTCTGCCCCAAGGAGAGTGCTCACCCTTGTGCTGGCTGGTGATGGGAGAGGAGGAAGGGTTTGCAGCCTGCTCTCATGGTTTAGACTTGAACTTGGGACTGTTTGTTTTTGCTACGCCACCCCTTCCGCCCTAGTTAATAGTCAACTTTGAAACCCAGCTTTATGTCCCATGTTTGATTTACATTTCAAATGCAGGGCCAGCAGGGCAGGCTGTCTAAATCACTTGTCAGCACAGGGGAAGGAGGTGACACAGTGGGAGGAAAAAGTGAGACCGGGCTACGGCCCAGTATGAGCGTTCAGGCAGCTGAGCAAAGCTGTTCCTGGGAGAGTCCCCAGCAAGTGACAAATCCTCACCTTGCCCAAAGGTTGGGGTCCAACCCAGGCACCACACAGGGACCAGCTTGTCTCCTTTGATTTATACTCTATTCCTCCAGCTCTGCAACCCTGCATCCTGTTTTCCTTCTCTGCAGCTGTACGTGGAGGTGAGGGCTCAGAAAGACCCAGCAAGAGGAGTTTCTTTTGAAACCAAAAATAGCCTGTCATGATTTTACTGTTTTTTTTTTTTTTTTTTGTCAGCATGTTGCAATCCTAAATTTATCAGTGGATTGGCATACAGGAAGCTTCTCTAATCTCCAGTTGGAGGGCACAGGGCAGAGCGAGTTCACCGGCCGCTCTCAAGAACTGTCTGGCTGGAAATATCATTTTCAGCTGCTCTTTGATGAGGTAACATCAAGGAGCAGAGTGACTGCACACACCACCCAGGCCACTGCCAAATGCTCTGCAGGGCCAGTCAATGCTGCATTGAGGAAAGGGGAAACATTTGCAAAATCAGTCAAAAATGGATTAGATGTGTTTTAAAGTAATTCCTGTGCAGACTGTTTACTTGGAACGGCACAAATATGATCAGTCTGTCCTTAGAGACCTTCCCAGGCTTGACCTGATGGATGTGGTGATGCCTAATCCTGCCCTGATGCTGCTGCCCAGAGTTGTGCTGTGTGTGTCTCAACAGCTCATCAGCAGAGCCCTGCTGGCTGCCACTCACTGCCCTGATGCCTTTGTGCAACAGGACAAACTCTTCCTTTCATCTTTTTAAATTAAACACAAGGTCCTTGGGCTGCAGAAGGAGCAGCCAGCCCCTGGTGGAGGTGGCAGGTGGAGGAGCCAGTGTGGAGGCACAGCCCAGCACCATCAGAGGCTGGTGGGAGCATTGTGCCTCTCCAGTGAGCCCACATTCACCCCAGCTTCCCAAGATTTTGCTGGAAATAGCTACCTCTGTTTCTTGCAAGCATGTTAAACACTACCTGCCAGGTTCAGCTGATGTAAATCCTCATAAATTCGTTCACCAGCCTTATTCCATGAGAACTGCTGCTTAATGCTCTGTTTCTTCATAGCTGCAATTTCTCTCAGTTTATTTTAACATGGTGCCTTGCTCTCAGTTTCACCACACACATCCTCTATATTGCCAAAAAGGCTCTGATGAACACGAGCTGTGTTACCAGAAATCACATTCCTCTTCCTGTTCCTTGGCTCATTTCTCCCTCATTTCCCTTTGCCTTCCTATTTTAAGACTGCATGCATGACATACCTGTCAGCTAGATCCACTCAGATATTTATCCAGTAATTTAATCAGTGAATTTTATGGTACATTGCTAACTACATTGATGATTTTCTCCTCATTCATGTAGCTTGGGTTGCAGTGTTAGGGAGCTGGAAGGCTGCAGGTTCATGGGGGTCTGTGAAGTCAGAGAAGTTTATAAACCATGGAAAATCTCTCCTTTTTTCTGACACCTGTGAGGAGCCCTGGCTGTGTGCTGTGCTGAGGGGAAGGGGAAAGCTCCAGAGTCTTGCTGGGGCTTGGGCATCAACGTGACCCCACATCAGCCTCAGCTGGGGCCAACTGCCAGCACATGACGAGGGAAAAGCAAACAGAGCAGGGGCAGAGTCCACTGGAACTGGGAGTGAGGGATTTTACCTTTAAATTTCAGAGCACACCCCCTTTTTCCACAGCCTCCTAATCTCCACTCATTCAGAAGACAGAAACTAGACTTTCATAATGGGCTGTTCTCCCCAAAGAAAGCTGTTAAGCCAATCCCAGCTTCCCGGCTAGAACAGCTTTAGGAGGTACAGCAGATCTCCAGGCTGTGCTCCTGGAGCCCACCGTGACCCCACGCTGGAGCTCCCCAGAGCCAGGCACCATGGATGAGCACCCCACACCCCCCCTGCTCTGTGCCCCAGGGCTGGTTAACCCTGGGCTCTGGTGGCTTGGCCAGTCAGCCCTTTCCTCACCTCAAAACGGGGCCTCAAAGCAAGGGAGGAGTGAGAGCTAGCACCCTTTTATAGTGTGAGTAACGGCTCAGCAATACCTTCCCCCGGGGCAAGGTATGCTACACACACCGTGATTTCAAAAGAACTTAAAAAAAAAAAAACCCAAGGAAGGAATGAGGAACTAACTCAACACACCCTGTAGGCAGGTTCTGGCTTCCCAGGGAGAATTAGAGTACAAACTTCCAAACTGTGCTTAACGTGTTACAAACAGCTTTTTCTTTTGCCCCTTCCCCAGCCTGAACCCCAGGTTTTTTTTACAGGGTAATGCTCTACCTTGACAGGATGAGAGAGATGTTGTATATGTGTAGCTAGAGATACTTTATCACCCATTTCCATTAATAGCTATTAAGAATAGGGATAGAAATGATAATCTCCCTCTGCTGCATCCCGTGCCCAGTCTCCAGGAATCCTCTTACTTAATGTTTGAAACATCCTTTGCAGGATGGATGGATGTAGTTGCCCCCCACTCATTCCTGGCTCTGGAAGCAGCAGCACACCCTGAGCTCTGCTCACCACAAGCTCTGGGTTTGGCTACAGAGCTCCAGGCATTGCTGGAGGGCTTTGCTGGGCTGGTGTGCTTGATATCTTGCAGGATAGGGAAGGAAGGCAGTGGGAGATTAAGGATTTTATTGTGTTCCCAGGAAAGTTCAGTGCAGAGTTTCATTGATTTGTGTGGAAAAGAAGCTGACCCTCCTCGTTTGCACAGCTGGGAAAGAAGCCTGGGAGATCCCAGTGTCCTGTCCTTTCCTCTAACCATTAGGCTACACTGCTTGGAGACACATGGGACATGGGGGAATTTACACTGCCTTCCAAACACGAAGGTTGCTCCAAAAAGAAGCAATATTCTTATATAATAAGAAGCTTAAATCTGTATTAATTACATAATAATGTATATTATCAGTGCATCAGAGTAAGTGCCAGGCTGGACACAGTGCCTTTCAGCATACCTTGGCAGTTTTACTAAAAGAGCAGATAAGTGGAGATTGATACAACCTTGTCAGAACTGTGGATACTTTTTCCCCCTGCAATGCCTGCACTTAGCTGAAATTCCATACGTGATTACATTTTACTTGGGTATGTCTCCCACAGCAGTGGCATGAGGCCTGTTAGGAAATAACTTCAAACTTACTGAAATTCAAAGCATTTTCAGTACATCAGTAGTCTCAAACAGCTCTGGTTAATTGCTGGAGTGACACTGCCCTCACGTCTCAAACAGCATTAGCTGATATTAGCTAGAATATGAAGATCAGAAGATGGAAACATTTTAGGCTGGAATGTCTCTTGTCAAGACTCTTGCAGATGCAGTCAGACTAGGTAGCTCAGCATGCCCTGGTTTTCTCAAAACACTTTGATAAAATTATAATAATGATTGTAGTATATTAGTTAGTCCTCAGGGATATCTCCATTTTCCATGCATGTAACCTTTACTGCTTTGGGATGCAAGCTATTTGTCTTGGCAGCCTGAACCAGCCCATAACTTCACCATGATAACCATTTTTAGTTTGGCCTGTAGATGTAGTTTTTTTTTTTTCTTTTTCAAATCCATCTGTCCTGAGAAGTCAAATTCCTGATTTTATCTCAAACCACCCACCCTCTTCACTTACAAAGAAGACCTTGGAACAAACCCTCATCCTCTTCCCTTGCTCTTTGGTTTTCCCTTGCCTCATTCTCAAAGAGATTCATGTTTCTGTTTCACTGTGTCTGGGTTAAATACTTCTGTCCCTGGAATTTCTGTACTCTGAGGTTCTGTATTTATTACCTTGCAATAACAACAATAACAGCCAAACCACTTTTGTTGAATTTACAAGTTTTAAGAACAAGAAAAACAACCCAGAAATCATTTTCCTGCCTTAGCAAAGCTGTTGATGATGGGTGCATGCATAAGAAAAGAAACAAGCTCTTCCCCCATCCTTTTCTATTTTTCTCAGAGGCAAAACCAGCAAAAACATCTCTGCTAGAAAAATCATTGAGAGTCGTTGGCAGTGGTTTGCCATTCAGCAGGTTCATTCAGGCTGTTTGCATGGGTGATTCTTTTTTCAGATGTCCAGCATCCAAATATAGCAGATGTGGATGTTTTCTGTCTTTTCAAAAGAGAAAAATAGTCATTTTGATGAAGACAGTGGGGCTGATGTAAAACACAGAGTGAGACCTGGTGCCTTGGGCTGATTTTCATCTCCACATCGTCATGGAGGCAGCTGTGAGGAGTCTGTAACTAATTAATAGCAGAACATGGGGCTATTCCATGTTGCCATAGGTTCAAGTTCAGCCCAGAATCTGCACAGGGTGGGAGGGACACAGGTCTGTCTTTGCCCTGTTCTTTCAGAGCATGAGCTACACAGCCTTTGCACCACGTGCTCTCATCAGCTGCCCAAGTGTGATTAGGGCTGAGCAAACTCAGCCATGGGGGAAGGAATTATGCTGTGGAATTGTCTTAGGAGTGCTGTGAAAGTGGCAGCAATTTGAGAGACACTGGGAAAAACGCCTCTGGTAAAACATGTACTTCTTCACCAGTATTTTAGGCATAGGCACAAAATGATGTTGAGTGTTTCTTGCTTCCCACAAAGTGCAAAGCTGTTCCTTTAGGTTCATCCCAAATCCTCTGAGTGACTAATTCCCTCTCAGAGTTAGCAGGGAAGACACATTGGTCTGTTACACAGACTTAGCAGGGATTATTTGGTTTATCACATCAGTTTTCCTACACTCCAGAGCCACTCCTATTCCCAGCCAGATGTTCAGAGGAGGGCCCAGCATCTGGGCAGTGCCTCACCAGACCCTCTGGGTCCTCACTGACAAATACCTGCAAAAATGCTTTTAATCTGTTTTGTTTGGCTTGTCACAAGGCCACAGGGGACAGCCTCACAGGCTGGATTCAGTTACTTGGGCTCCCACTTGGCCATCCCTGCTGGGCAGTCAGGGACTTTTTTGGGGTTTGAATCCTTCTCTTGAAGGATTCATGGAATCACCCATTTTGCTGACAATCAAGATTGCCTCTTGGGAACCCATGTGTAGATATTCTTCAGTACCATTCAGGGTTTTACCTCTGATTAGGAACAGATGAATATTAAAATAATTACTGTTAGCATATTAATATTACTAGATTTTTTATTTTATTATCTCAAGATATGCATATTACTGAGTTAATAGCAATTTCTAGCTAATTAATATCAAGTTTCTTTGATTATGTTCTTTGCTCAGTTGCCCACTTTACAGCTTCTGGCAGTAAGGCATGATAAAACCTTGGAGGATTAAAACTTCTTTAATTTTTAAAATTGTAATGACTATTGCTTTCAACATCCCATCTGAAGAGTATTGGACTGATCTCTCTTGGAATAACTGGGAGGTGTCTTGTGTCACTTGAAGGTTACTGGGTGAGTACGAACACGCCACATTTATTTAAATCTGTCATTTCCTTTCCCCTTGGTTACTCCTAATTCAACACCATAAACGCTTTGCCTCCTTGATGATGTCAAGAAAAAGTCTTTGTTTCAGCCTGCTCTGCCAACCCAGTGACATAACCCGAGCTGCCAGATATCTCTTTCCTCATACACAGGTGTCATCCCTCTGGAACTTTCCAGTTCTGCTGCTAAAGTGTATCCCATTTATTCTGGTTATCTAGAAATCCTCCCTTCCCCTCCAGCCCAGTCCACCTTTCATCCCAACCATCTGGAAGACTGCTGTTAGGCAATGCTATCTTGGTCTAATTTGCAAGAAATAATTGATTTATTACTGTTACATACCTTCCCTGATTTTCCTGGACATGGCAGAAATAACAGGCTGTCCTGGTCTTAAAGAACTTCATATAAATTGCATTCACACACAACATTTCTGGGTGATAAGGGGACCTGAGCTCAAAGGAAGCCGCATCATATCTCAACCCTCTGGAGTTCTGAGAGGTTTATTTTAATAATATCCTGACTTTAGCATATACAATCCACGGTATTTGCCAAGCTTAAAACAAAAGCCACAGGAGGATCCTGTCCTACGTTTTGCAACCGGTTCTCACATCAGCAGAGTGCTGATCCTGCATGGAATTCATTCCACATTTTATTCATTATCTGAATGAGTTATCAAGACAGCTCTCTGCCTGGCTGGAGGTACCAACATAGTGCAGACAGATTTTTTCCCACAGAACTCTCTGAAGCAATACTGTCAGCATGGCTATATTTAATGGGCTCTACCCATGCAGTCAATCTCTCAGTGCAGAAGAAATAGTTTACAATCTCTGAAACCCTACACTCCTCTCTGCCATGGAGCAGGAAAAAGTAACATCTACCGTCATTCCTTTTGCATGTCGCTGGGTCCAGGGGGAAGGGAAGGCTAATAAGACAATGAGGACATTGAAAACAATATTTTTAGAGGCAGAGTAAGGCAAAAAAAAAAAAAAAAAAAAAAAAAAAAAAAAAAAAAAAAAATCAGTAGTCAGCATCTGCAAGCAATCTTTAAGCACAGCAAAAGGCTGCCCTTAAATTCACATTCTTACCTTAGTTTTAGGCTGAGTTTAGAAATAACCTGTGATCTTTATATCATTGCTATTGCTGAGTGGAGAGTTAGGACAAAGACTGCTGCATGCAAAGAGGTTTCCCCAAGTTGAATGCCACTATGGAGAAAATAACTGACATTTTGGGAAGATAACACAGGGCAGCATTATGTGCTTCAGAGTCCTGGGCTGTAGCCCTGCAGAATGCCTGACAGAGCTGCCACACACATTCAGGTAAAGGTCATTTGTCCAAAAGTGATTTCTGTGAAATAAAATGGCCTGTTTGACAGTTTTAAAAAGAGGTCTGGTTCATGAATATGGCAGAGAAATGTGACTACATGTTGATCAGGGTAAGTGGCAGGGTAATGGTGTGACCTTCCCTTCACATCTGAAATAAATCTCCTGGGGTGTGGAAGAGGGGTTGGTGAGTGACATCTGTGAAACCTGGGCTGGGAATGGGAAGGCTCCACACCAGACATGGCATGAGCACCACGGAGGGAGAACAGTCATTTTAGTGAGGTTTGGCAGGATTTACCTTCACAACAATGACACTGCTGAAAAATGAAATTACCAGATGAGACAGCAGAGCTGGATGGCAGTGACGAGAGGGATGGAGAGCACTTTACCTGGGAATGAGCAGTGGCACAGCCGTGTTGGGTGGCTCATCATGACTGAAAATGCAACTCAGCTGTGGCAGGAGAAAGGCCAGGAGCTTATATGAGCCATCTATCTCTGTAAGTCCAAAACCTTATTCCCAGGGTTTTATTATAAGTGCTACAGAGCTGGGTTTTGAAATATAAACATTTCAAGGCTACCTTACAGCTCAAAGCTTTAGGGTTGATGTCCATCACTTTTTACCATGCTGTATGTGGTAGGCGTGTAGATCCCTTTTTAAAGTCACAAACTACATCAACTGCCCAGGTCAAAATTTCCCCCTCTACAAGGCATAGGCATAAAGTTGACTGCTCTTATGACACAGTTTAATTCTTAACTCTTCAGTCAGACAGGAAAAGATCCAGAGTCTTCTTGCCCACTATGTCCTCCTCCTCCCCCCTTTATGAAAAAAATACCAAATGTGCAAGTTATAAATAACACAAGTTATCTAACATTTCACCATATAAGGAATGAGCAGAAGTGGAAATGCTGATTTCTTTTTTGCCTTTAGCATTCAAATGAAATGGACAATGTAGCAAACTGAATATTCCCAGCAAAAATGGTTTGTGGGTAGCTCTGGTGTTCTTGTGTTCTGCTCTGAGCTTTGCTGGCCCCTTTGCTGATGACTCAACAGCCAGGAATCAAAAGTTTGATATTATATTCCTAAAGCACAGTGGTCTCTGACCAATTTGAAAGGAAGGGGCTCCCCTACTCTTGTGTTACATCCTGTGTATGGGTAGGGAGCACATAGGAAAGGACTGTTTGTAAAAGCTTATAGGACATGTAGGTACTTGCCAGAGAGTGTCATGAGCTCAGTAACACCATCTTCACTGCTGCCTTCAGCCAGAGAAGGGATATTTAGAGGGCAAGTACAGGCAGTTAGATCTGTTGTCATATAGATTAATCTTGGGGTAAGGTTTGAGGCTATTCTGGAGCTAACATTGGAGTCTGAAGGAACTGGTTGGTTTAAACCATTTTTCCCCTTATTATATTATAGGTGTCCTTCCAGACCCCTTTTTCCCCATGAGCAGGAGCTGATTTGGTTCTGGGAAGCAGATTCCTTCCCTCTGTGCTTCTCCTCTGGAGCCTGAACTGGCCTCCAGTTAATTCATATGGAGTTGAAGAAGGGATGAAGATATGAAGCTGTTCTGAGCTTCTCTCTCTCATGCAGGGAAACATCAGCTACTGAAAAGCAGTTTTGTATCCCCTGGTAACACCAGGCTCAAGGAACATTTCACAAATAAGGAATCTGGCTACCTGGTTATTAACAGCCCAGTGCTCACTTATAGTTATCTCCTACTCTATTTGCTCAAAACCAGGTATGAAAACATTCATGCTAAAAAACAAAAATAATGGGAAAATGCACTGATTTGGGAAACAAAGTGAGTTAAAGCAATGAACCACAGTACGTGTTTTTTTATACATGTACAGCAGCATAAGGAAACTGTGGGAAGCTAATTTGCAAGGCTGTTTACTGAATACCTGGAACAACTCCCATTTCCCATTTAAATTAGCTACAGGAAGCCAAGTGTCTAATTTGCTCCTCCAGTACCTGCTTATTCCACTCATTTATGTCCTTAGCCTCATGCTTTTAGTAGACCATCTCTCCTGGCATTTCAGATGTTTATTGCTGCATCTATAGTCTGTGGAAGCCTTTCCAGGGAGAAATAAATGCAGCCTGCTAGCAGAGGAGGCTGGCTCTGTACCTGCCTTGCACTTCACGGGCACAAACAGCTATTTGGAGTCAGGAGAACAGCAGGTCAGGGTTGTAACATCCAAAATCCCTGGGCCAGAAACAGTATGCAGCTCTTGCAAAGGACTGAGGAGCAGCCTCCTATTTGTGGTCAGTGCTAAACCTGTTCCGTATCCGGAGAGCTCTGGCTGCCCAGTGTTAAAGCAAAAGACACCCAGGCAGGGTAATAATGGGATTTAAAGTATTCCCTTCCACTCACAGCAGCACCTCAAAGCTGCTTTCCAACCCCACCTGCTCAGGGCTAACCCAGGCTGTGTAGAAATCCTCTTGTTGCCATCAAATGTTTTGTCTCCTTGGGAAAGGAGGGGACTTTGGGCTGTGGGAATTGCTGATGGGAAATGGTCCTGGGTTTAGTCCCTGTGCTCTGGTCTCCGGAGCTCCAAGGCTCAGCTGTGCGTCTCTAACCAATTATGGGCTGTGTTAGCACTGCAGCTTGCTTTTCCAGAGGCAGGTTTCTCAGTGGAAAAATGTGAGAAGTGTCAATAAATAGTGACAGTTTTGGGAGCACTGGGCCAAGGTTTCGGCTTGCCTATGGACACAGTTATATAAGGGCTCCTCACCATCTGTGGACTTCTCTTAACCAAAAGCTGACCTGGAATAGGCAGGTAATGCAGACAGTGGAAAGGAAATAGCTCTGGTTTAGCAGTTGGAAATTGGTTTACTTTCAGGAAGATTGAACTAGATGATCTTTCAGGTCCCTTCCAAAACAAACTATTTAATGATTCTGCAATTTGCAATGGCATAAAGCACGTGGAGCAGAATTTAAAATGCCTTCTGCTGCTGCTGATCAGTTCTGTCACCAGCCAGGCTGCCCCTCTGATTAGAGTGTGACTTTTTAATAAAACAGCAAATGCCAGTTCACTCTCATAGATTTTATGCATTTGTTTGTTTGCTACTGACAAAAGAAGAAAATTCCTTTATTCTTTTCCCTTCTCTCTCTCCAGAGAGAGGTCAGGATTAATCTCTGAATGATTACGTGATCTGTTTCATGCTAATTAAATAGAAAGCAAGTAAGAACTATCGTTTATGGAGTCTTTAAGCCCAGAGGTCTTATTTTACATTTCAGAAGGAAATTGAAAACATTATTCCTTGGAGAACTGAGATATAAAAACACTGGGAAATATTCATGTAAGCGAAGCACACAGAAATATCCTTCATTTATGTGCCCATTTGTTAAAACAAAACGGTACTTTTTTAAGCAAATGATGAAAATTGAATACTTTCTTCACAGTAGGAATATCACTGGTATCAGCCTTATAGCCAGAATGACCACCTACCCCCTGGCCCTAGAAAACATCCTTTACAATACAGTGCAGTCAGACTTTGTCCCAGTAGGTGAGTCTTGCTAAAGCTGTTGCAATTTGCACAGCGCTCTTCTTTAAAATAATAATTTAAAGTAGAGGTGGAAAAAAGAACTGTCATTCTTCCTGTATCAATGTTTGATTCACTGTTTTGACTCCTTTAAGCACATATCATTGTGTCTTTCTCAGATGCCACACATAGTGAGTGAAATACATAACCTGTACTTAAGAACAGCATATTTTTAAATCAGTGCAGAACAGTAAGAAGTTCAATGGAGTTCTAATAAAAAACCAAAGCCCAAAACAAAACCCCCATCATCTAGCAACCTAGAACCTGCAGCTGCTTTTTTTGCTTCCTCAGTGGTTTAGGTTTAATTTTACAGGCTTTATTACATTACATGATCTCACCCTTTTCCTTCTCCAGGTGGATGAAAACGTGGTCCTTGAAATGATATTCCTGTGAAGCTGCAGAATTCAGTTTGGTGGAGGAAGAATGGGACATAGGTGGTAAATGTTTCTAGGGCTGAATCACCTAAATTAAATTACAGCTTCTACAGAACCTGCCTGGAGAGAAGCATTTTAAAGCAAGGCTTATAGTAAGGCAGGTGCTCAGCAAAAGGAAACCTGGTGATCAATCAAAGTAGTGCTGAAGAAGATGAATTATGGAGAGATTTTGTCTTTAATTGGCTTTGGATAAAGTTATGGGTAAAATCTCCCTCTTACCCAAGGTCTTAATGGACATAAATAAACAAGTGATTCTGGGGAAGGTGGGAGGGGAAGGCAGCAGCCCCCCAGGAAAACCACCCAAAATGGCCAAAGCCATTTATCTTGGTGAGGGTCATTAAGGAAGGCTGGGAAGTTCCTTTCTCCATGGATGCTCTCAGTGAGCTTTGGGATGTCAGTGACCCATATCAGCCACTGCAGAGCAAACTGGGGGTGTTTTCAGCAGTGGAACACAGGCAAAGCAAGCCATTACTGCAATATTCCACGGAGTTTGGAAAACTTGACTGTGTGAATGTCCTCCCTGCAAATGTGGGAAATGCTCAGCCATACTATCCTCCATGGCACCTTCTTGAAGGACTGGGAATGTACCTATCAAAATCCCTTCAATTTCATGGTTTTTCACTGGCTACTGATACCAGTGAAGTGCTTCAGGAATCCTTCCATGCCCAAAGCAGCTGTTTTGCACCTGGTTTTATGGGAAACTGTGAAATGAGATTTTCTCAAGATTTTTGGGGGGTTGAGTGGGGGATATAAAGAATTTAAAACAACTAAATGAAGCTTTATTACTCAGTGAAAAATCATACATTCTGGAAGAATTCAATGCTGGAAATCTTATGAACTATTAGGACCTCACATTTCATGTTTTGATCTTTTACTGATTTCTGATAAATATTTTTAATCAGGAAGGCTGACAGTGGTGACTAATCTTGAAAAAATCTTTCGTACCAAGAGAAAGCCACAAAAGATTTTCTTTTTGTTCATAAATAATTCTCACAGAATAAGCATGATACATGATAAGTTATAGAAAATACTCTGCTAAGACTGCTGGAAATTCTTCCATCGAGATGGAAACTGTACTGAGAGTTGAACATTTTTATTAGTATTTGCTTTAGTTCCATTTCCATTTTCAAGTAGAAAACTGATATTTTTTTGGCTGATAGTTCTTCCCTCCTCCGGCTCCCAGTGCAAAAATGTCCAACCATTTTCTACTAAACAGGTTTTTGGCTTTCAGGTTTCCAAGAAACAAGGCAAATATATCCACTGCATCCCTTGCCTGAGCCACTTGATTTTACTACAGCACTGGGGAGGTTCACAGCTCAGCAGAACAACAGTGTGCAGTGTGTGCCAGCAGATATGCAGGAAAATCATGTCTCTGCCCCCCCAAAGCCTGCAGTGGGCAGGGAAGGGAGGGAGAGGGAAGGGAAAGAGGGAAGATGTGCCTAAGCAGAGATTTAGCTGGGTTTTATGAGCCCTGTCATTCTTTCCTGCAGAAGAGTTCCAGTGAGACAAAGTGCCTTGGGGTGAAGTTTGGAAGGGGATGTTAGGGGTGAAGTAGGAGGGAAGAATGGTGGAAACATAACAGTGGAAAGGAGAGAAGGAAATGTGTGAAGGGAGAAAAAACTGATATAGGGAGGGAAGAGATCAGAAAAAGGGGAAAACAACTCCCATGAGAGGAGAATGATGGTTGGCTGGTGGGGGGCTTGAACAGAGAGGAAGGAGCAGGACAGAGGGGACCCCACATCCAGAGTCACTGTAAGTGAGGAGAGCAAAGCCTGGAGTTTCAGAGCTGAGAGGGGCCCAGAGCCATGTGTGTCCCCATGGCTGCTGCTTTTCTTTGGGGGGGTCACCCAGTTCTGGCCAGATTTCTCTAGGAAAGAAGGGAAGGTAGGAACCAGAAGGCTGTACAAGGAGTAATGGCTTTAAACTGAGAGAGGGCAGATTGGATGTCAGGAAGAAATTCTCCCCTGTGAGGGTGGTGAGGCCATGGCACAGCTTGCCCAAAGAACTGGGGATGTCTGGAGGTGTTCAAGGCCAGTTTGGATGGGGCCTGGAGCAACCTGGTCTAGTGGAAAGTGTGCCTGCCCATGGCAGGGGGCTGGAATGGGATGAGCTGTAAGGTCCCTTCCAGCCCAAACCATTCTGTGATTCTGTGGCTTTTCACCCTTCCCATGTGCTGCTGGGGCAGTGCTGATTGCAGGGCTTTTGCCCTGGTGACAGGTCAGCCATGGGGGGGTTGGGAGCTCTCAGTGGGGAGCAGAGTCCAGTGCATGGTGTGATTAAACTGGTAGCTGCAGAAAAAGCATTTACCCCAGTGGAAATAGATCCACAGAGATGCATTACATTCTTCTGCTGTTAAATGGGTAACAGGCTGAGCCAGCCAGGCGATCCTACTACATTTCAAAAGGTAGCTCGAAGAATTCAGCTTCCCCACACTCTGTGGTCCCATATGTTGTGTGAAGGAGATGGCTTTACTGGAGCCACTATCTCCTATTGGCAAGATGGGTATATTCCAGGAAAGCTATTAAGTGAAACAGCTAAGTCTGGTGCTGATGGTATTTTCCTCCCCCTGAGCAAACTTTCTTTCTTATCTCTGGCTGTCTCATGTGTTAGCACACATGAAAATTTTACTGATATGAGTTATATAAATGCAGTGGAGAGGCTGCTCAGCAGCAGCACAGAACAGGGAGGCTCTATTGTAACACCACAAAGGCACCTCATGGATGAATGAATATAACAGAACAATAGAAAATCATTAACAGTTCACAGGCCAGCTAAGAGTGCTGACCATAATTTATTCATATTTTCTTAGATTTCTCTTCTGATTCTGAGGAGACATAAATTAGAAAACCTGGTCAGCCATGTCATGATCTTAGGGAGAAGTGCAGCTTAGAAGCTGGTGGCAGAAGTGCCTTCTTTTTATCAATCCTCACTGGGTTCAGGAGGGTCACAGGCATCTTTGGTGAACCATATCCAAGTGGTGTAAGATGTCACCACCTCTGCGTAGCAGAAGGTAAAACCCAAGATCAGGCAGTACCCAAACCTCCAGTGGTCTCCTTCATCAACTTTTTCATCCTGGTATGGCTTGGACAGAGGGGAACAGTGGAGTGAGGAAGAAAAGACAGAGAGGGGGAAACCCTCACATGGCATGTCCTGGACTGCTTGCAGCCTAGAGCCAAATCTTCTTCATCCCCTGGCAACACAGGGCAGCCTGGGAAGACTTTCCCAAGCAGTGATGGAGTGAGGCCTCATCCCAGGCAGGTGCTTGGACAGGGTACAGTGGGTGCTTCCTGCATACCCAGCCTGCAGGAGGGAACAGAAATGCCAGGAATGTTCCTTGGAGCAGTGATGAGCCGAGCAAAAGAAACACCCGGTTTCTGCTATCTGCCTGAAACAGTTTTTGGAGAAAGAAGCAACCCTGGGTCTCACCAGCACTACCTGGAAAGTTGTTGAATCTCTCCCCAGCCATCCCCACTCAGGTTCATTTGAACATCACACAGAGACACCATTAAGTTCTGTTCCTCAGCAAACATTTCCCTCTCTGGGAGGAGACAGAGCCCACCCAAGTCTGGCCAGACTCTGCTCTGTGTTTGGCCATCTGAGTCAGAGACAAGAAAAAAAATCCTTGTGTGCATGAAAGTCCTTTTTGTCTTGTCTTTGTGTGTGTGTGTGTGTGTGTGTGTCTTTCCCGACATTTCAATTATCTTTTCTGTTTTCTGGCTGAAGTTCTCATTCCTGTGCCATGCACAATTGATAAGCTGGGACACTTCTGAGAAGCCTCACATGGAGACAGTCACATTCACTTCCTGCAGCATGGCCAGGCACAAGGAGAATCTTTCCAGAAGATCTCTTGCTAGCAAGGGATTTGGTTCCCAATCTGGCTAAAACCACCAACACCTCTTCCAAATGAGAGAGTAAAGGTGGCAGTGACTCACTGAGCTCCACAGGGAAAAAGGTGCATTTTGTGTCTGTGGTCGTTTCTCATGCAGGAGGACAGCTATGATATTTGAGTGATAAATATGTTATTAATTCTGGGTCATGAAGATCAAAATGCAAATCTACTTTCTCTGAGTGTAGAGTGCCTTCCCAGTGCTTTTTTGTATTCACTGGACATTTCAGTTAGTTGGGTAAGACCACTGAGGAGGATAAGGCTGATATTTTAGGTGAGGATGCTGCCATAAAATATTTTCAAGCGAACAAGCCTATGGCATCTTCTAACTTTGTAACTGAAACCCTTCCATGTCTGCTGAAAGAAACAAGGGATAAGTGAAGTGAAACCTGAACTAAGGTACAGAGTGGATTCACCATCACCTTCCCCTTGGGTGAGATGGTCCAAGAAGGATATTTCTGTCAGTGACACTCTCCAGCTGACTCTGCTCCTTTTTTGCAACCAAAACCAAAGCCAGAAAGAGAGACCCAGGCAGCCATCAGTGCCACAGACATGCTGGGCACAGGCAGGAGACCATGAGATGTGAGGGACAAAGAACACAAGCTGGCAGTGAGCACTCGGTTCAATGTTAAACAGAACACAGCAGGCAAGAGCCCCAGGGAGTTCAGTGTTTGGTTGGGGGGATATGAGTTCCTATGAGCATATTTGTACTTACGTTGGTGCCTAAATCAGCCTCCTTTTCATCAGCAAATAAATAACAATAGAGGAACAACCACCTGGAGATGTTTCCAGAGCCACTTTCCAGAATGGAAGGAAAGAGTTCCCCAGAGGGTGCAGGTCAACAGCTGCCTCTGCTGTTGGGGTCAGGATGAGACCAAGGCAAGGAAGTGAGGGATGCTGCTGAGATAAATCTTGGTTGCTGAGGTTGCTTTGGTGATAAACTGGCCTGTAGGGTCCCAGTTGCTGTAGGTGGCTGATGACATGCCTTGGAGAGGCACAGAGAGTCATCAGCCAGGTTCTCATGGACTTTGAAACCTGAGCCATGGCACAAAGACTTGGGCTGCTCTCAGCTGCAGATCGTCTTTTCAGCAAGGCCGTCCTGATTTCCAACTCTCTTTTGAAAATAGGTCTTGAGATCTGAGATTAACATTTCCCAAGATACCCAAATGGTTTAGGGGCCTATTTTCTGGTATTAACGTATTTTAGCAACAACAGTTGTAGATTGGCTGATAGATTATTGTTCATGATTAAGAAATTACCTAGCTAAATCCTCCAAAAGGCTGTTTGGAACTACTTCTGAATTTCCAAGGGGTTTTGGTTCCTTATCCTCTGTGTGGGATCTGTGGCTCTCCATCCCTAGGGAACAGGCAACACCCATCTTTTCTTGATGGCTATATAGATAAGGTCCCAAATTTTTCTCCCTTGAAGTATGGGATCTTGGCTCAGAAGAGGCTGAGAACCACTGGTATATATTTACAATTTCCCATTTTGTGCCAATCCTGTTATTATTCTTTTAATATACTGCAGTTTTGTCTTCCCAGGGGGATGCTTCCTTTTAAATATTTTATTTTTTTCTTCTTTGCATTTTTTTATTGACATAATCTGACTGGACTCAAACCTTTTAGTTTTGTTTAATATAAAACTGGCATTTTTAAAGCAAGGTATTGCTATATTTCCTAGGACTTTATTGTATTTAGGTCTAATCGTTCTTTACTTAAAATCCGTGGCTAAATTCCTGTTGACCCAATAAAAATAAGTTATATCAAGAAAAATATATGTTTATAGGATTATGAAAAGAATAGATTATTACATAAGCTTTTTGTGTAATGGAAAGACATAATTAACCAATTGAACTGGGTTTGTGTGGCCTATTTATCTATCAGGTATTGTGCATGTTTCAATACATTTCTAATTCCCTGCTGAGCCAATAATATTTCCAAAAATACTTAGGCAGAGGATGAGCTTGTAGGTGTCCTACTAAGTGAGAGCTTGTCTGTATTTTTATGATCCCCTCACAGTAGGAAAGTTCACATCATTTGAAAAAAAAAAAAAAGATGCTGAAACCTATGCAATTGTTCTCCTGCAATATCTGGGGCAGAGAGCACAACTCACATCCAGAAACCTCCTGGGACAGGCAGGTGGAGGAGCAGGAAATCAAAGAGCAGCAGTGCTGTGCTGTGCCGATAATGACAATCACTGTGAGGACCTCTGACATCACCAACACTCCCCAACATGCAGTTAATAAATATCTGTGATGGAATTATTGCTGAGTCACTGCTCAGCAATAATTGAGCCTCCCCAGGGCCAGCAGGAGCTGATCTTGGCCATGCAGATGCTGGTCTAAACCAGTTTGCCATTAAGCAGATTGCCATAACTGAATTCCTTGTGGGAGGGTACTCAGAGACAAACTTTGGCTCCAGTGACTGCATCAGGTGTTTGCTGTGTGGCCGTGGGTGCTGCCAAGCTGGTTTGCCACTGATAACCAGAGTGGGACTAGAGGGAGCTGGGAAAAAAACCTTTGGAAAATGCCTAGATGGGGAACAGGTATCTGTTTTCCATGGTAGGGTAGTTCATTAGGACACTGATAAGTGCTCTCTCTGTCCCACTTGTAATTCAGGCCTGTGATTGGGGTGAGGATCTGTCACCTTCAAGGCTCAGTGGGTCCCTGCCTTTTGTGCCTGTGAGCCTGACATGAGTAGTTACTAGTGGGAGCAGTGAGTGGGCAATAGTGAGAACAGTGAGTGGGTAATGGTGAGAGCAGTGAGTGAGAAATGGTGAGAGCAGTGAGTGAGAAATGGTGAAAGCAGTGAGTGAGGAATGGTGAGAGCAGTGAGTAGATAATGGTGAGAGCAGTGAGTGGGTAATAGTGAGAGCAGTGAGTGTGTAATAGTGAGAGCAGTGAGTGAGGAATGGTGAGAGCAGTGAGTAGATAATGGTGAGAGCAGTGAGTGGATAATGGTGAGAGCAGTGAGTGGGTAATGGTGAGAGCAGTGAGTGGGTAATGGTGAGAGCAGTGAGTAGTTACTAGTGAGAGCAGTGAGTGGGTAATAGTGAGAACAGTGAGTAGATAATGGTGAAAGCAGTGAGTAGTTACTAGTGAGAGCAGTGAGTAGTTACTAGTGAGAGCAGTGAGTGGGTAATAGTGAGAGCAGTGAGTGGGTAATGCTGAGAGCAATGAGCAAACTTCAGATGGTTGCAGCCCAAAACGCAGCCCTTGCCCCAGAGATGCTGTGTTGCAAAGGACACTCCACGTTGCTCAACGTCCTTGGTGACCGTCGGCTTTCAGAACGCTGTAGCAATAATCAGTGTTTGGAGGCAGCTGGGCTGAGAGCTGATTTACCCTTCCCATGTGTGGGGATAGGTCTGCCTGTGTCTTTTGTTCTAATTCTTCATTTTTCTCTGATAATGTCAGCCACATTTGGATGACCAGGACACAACTTGACCGTGTAGCCCTAAGGACAGAACTGCTTTTGACTCAGGGCCAGACATTTCTGATTTTATTTTATTTTTCCAGGACTGACACTGTAAGAAGTCAGCATGAAGCAAAGTCATGGCACTGGTTCACTGCATTCTCAGTAACTTCTTCAAGCAGGCTTTGTCTGTTTCTCATGGAGGTGCTCACACACACAAGAACACCAACTTTTGAGGTGCCAACACTGAAACTTTTCCAAAGCATCTGTCAGTCCTTTTGTCCTCTTCCCTTCTCCCACCCCTCACCATTCCTTAAGCCTCCAGAGAATTGATGCAGTGAAAGTTTGCACAGAAAACAAGGAAGGAGCTGTAGACAATGCTTTCACCTGCTGTGATGTGCACAATAGCCAGAGGCTGCAAAGACTCTCTTCGTTCTTCTAGGAGGAGAGTCTCCTGTGAGCTCTCAAAATAGGGTTTAGCAAGCCAGAGCTGAATTTCATCCAGCCCCACTCTCTGCTGGAGAAGGAAAATCTTGATATTATTAACGTAAGAGGTGAGGTTAGCTCAGGAGTCTGTGCCAGAAGGGGCTGAAATCCCTGCTGTACGTTTTGGAGAGCTGGAGCCTGATGGTTACAGGCCGGGGTAGGTGCCCAGTTCTGTGGAGTTTCAGCTGGAACCAAATGCCTGATGTGCCCTTGAAAATCCCAGCCTGCAATTCCTCCCCTCTGCAGTTACAACAGCACAAAGACAATGTGGTAATGTCTGCTGCGTTACAGAATCCCTTTATCTGGGGAAAAAAAAGTCCTGTCAGACTAATCAGGGAATTAGCAGTATTACAAAAGTGCTCCTCACAAATGCTAAAATACAGACATGACTCAGATTAATTTTCAGATCAGGAAACTTATCTTTCTAGTGTGCAGCACTAGTCTGTATGAGAGGATTCTGGCTTTAATATGGATTTGTTTGGTGGCACTTGGCAGAGAAACAGAGGGCTTTAAAAAAAAAAATTATTATTTCAAAATCTACTGGAAAGGATTTAGCAGCCTTTTGGAAACATTATATTTTCTCTATTTTGGGGAGCTTTTTGACCTTTCTTAAAGAATTTAATTACCCAGAATTTTCACATCTGATTTCTTTAAATACCCATAAGAGGAAAAAACTCACAAAGCAAAAGAAAGGTTGGTGAACTTTGCTTTATTTTGCTCACAATGCGAACTTTCAAACGGATTGGAAAATTATTTCCTTCTATTTTGAATGATAGAAGTTAAAGATAGGAATGACCTATTAGATCACTGCGAGCATTTCCTTGACAATCGCGGTTCTGTTTCATTAATGGGAAGAAAGGAGCCCAAATTTCACCCAGTGAGCAGCTCCAAGGGCCAGCAGTGGGCTGTGGAGACCCTCATGGTGGGGAAGACCTGAGCCAAGGCAGGGGGGCTGGATGCCTTCAGCACCCAGCTTCTGTCTGGTGGCCCTGTGAGATGAATGAGCTGTGTCTGTCCGACGTGGAGGGCCCGGCATGAATAGCATGAATTTTGTGCACAAAAAGCACAACTATGACTGCTCCATTTATTGGCCCTTTTGGCAGCATGGCTGAATAGCAAATGGATGTGGAAAACTGCTCGGAAACTCCCAAACAGGGACCTAGCTATGTGGGGGAACCTGCACTTCCTTCACCCTTTGACATTTTATTATTAACTACTAATTTTGCAATCCATTTTGCTCCCATTGGAGGAGCACAAAGAGAGCCAGCTTAGCACAACAATCATCTTCTTGGTTAAAAGGACCCATCTATGCTCCAGTGCTCACAAGACAAAATTTGTTTTCCACAATGTTTCCTGGGCATGGCTTAACTGCAGTAATTTTTAAATAGGTTTCTTTTTTCCCTTTCTTTCCTTAAACCAGTATTACAGTCGTAGGATGTATTTCAGATGGCAGGAAAAGACTTGTTCTTGTCCGGCTTGGAAATAATCATGGAAAAGTCTCTTATTCTATCTCAAATGGAACAAATTGTTTGGAGCTCCTGCCCACTGGCTCTGCAGCAGCTCCTTGGGACAATCTCATCCAGCTCGAGGATTTTCCATGGCCCCTCTGCCCTGGAGCTTAAAGGTCCTTGAGCAGTGCCAGAGAGTTTTTTTCTCTACATCTCCAGAGGGTGACAGGCACAATTACTGCTGTTTCAGCTGAAATTTATCCTGAACCTTTGTGGCACTTTATTGACTTTGGCTGAGGGTGGTTCAGAGCTCCCGTGCAGCAGGGTGATGGATGAGGCACACGCTGCAGTTTGTCAGTCCAGGGCTCTCCCAGAGCTATGATGGCACCTCCCAGTAAGCTGAGAGTTGGGTATTCAAACACTAATAATGTTCATCTTCAGAAAGCTGAGCTGCATCCCACCAGCTGAGATCTACCTCTTCTTCACGTGGATCCAGAATAAAATCCTCTTTCAGGAGCTGGGAGAGCAGCCAGACCCTGTACCAAGTGTGCCAGGGTAGGGAGAATTTAGTGAGAGTCAAACTGTCATAATGTCCTGGTTCCTGCTGAAGGCAGGTGTTGCAGAAGCTGCTGGTTCCTTATCAGAGATGTGAGTGTGATATGCAGAGTTTGGATATGCAATACAGCTGTAGAGGATCACATCTGGAATGGAGTCAGATCTGAAGAGGCTCTTTGGGCATCATTTTGCCACTGGGAATGTCCTATCAGGTTAAATCCAGGCATGTGGCCCCACACTGCATCTGCAAACACAGAGCAAAGTGGTAAAGAGAGGGAAGTCTGCTGAGGGCTGGGCATGAGGAGCATGCAGGAGCATGGAGGAGGATGGAGGAGCATGGAGGAGGATGGAGGAGCATGGAGGAAGATGGAGGAGGATGGAGGTGATGGTGTCCAACTGCTGTGTCCTCGCCCAAGTGACCCCCTAAACAGGACACAACCACCCTGGCTCCACACATCCCTCACATGCCCTCCTCTGTGGGGCTTCTCTTTCTGAAAGTGGTCTTTCCGTGGTGGCTGCCCCCTTGGTGTCACTGCTGGCTCTAAGTGGGGCAGTTCCCTCTGCTCTGCAAGGTGCAGCTGATGTAGAACTTTTGCACTTCCCAGGCTGTCCTCCATGACAGCCAAATCCAGGTCCTTGTAGAAAGATGAAGCAGATCCCCGTGTGCTGAACCCTGTGAGAGCTGCAGAGCTACAGGGATTGAGGCACACGGTGCTGGGAAGCCCAGCCTCCTGCTGTCTCAGGCATCAGACCCCTTAGTCCCCCAGTGATTTTAGATATTAATTTCTGTCTGTCCCCTCTGTCTCTGTCTCTCTGGAGTGTGGCACTGGAGAAATGCAAGCAGATGCTGTTACAAGGCAGGAAGCTGAGCTCCTCTGAAGCTCTGGGTCTTGTGGGGTGTCAGTCCAGGTTTGTCCTGAGGCTGGGAAGACAAGTCTGCGTGTTACCTGGAGCACCTGACAGTCTTGTTGTGGGGCAAATGGAGGGGATTTATTTCCATGTCAGTAATGTCTCCTTAAAGGCTTCAGATGGAAGAAACAAACCTAATAGGAGAACAAACTCTGTGAGCCAGTGTGTGCCTATTTCTATGCCTGAATAGAAGTGCCCAGTGACTTTTGAGATGCCTTTGAAACTTTGGCCAAACTAGTTCTTAAAAGGCCTTATAAAGAATTCATTTTGACTCGGTTTTCCCAGCATGGTCTTAGCTGCAGAGTATTTAATTCTCTTGAAACAGGTAGAGTTTATTTAAATCCATCTGTGTTTGTGAAATTTTCCTGGAGAAATCCCTCTGTTTTCTAGATTTTGAGAATGCTGTTCTCTAATAAACTGTGGCTATATTTATCTCAGCACTTGTGTTTTCTCCTTGTTATTCTTTGCTCTGACACAAGCTGTCCTGACACAAGGCACAGTTTGAGCTCTCTTGCTTTCCCTCTGTTTCCCAGTGTTTCTTTTGAAATTATATGCAAGAGCACACATTCCACCTTGGCATTTGGCAGCCCTTTCCCCTCTTATCTTCTATTCATGAGCTTTTAGAAATGTCCTGCAGTAGCCCTGCCTGGCTGCTGGGTGTCTAAGGCTTTTAATAGTTCTGCTAAGTTTAATTGTACTTGATTTTGCTGCTTCATTTTTATATGCATGCCGGACAGCTCATCCCCTCAAGAATGTCCTGAAGGCATCCTCTGCCCTAATAAATAACAGAAGTGATAGTTAAAGTATACATGTATAAATAAAGTTTGCTCTGGTGTGTGAGTTTGCCTAGCAAATATGAAAATGTGACCCAGGGCCTGCACCTCTGCATTCAAATCCTTGCTGTAGAGTGAAATGAACTGGAATGTGCTACAGTGATTTTCTTTGATAATGTCTGGCTTATAATTTACTTTTGGCTGAAGCAATCAGTGAGGGAAATCCATTTGAATAGCTTTGTAAGAAGGCTTTATTTTTCTGGTGCTGCAGGCTGCAACTTTCACACTCTGAGACTAAATCCCTTTCGCATCGTCCAGGTCCTGGGGAGAGACATTTATTTAAAAGTAGCTGAAATGAAGCACAGAAACAAACTGTAAGTGATTTTTGGCATTACAAGTGCAGTGACTGTAAAGCAGTGGCTCGGCTCCACACTTTAATAGGCTTTAACGTATCAATTATGGTGTTGAGTAGTAATTAGGGCTATGGAGCAAAATGCAGAGTGACCTCTAAACTGTTCCAAAGCTGTGGGAACTGGTGGGAAGGGGGATTTGGGAGCAGACTGAATTCTGGTAATCATACCACAGGGTGAAAAAGAACAAATGTAACTATTAAAAGCTGAATTTTGTTTCAGCAACGCAGGCAAGCCTTGCCTACCCTCTGAAGGTGAATCTTCCCACAGCATGGAGCTAAGTGGGCTGAGCAGTGGATAACTCCTCTGGGACCATGGGCAGCAGCCTGCTGGTCCTGCCAGGCTGCCCATCCATTAAATAAATTGTGTCTAAAATCCCTGCACTGCTCTGCTGTGCTCAGCTGCTCGGGAGCCTCTCAGGAGGAGGGTGAAAGCTGAGAGCTGGGGAATGCTGCTTCTCCTTTCAGTGTGGCCTAAAGACACCCCCCAAAATTCCATGGTACAAAGGGGATGCCTGGCTTCCAGCTACACTCCTTCCACCCTGCACTCAGCTGGTGAAAATATACTTGTCCTGGCTTAGAAAGGCTGCTCCAAAATTTTGGAGGACAGAGGCACTGAACCCCCCCTTCATAGTAATAACAATAATAAGAATCATGGTAAGAGCAATGCAAACCACAAAATTACAAGTTTTCTTCCCTTACTGGTTGTTTGCTGCTCAAATTGCCCTGGAGACAGAATGAAATGTCCAGTGGTACTGTGGATGTTTGGTTGTAGGGATGGCAACCTATATCCACATGTGCCTTGTTAGTCCCATAAACCTGAATGAGCCAAGCCCCAAACCTCCTCTTGTTTTCAGGGTGGAGTTAAAGCCACAAAATACTCCTGCAATGTTTGTAGCCAGTGATCAATTGTAAGCTAAAGAAATATTTATTCTTAAGCGTAAACTGAGCAGTGTGAATTTCTTTGCCCAGGATATTCCTCTTGGTGTTACTATTTTGATATGCCTAAGTTCATTGGTATAAATAGGGTGCAGTTGTCATCACATTTAACTATAAAAAGCCCTCCTCAGCTGACAGCATAGGTATCATAAAGTCACATCACCCCCTACTAAGCAATTTTCACTTGAGCCATATGCAAGCCTCTGAACGACAATTCTGCCTTTCTAGCCTTGGCTGGCATATAACTTAAGAGCAAGGGAAGGGTTTCAGAAACAAAGATTTGTAGGCTTGACACAGCACCAATGAATCATAGACTTGAAAACTTTATCCACCACAGCTGAAAACAAAAATCACACGCAAGCCAAAAATGCAAAGTGGGCCCCATGGATGTGACATGGCTTGGCTCCCCTCCAGGAGGCTTCAGTAATCTTCTAGCATGGTTGGAAACATGCCAGCAAGTGTCCTTCACCAGGCTGGAGGGAGTGAAACGTTCACAAGAACTAATTTCTTCATGTGAGATCCCACAGAGAGAAATGGCTGCTCTACCCTTGTGAAGAGCAAGATGAAAGTTTATCCCATTTTAGGACTTGGTTTTGTCTATCCAGCAAAGTACTTATATGGGCTCCATGCTGTCCTGCCTGGGCCAGTCGTGGTCTTTAACACATTTATTTTTGCTGGTAGAGGAAGGGCTGATATTTGTGCTTCAGCTGGGGAAGGCATGAATGGCAATGCAGTGTTCCACCCCACACTGAGAGAATGGAAATTAGCCCTGCTTGTCTCAGCAGCAGAGCGAGTCAGGAGGAGCTTTACTTGAGCATGAAAAACCAGAGAGAGGAGAGTCAGCCTGTGCGAGGTAGGGAGAGCTGCCAAGACTCAACTGGATAAGTAACACGCAGTAAATGCTCAGAGTCACCTTGCCAGACAAATATTTGCCTTTCACTTTGAATGAAGACCAAATCATGTTCTAACTAGTAGGACCAAGAAATTCCACGCATTTTAGCAAGTTGAGTGTCCTACTGGAACTCCCATGGTAAGTGTATGAGGGCAGACTTTGGGGGATTGCTGGACAGACAGGAGGAAAAAAAAAAAACTCAGGAAGATATTTCAGTGTAGGAAAAAGATCAGAGGGAATGCTGGAAACTGGGAACAGGGTGGAAAAAAGCTTTATAAAAGAGTGTGGCTGAATACACCACCACATTCAGTGGATAGTCTTCATATTTATGGTGGTCAGAGGGGTGGAATCCAGGAGCTGAAGAAGTCAAAATCTCTGGGGAAACAGTGGAGACAAAACTATGTCTCCTCCCTAAGTCAGATTATCTCTGAAAAATATGTTATGGGAAGAATTAAAATCTAGAGTAAAGACCACAGTCCCTGGGTATTTCCAGTCATTTCTAACAACCATGTAAACTTCCCTCTCTTGTTCAGTGAACCAAATGCAGAAGACAATGGCAGACAAAAGACAGCAGTAGAATTGTCCTCTCTGTGACAGATGTGGCCTTGGTATCATTATTTAAGGACTACACTTACAGGCAATCCTCATTGTTCTCAGGCCATGTGCTCTGTCTGCTGTAATAGCCCTTTATGACCAATTTTTGGAAATAACTGATTTTATCAGCTGTTATTAGGTTGTTCCTAGGTTAGCAGCTCTGGTTGGACTTCGGTGCATCTATCAGTTTTAATGAAAATAGAAAAAAATAAAGAAGGAAGGCTGAGATGGACCAGCTCTTTGATCACTGGGCTGTGCAAGAGCAGAATTCAGACCCTGGTTGTGACCCCTCTAAGTCAGACTACTCTTCCACTTTTTTTGGTTGTTTCTTTTTTTTTTTAACTTTAAAGTGAGCCAGAAATGACACCTTCACAATTTCCCCTGGGAAACCTGGGATCCAGAGCTCTCTGCATTCAGTAAGAATCTTTCCAGGGACTTTGATGTCCTTTGGACTAGAACTTATGTTTCCATGGCATTTCTGGGACGTGTGTCTGAAATTCACTTGCTTCCCTCGCTCTTTCTCATGCATCATTCTGGCCAACACATCTCCTGCCATAAATACAGCCCAGAGCAGGCTCAGGAGCCCTCCAGTTTTCAGTCAGTAGCAAACACTGTCTGATACCTGTCTAATTTTCCTTCCTAGCTTCATCTCATTCCAGCTCTCTGTATCCCCTTGGGCCCCCGTGGTTCCTCTCCATTCCAGCACCTTTGCAATCGTGTTTTGTGGCCTTGTATCTTGTATGTAAACACGGAAAAGCTTAATTAAAATGAACAAATGTATCAAAGTTTATCATCTATATCCAATCTAAGTACTTCTGTGCCCTTCAAAGGCAAATCAGAAGCACCTGAATTAAGCTCTGTTTAGCAGCTATTAATTAAGTGAGGTTTGTACAATGCTTTGAACAGGTAAAATGGTGAGAGCTTCTGAGTATATCATGAACATTGTTATCACTGGTCTACAAAAATCAGGAATGTACTGAACTTCCCTTAATCCCACCCAATTACCAAAGACTTTGTGAGTTGAAGGGAATCAGCCATGACAAACTAACAGATAGTCTTTCTTCCAGCTGGGCTGTCCTTTTGTCTCCAGAAAATGGTATAAAGTGTAACTCCTTTTACCCATCTTGTTTATTTAAGCACATTTGTCAAAGCCTACCGCAGAATGGTTATTCCAGCTTAAAGAAATCCTTCCGGGTCAGAAAGTCCTTTGGATGTCTCACAGCCAACTGCTCTCCCTTCCCATTCCTCTCTTTTAAGTCCTTGAAAGTCTGTCAAAGTCTGGGCTGAATTCCTGGGGCCACTTGGAGTGTAGCTCTCCTTTTGTTCCCCACTGCCAACTGCAGAAAGCGACGTTCACTGGGTTTTGTAGCCACCAGCTTTAAAACCCCCAAGTCCCATTGCTTCCTTTGAATGGCCAGATGCAAAGCAATGCTTTAAACCCAGGAATGACTTTACAGGGCTTTTCACTTGCCATGTTGGATGGGCTGCTCTGCTGTCTCTGATTTCAAGGAAGAATGCCCTAAGCAGCCTGTCTGTTTCTTAAGACCATAAGAGGTAAGGCTAAAACTTGCAAAATAACATCTGGAAGGTCCAGATTGTTCTCTAATACAGAAATTGTATTTTCATCCTCGAGGTCTGGAGGCTATAAATATACTTCTATCAATGTAATTAATTCAGCTTATTCCGTTTTTAAGGTATATACATTTAAACATGGTTTAAATGGAAAACTGCTTCAAGTGCTGTAGGGCTGCTAAGTTTTACTGCACTTGAAGGTACAAGATGTTTGGGTAATTTTTGTCCTCTTACTATTCATCAGTGAATTAATTTACTGTTCTGCTTACGGATAGAAGTACAATCCAATACATTAATCATATTGAGATTTTTAAACCTGCACTAGTCTGTTATGACTTGTTCTTCATAAGGCTGAAAAATATTTCTTTCATCAGAATGGCTTAATGCCTATAAACATGTCCTAATTATATTTTCTCAGAATTAATCAAGTTCATTATGTTAAGTTTGGGATCTACATCTGAAGTGAATCTGAATTGTGAGCATCTGCCACATTCCCTTCAGACACTACTGATAAGAATAGTGGTGTGGGATTTTCAGAAATACTCAGTTTTGGCCCATTCCTGTTCCTCTTAATGTCAGTTGGAGTTTTACCACTCTTTCAGTGGTGTGGAGCACTTCTCAAAACCTTACAGTTTTGACAAATGTTTCAAACAACTTGAGAGAAGAAGTCTACACAAGGTGTCACTTCCTTTAGAAGAAGATGTAGTTATCCCTGTTTGATTGGTGGTTTGGGTTTTTTCCCTGCATTTTCCCCCCTAAAATAGAGGTTTACTGAGCGTTTTGGATGAAAAGTGATTAAATAGTTTGCTGTCAGAGACTTGGGGGTTTTTTGCATGAGAAAATCCTTCAGAAACCTACAGAATCCCTCAAAATGACTCAAAAAGTCAATGGGCTTATACAAAGAAGCCCCACTTGTACAGAAACTAAGTCATTCTCTTTGATTTAAGCCCCCTGAGAGGGTGATCTTTATCTCATTAGTTCAACCACAGTTGTTTCCATTGCTGTTTATTCACAAGAACCAAACCTTGAGGTCCTGAATTCAGTTTGGTCAGGTCAAAGAGAGCTTTTTCCTGAGTAATGGTCCCAGGATATGATCAATTTCTGATTCCTGATCTTCCCATTGAAAAGAAATGAAATCATGCTTTCAGAACCGTTTGATATTGGGGATTGTAAAAAAGGAGAGGGCAGAAAATGAAGGAGAAAACTCTTTATCCACCAACCCATCATCAGAGTTACCAAAATCCACATTTTAGCAAGCCCAGCCTTCTGAGTGGGTCAGGCAATGCCCAGAAACACAGTACCTACCAATTCCAATGTTTCTCACCCTTGGTTCTATGTGGCTCAAGTGCTCTGGAGTCAGCAGGGGAATGGGATGCAAGGGGCTGCAGTTCTGGGACTTCAAGGAGCCAAAAAATTCCCTCAGACAATTGTGCCTGTCAACATTTATGAATCTTGCTAATTGAAGGGCCTCTCCCTGAGATCACTGCCTGCCACAGTAGCAGGTCCATGGGGTGGGTTTGGTCTCCCTCCACTGTCTCAGAATTGGCTGTCTGGCTGCAGGTGGGTGTCTAGACTTCCATCATAACCTGTGGAGTTATCCCTGCTCCCAGGAGCCAGCTCACCTATCCTACCTGCAACCCTGTGATGAATCACCCTCTGGCTGTGCTTGCCTCTCTCTGCTGATGACAGGGAAAGCCCCGATGGGTGACACCCATTCTTGTGTTAAGAAGCTGAAATTGGATGAGATGGATCCCACCCACATTGCTCACACACTGCTAATTGCAGTGCCAAAGGATCTCGTGTGTATTTAAAACCAGTCATATTTAAAATAGCCAGTTCTGGCACTGCAGGGTGGGACTGTGGTGTGGGGGGCAGGTTTGGGGTGCCTGGCCTGAATCCAACAGTTGTTGTGGGCCGCAGGGAGAATGTCCAGCTGATCTTCCTCAAAGTCAGCACAGCCACTGACCAGGAGCTGTGCAGCTTGTGGGGCTGCAGGGGCCTTGGAGGGACCATTCCTGAGGGACAGCCAGGGGGGAGGAGAGGAGCAAACAGCTCATCTGCATGGAGGGGACAGTGGCAGCAGAGCCAAACCCCTCAGCTGTAACCACCAGAAAAGGCTTTGCCTTAGTGGCAGGACAGTTTCAACCAAACCCATGAGCTGCCAGGATGAAAACTCTCCTCTTGATCTTCCCAACATCCTTCTTAAAAGTGGCTTGGCTGCAAACAACTTCTACAGCTGATGCATAATTAAAAAGCCATTTTCATTCATTGCACAGATCTCTCAAATGTCCATTTGTTGCACACTATCACCAACAGACCATTAAACTTGGCCCTGGGCTGTACTTCTGTGTCTGCCTTTTTGTTAAGCACATGTGCTTCATCTGTCAATAATTAGAAGGAATTGAATCTTGGCTCTTCTTTTCTGGGAACTGCCCTGCTGCTGGAAAAAAGCTAACAGAAACATACTAGTGCAGAGTTTTCAACGTTGTGACACTGCTTGGCATGAGAGATAGCTCCTTGTGACGACTTCAATGCTAATTTTTATTGAAGGTAACAGCAAAATGGGAAATTGGTCTCTGCACTTTGCTTAGGCAAGAAATTAGGAAGAAATCTGCCAGCAATTGCTGTTTCAACATTATAAACTATAGTTTACAACAGCTGGAGAAGAGAAAACCCTCTGATTGTTGGAAATCCCCGTGGATTGCTGATCACTGGGGAAAATCAATGGGGAAAATGCATTTCTCCCCTCCTCACAGAGATAAATACACATTTCTTTGTGGGGAGCTGAGGCAGGCATTATCACAGCCTTTGCCCTGGGGCAGTGCAGTAAGCCTGGGCCCCTGAGCCAAGATTTTAATCAATTAATGGCAATTCCTTCTGCAGTAGGAATAAAGTTTAAAGGCACAGTCAGCACCAAGGGGTTTGGTAGCTGTGGCTGACACAGAGTCCTTGGAAATCAGTGACCATGGGTTGACCTGTGTGCTGGGGGGTGTGGCTGCTCAAAAAACCCCAGGAATACTCATCCAAATCTGCCAGCCTAATGCCCAAACACTTGTTTTATTTTGCATTTTGGTAATTGGCAATGAATATTCATATCTCATCTGGCAGATGTCCAAATACATGAGACAAGCTTGGAGAATGGAGACAATAAATACAGGGTGCAAAGTGTGGGTTTTTAAAAAATCAGCTTCTGGGTTGTTAGAAACATTGTTCAGGTTTTTCTTCATAGGCACCAGGACTTAAAAACTTACAATTTCTTCTATTTTAAGGAAAAGCCCTGAACCTCATGCAATCACTTGTCTCCAGGGAGACCATTTAAGAAAAACAAAATACCAAGAGATGAGGGACGATTCAGAATGGTTGGAAGCAATGTGTCTGCATTAGAAATATTGATTGGTGTTTTTGGAATTTAATTTTCTGCTCAGCACTCCAAAGGCCTTAGGTACTGAAAGGTGCTCTATTACTCATTTTATCTATAAAGCTCTCCCCCTCAACACATCCTGGAAAAGCACTCAGGGTGTTGCATGGTAATTAAAAGGTGATATTAATATTTCCTGACATGCACTATAAAACATCTTCAATTAGCTTCCTGTAACTATCACACACATAGGAAAAGAAAAGGAATGTATAATAAGAAGAGAAAAAAAATTAGTGGGAAGGTGGTTCCTTTGACTTTCTGCTTGGGTGTCCTTTTTTTTCCACAAAAAAGTAAATCATTGTTTTCCTGTCTGCTTTCCCAGTTAGACCAAGACAGCTAAAATCCCCAGATGCTGATGTTTTTCAGGCTTGTTTCCCACTTGGAGCCTCATGGGCAAATTACTCTGTCATACAAAGATTTCCTGTAAGAAAATGGTGGGATTTATTCCTCAGAGTTCAGATTCCTCCAGTCTTTGTTCTATCCCAGCCACTGGCATCAGTGACACCTGATTTGAAGAGCAGCAGTAATTTTTTGTGCTCCTGTTGTGACATTTTGCAATGTGGGCTGTAGGCAGGGTCACCTGGCAGATGTTTGCATCACTTGTCCTTCCTGGAAGGGAGAGAGAAATGTCTCCAAGGGCAGTGCTCTGGGCAGAGGACATGGTTCTAAATCAAGGTACCAAACTGGCAAAAAATCCATTCTTGCACAAAGATTCTAAGGCTGTATAGTGCCACTGAAGGTGATTTTTTGCTGTGGGATTTGAATTTCTGCATTTCCTTTGGGTTTACTGCTTGTCTTGTTGCCTCTCTGGTATTTTTCTCCCTACAAGGAGTTTGGTATCTGCAGCCTCTTCTGTCCTGGTCTCTTCCACGGGACCTGCATGACATCTGTCTGTCAGAAATTTGTAGGGAGAACGATGCCAAGATCAGAAAAAGAACTGAGAGATATCTCAACAGATCCAGGAGAGGTTTGGGTACAGGTGGTGCTGTGTGAAAACCTGGACCACACATAAATATACAGACCCCCCCTGAGCTGATGTTTTTGCTCTGTAGTTCAGGACATAGTTAAGATCTCACTTTAATCAGCATGAAGGGGAACAGGGTATTTAGAAAGCATGAGATATAGTTCAGAGTATATTATAAACATGGTTGTTTCCTAATTTTACCATATCAAGCCAACCTTTCCTAATGCAGCACTGTGCTCCAACCAGCACCCATTAATTGCAGGAGAAGCTGAAGATTGAAATAAATTCAGGGCATTTATGTAAGTGCTGAAACTGTTACAGGATTTTTTACATACAAAGGTTCAAAAGAAGAGCCACAGGGTTGGATGCTCACCTCAGCTCGGTGTGAATCTGACAGTGGTTGGTAGAAAAAGCTTCCGAGTGATGTGAGGGATCCAAACAGAGGCTGCTGTGAGGTTGTCTGCACTCCCTCATCATTTCCTTGTGTGTTGCACCTTTATTTCTTGCCATTAGAAATTGGCTCAAGCCCTAGAGAAGGATGCTGGGTCAGCACACCATAATTTTCCCTCTTGGTCTCATTTCTGTCACTCTCTGGATATCCTTGGAAATATTCAAGCTCTTGTTTGATACTGCTAAGCCCCGTGTGGCTTTCTGTGGAGGTGATGTGCATAAATTAATTGCACCTGCATTTAACCCATGCTCCCTTTTATTGGTTTTGTATTTGCTGCACTTCCACTGCACTTAATGTCACCTTGTTCAGTGGCAGCAGCACAGAGGGCAGAGCAGCTGCCCTGAGCCCTGGGAATTTCACAGATACCAGAGATACCCACCCAGGATTGTTCCTAATCCTCCCAGCCTCTTTCATTCACCTGGGATTTTCAGCCATCCCTCGAACATTGTTTTCCTTTGAACATTGTCTTCCCTCCCACCACCCTTCCCCAAATCCCTCTTTCTTCCAGGCTTAATTCTGTGCTTTGGGTTTGTGCTCTGCCTTGATTCATGTGTCAAGCCCAACTCCACGCTCAGCAGCTCAGCAAAGCACTTAGGCCCATGCTGATCTTTAAACTCAGAACATGCTGAAGTGCTCCACTTAACAGAGATCAGATCATTCATGTGCTTAAAGATAAGCATTTGCTTAAGTGCTTTGCTGAATTCAGGCCTAAACACACACATTAAATTCATCAGCTAGGACCCTTGACAAATTTTGCCACAAAGGTGCCTATCTCTGGCCATGGACTGTAAAGGGAGACTAGGTGACTAGTTTAAACTAGATAGCTAATCTTTAGGCAGCTAAAATGAGGTGAGAGGAATCCCACCCTCTGTACCTATCTATGGTGTCAGGCACTGATCTCTGTTGGGGGCCCTCCATTCTCCTGAGAGGCAATTAATGAGAACCAAAATTGGGGATGGGCCCAAAAGGTGATGGGGAGGGAATTTCTGGGTCCCTGCCTCCAGCAGAGCAGCACCCAGGTGCAGCAGGTTGGAAGGTTAATGGTTGATTTCATTCTCAGACCTAATTCTGCCCTGCAACAACAACTGGGCAGGTTTTAAATGATCCCTTGTCAGAGATGAGATTTTGAAGTCCGTGTGCTTTGAAGTGAGCTACGTGGCTGTCCTGCTGAAAAATTCCCCAGGAAACCTTCAGCCTTGACCTGGTGGTTCAAAGTTACAGAGATTGAGCTGAAACGTGACTTTAATGTTATCTGGGCTTTTTGTTTCAGTTTTGATCATTAAACTCGGGGTTGCCACATAGTCAGGAGTGAGATTGGGTTTCTGCCAGACCTGCCAGGGGCACGAACACTTGAGCCATTACGTACACAGTAACCCAGGAGTGCTGGAAATGCTCCTGTGCCTGCAGAGTTGCCACGTCCCTAATGTGAAGTGCAAGTGAGAGCTGTCAGCTGCATACTGAAATGTCCCTGTGTGGAATAGCCTGGCTTCACAGTAAACAAGGTTTGCACCTTGAGGCCCAGGCTGAGGGTCTGGAGTAGCTGATGGAAATGTTATGTCCATGTCTGCCCTCTCTGCCTGTAGATGATACATTAAGCTCATGAAGCTGATGAATTGATGTCTGCTTATTTTATTTTTTTTTTCCATTTCATGAGATCAAAGGAAATAAAAAAAAAAAAATCCCAAATCCAAACCAAGACATGGTGTGTGTCTCCCTACCTGGCTTCTGTCATATTGATACCATTTTCCTTGGGACATTTATTGTAGCTCAAGCCTTGATTACCAAGTCCTAATTTTGCCTAGCATGGTCTGCTTGACCATGAGCACAAGAGGCTAATTCTGGTGTAAATAAGAAGACATTTCTGAAGATATTGCCATTATTCTGCTGAGTTACCTTTTGAGGAATGACAAATCTTTTTAAGCTTCCAGTGATGTGGACAGTTCCTTCATCTGGGGCTGCTGACCAGCTCACCTTTCAGCAGGACTGTGAATCCCTGGGCTATCACCAGGCACAGAGCCAAAGCCAAGGCTTTTCAGCCATGCTCAGAGGGGCCAAATCCAAATCTGTCTGCCACAGGCACAGAGGAGGAGCCCTTGCTGCATGGCAGCTTCTGTGCTACACGTGCCCTGTGTGCAAAGTCTCTGTCTCTGGAGCTCACCAAAATTCATTAGTCTCTCCTCCCCTTTCCTTTACTCATTCCCTCCTGTCTGTGTGCCTCTGTTCTTTGTATTCCCTTCCCACATTTGTCCTCCAAACCAGGAGGCTCCAACCAAAGCAGGCTCCGAACAGGAGCCTTTTTTCTGTGAGCAGCAGTAGCACCCCAAATCTAGAGAGGATGCTCTTCACCCTGCTCATCCTGGACAGAGAACCTTGTCACTTCTCTGGCTGGTTACCCCCACAGAACACAGCAGCACCCTCAGCTTGGATCTGGGATAGCATTTTGACCTCCAGGAAACTCTGCTGCTCTTTTGTGATACTCAGTGTTCCCCAGATAAATGTCACTAATAATAATGGCAGTCCTTGGAGTGGAAAGTCTTGGGGTTTCCACCATGCAGAGGTTCATTTAAAAATAAAAATGAATCAGAAGCTCACACTTTTCAAAGCCAAGAACGTTATGTTGGCACTGGTGCCTCAGAAGGGAATTAGGAAAGTCTCTCCTGGGCTGGAGTGCTTCCTGGCTGAGCTGAAGGATTCCTGTGTGTTCTCCACAGGGACCTGCCCCAGACACAAGCAGGGTAATTCAACAGTGGAGGATTGGATCACTCAGTCTGTGCCCTAGGAAAGAAAAGTTTGTGTCCTGACAGTGTGTTTGAGCAGCACAGTCTGGGCAATACATCGAGGCATGAAGCTGTGCCAGAAATGGAATGCCATAATTACTCAGATTTGGGGAAAAAAATAAAATCAGCTAGAGAAAAGTTACACTCCCCCCCCACCCCCCAATAAAGCATGTCATTTCTTAACTGTGCCTCTGAAGTGTTAGTTTGCTTTTGGCATTTTTCCCCTTTATCTAAACCCCTCAAATAAGCCATAATGACAGCAGGAGTTGCATGTTACTTCGTGTACTGCCTTGCAAAGCCCTGGAATTCCTTAGGTGTCTTCAATTATGGGCTTCTCTGGGACAAATGACTTATATTCTGCCTGATATTTACCAATATGCTGCAAACAGCACAAATATTGGATAGAGTTCATATCATTATTGCACAGACATTTGTTAGACTATGCACAGTTAAAGCCTCATGTGTTTTATTGAAAATAGATTTAACAGTCTGATGGGCTCTCATGTGGGACAAATACAATGCAATGAGGATACTTGTAGATCTGTATGTCACAACCAGAAAATCTAACTCTATAAATCTCTGCCAAAGCTTCACCTCTAATTTAACCTCCTTCATTCACCTGAAATAATTTTCGATAGCAAATTCTTAACATTTCCTTTAGTTTTTCCAGTTGGATCACTTTTATTAATCTTGTGGGCAAGTCTAACAAAACCTTTTTGTCAGCACACTTTCACTGTGTTTTTGACTAGAATTTATGAGAAATAGTACAAGAAAATCTAATCTCAGTGATCTTTTCTTCCTGGGAAAAAGCAAAAGATCTGAGGAGTTTCAGTTAAACAAGTACTGTTATGGGGCTGATTCTCCCCTCTCCTGTAATAGGTTTTGTCATTTAAACTTTTGGAAACTGGGAAAGCAGGAATATTTCTCTGCTGCAATAGAAATTTATGTCTCCTTTGCACATGTCTAAATGAGCACAGGAGGGACACAGTGGTGGGAATCTGGACTGTGGATCTTGCACAGTCTGGACCACTAAGCTTTTTCACTGATTCCCAGAGTGAGGAATGATTGCTCTGACATTTTTCCCCTCCTTTCAGTACTGAAATTCTTATGAGAAATCCAAAGCTGCTATTTTTGGCAGGCATGAACAGTATGATTTTTGGTACCTTTCTTAAAAATGTAATCTATTTTCTTTTAATTGCCACAACAGCTTTATGGTCCTCAGCACTATTAAAATGTTTCAGGCCTTAAAAAATAAGTCTGTGAAATAATGAAGAGGGACTTTCATGCAACATTCTGCTCTCTACAAAAGCATAATCACACAGAATGTTGAATCCTAAGAGATCATACACTTACCACTTTCCCTGAAAGGGAGCCAGATTCTGCTCTCATATGAGCTACATCACATTTAGGCCAGTAGACATGAAAAATACCCAAAACCTGGTTTTTTTAATGCAAATTCAAATTAGTCATAATATGTGAGTGATCTTTGCAAATGTGGGTACTACTTCTTGACCTCTTCTTTTTGACTTTGTTCCTAATCCAGCAACATTGAGCATGACTTCAACTGTATGAAGCTGCCAGATCAAAGAACTTAGGTCATGAAAATGCTGTTGTTTTGTTCTGGATCTGTCTTTATTTTAAATAAAAGAAACCAATGGGACTTAAGCACATTATTTGAATGGAAGCAATTGCTTATGATCTGTGCTGATTTGGGCTAAATGGGAATCTCAGGAAATTGTCATTTGTGGACATTGACATCTTCTGAGGTATTTGTAGAGAACTTTTATTAACAGCTCTGTCCTTCAATAGAGGTTAATAAATCACTGTTGAATTTGCAGGAGCTCTCAGAACAGATAGGAAGCCAATTCCTCTGAAAGATTACTCCTCTATTTGTTTAGCCACTGGCTCTTGGCTTGTAACCGATAGGTTTGAGAGCTGGGAATGCTGCATTTCCCTGTATGCTTTAGCTGACTTGTTAGAGATGTTTGTGTTTGATAAAGGAGAGGATGATCAGGGGCTGGCTAAATGCAACAGGGTTTTTTTTTTTTTTTATCTGTAAAGGTTAGAGATGGGAATTCCTCAAGTAGGCAAAGCCACTGGCTTCTGGCAATGAGTAACTGTTTTGTCTTGGATGCAACCTGAGCTCCTTAGTGCTCTCTCTTCCTTTCACACATGCACACACACCCTCTTGGGTCAGCTCCAGCCCCCTGTGATGGCTCAGGGGGAGCCAAACTGCTGCTTCTCTTCACTTGGCTTAGAAGTCTCAAAATGTGTAAAATGCACGTGTGTGTCAGTGAGCCCCCAGCTGCTTGAGAACACACTTGGTTGAACTGAGAACATTGCAAGTGGAAATGTGCTAAATGTGTGAAAAGTGGAAAACATGGGGAGAGTGGGGGAGCTGCCTGAGAGGGCCACTGCAGTTTAAAAAAGGTCAAAATGGACCAGGGAAGTTCAGAGGCCAGATTTGTGTTCGTGTTGGGTAAAGCCATGGAAAATTGCATTTGGTTTGCTGCAGCAGTAAACAGAGAATAGGTATTAGAACAGGGCATAAATATCTGTGTGCACTTGGCTCCTCTGTCCTGGCTGGAAGGGGCTCATCTGTCTGTACCCAGATATATTGTATGGACAAATTATTACAGAGTACTCTGTTCTTTTTTTCTGGAAGTCTGTAGCTAAGTGCACATCACATTTCAGTTTTAAAATCCCATTGCAAATTCTGGGATTCTAGGCAATATCTCTCTTCTCTGTCCTTGCAGATTATTATTTATGGTATCCATTAGCCAAGGTGTCCAAATTGCACTGGCTGATACCCAGGGGTGCCATCCAGCCTCAGCTATTCTTTGATTCTGTGGCCTCTCTTGGACTTTGCTGTACTGTGAGATGGTTTGAATTTGCAAGCTGACTTCAGCTTGGCTTTTCTGCCTTGCACAGAGGTTATTTTTCAAAAGTGCATAATCTAAAAATAATGATTTGAATGTAATGATTAGAAGTGGGTCAAAGAAGCTGGGATGTGAATTGTACCATGGGAGTGTTTGGAGCTTCCATGGAGCTTGCATGGAGCTGGTAGCTCCCCAAAGGCTCTTTGAATGAACAAGCAGAAAGGTTGGTGGTTTGGCAATCAAAGTGGCCAGTGATCAAAAGTTGTCCCCTCTCATTATTGGTGGAAAGGAATGGCTTGAGCAATTCTGGGCTGCCTTAATTGTAATTTGTCTTAATGAAGAGTAAATGCTCAGTGTGACAAATGAAACAAACCAGCATCTTTTCCCTTAGGCTTATACAACAAAGATTATTTCCCCGTGGAAAGCAGATGTTTAATTGCCCAAGACCAGAAGCAGGATAACACATGGCTGCTGTACCTGTTACAGCTGCCTGGGCTGCGTGCTCAAGCTGCTGTGTCACAGCTGCAGCTGCACACTGGGTCTGTTCACAAGGTAACTGTGAGAGCTGTCACACTGCCTAAACACCAGACTCAGCTGGCACAGCAGGGTAACTGGGAAGGGAGTGCAGTTCTTGCCATTATTATTAATACCTGCACTGAAGGAGTGGAAGTAAGTCTGGTATGGAGCCAGAGGTTCCCTCTGCACAGCACAATTCAATGACCTCAGTGCATGATGCAGAGGAATTGTTTGGGATCTCCCTCCAGTCCCACTATTGCTCCATGAGTCTTTGGTTGTTCTGCCTGGAGGCTGGGGCTCTGCAGCCAGCCCAGGGTGTATTTCAGCTCTCTGAAGCTCCTCCACCAGCAGGAACTTCCCTGAGGAACTCAGGACACTGGGGCAGCACTGCAGAACTCATGGGGTGGGATAGAGCAGAGGGAGGAGAGGGCTCTTCTTTGAGATGGGTAGTGTGGTCAGGTCTCAGAAAATCCTGCTTTGGTTAGAACTGGTATTAGCAGTTTGGACTTGGCTTAATCTGGCAGCTGAGCTGCAGCCCCTGCTGTTCCTGTTTGCAATGGGCAATGGCAGATAGAGCCAGCACTTCCCAAGGCAGGACTTCCATGCCAAATATTCCCCCTTTATTTCTCTTGTGTCTCTCAGGGCAGGGAAGGGAGGAGAAGTCACTCCACTCTCTGTGCAGCTGGCAATGACATTACAAGAAGCTCAGGGACATTTTGGCACCCTGTATGACTCCTGCAGGGACCAAGCCAGTAAAGATTAACACCTGTTTCCAACAACCACGTTCTTAACTAGCAACTTCCTTCCACAAGACTAACTTTATTTTTTTAGTCTCTCTTTTTGTTTTGTTTCTAGCAACACACAGTTTTGTTGACAGTGAAGTACGAGTGATGTGCATGTGCCCTGGTGGGTCTCTCAAATGAGCTAGCAGACCAACTTCCCCTCAGAAACTCCTCCAAGGTGAAACATTCAGGCTGCTTGGAATGTCATTGGGACACAAGATTCATGAAATAGAGAATCTGGACTTCAGATCTAGCATACAAAGAACTTCCCCAAACCTACAATTTAGCAAAAAAAAAAAAAAAAAAAAAAAAAAAAGAGTTTGAATCCATTTGAGAAATAAGCTGTCTATTTTTCTTTGAAAATTGTGTCCAGCTTGCTTGGGTCTGAACCCTCGGTAGAGCCTCAAGGGAAAAGGTTCAGGAAGAGGAAAAAAAAAAACACCCAAAAAATTTGCAAGGTTGAGAGTCACAAATGAGGGAAAATGTCTAATATTCACTTATTTCTGGTTGCAGAGCTTATTTTAATTATTGCACAGTCCCATTAGCTGGTTGCCATGATACAGGGCAGTTGAGAGGAGGTGCAGAGTAAGGAGGTGAATAGAGCTCAGAGCACTCCAGGCAAATGTGAGCTTTTCATGGTTTTTCAACATCTGACCTCCTGAAGTCTCTCTCTTTGTGTTGCCTTTGATGGATGGACATGAAGCTCCCTGCAGAAGCAAGATGTAATTGCCATTGCTTTGGCTTGAGAAGTGCCCTCCCAAGTCCCCTGGGGTTAATAGTGACAATTAATACTGGGATTAATACAAATAGCACCAAGCCTGAGAGCACAGTGGGTGTTGTGAGGAGTGTCTGCTTCTGCAGGAACTTGGGAGGGTGGTGATAGGAAGGAAGTGGTGATGGGAAGGGAGGAATATCTCCAGGAGATAATGGAAGCACTGCCCTGCCATGCTTTAATGACAGGCACATTTTTTCTGAAACAATAGGATGCTTTGGCTGGCATCCCTCTAGATTTACTCCCAGGGTTTCAATCCTCAGGTGGCATTAATGGCAGGGAAGGCAGCTCCTTCTGGCTTGCCATTAAAGCCTGCTGTTTCTCTGTAGGAGAGTGTCTGGCCATGCCCTTGGCAGATTCATCAAAGCTACCCTGTACACTGATAGCTGGATCTGGAAATGATGGAAATAGCAAAGAAGGAAGTTTCAGAAATAATGGAGGTTGACACGTCACTTCCTCAGTGTCTTTCTGCTCCCTCCCAAGATCACTGCTAGTGCCAGCTCAGCATCTTCACCATACCCTTTAAGCTCTTGAGTAAGCTCATCATCTCAGAGACCACTCACATCCTTCCCACCCTTCCATGAGGAGCTTTTCTGCCATTCAAAGCAATTCACTGGAGCCCTTCTTAGGCACAAAGCCCTTGGTGCTTCACAAAACCCCCAAATGTGGAATAGGAGCAATGTGGAAGAAAGCATTGCAGAAGTCCTATCTCACAACAATTGGAGATGAGATTACAGAGAAAACAACCTCAGAGCTGCCCATTTCAACAAGCAATGTGAGCCAGGCTGAGTGAGGTTAAGAGAGCTTGTGGTCACTTGGGAGGGCCAGGCCACCCACAGCTCTCTTGAATCATTTTTGTGTCCCCAGATTTTTCTTTTCCAGGCTGAAAAGCCCCATTGCACTTGGGCATCTCTCTCAGATTCATAAAATGTACTGCTACAGTTCTATTCCATATTTACTTGTCCTCTGTGAGTGTTTGGGAAGAGAATCTTAAAGGCTATTCTCAGATATATTCTACCACCTGACAGTAATAAATGAAACCATGGATGAACCTTGATGGTAAAGGCCAGGGGATATCCCTTCATCAAGAAAGGGATTTTCTGTTGCTGTTTTATCCCTGTCCCTCTGCAGCCCTGCCTCCTTCTGCTCTAGCCTCAGCTGGAAGCCTTGCAGGACTTGCCTTTCCCCTACCAGTGCAATCCTGCTCTCAATGAAATCAGGACACAGAAATCCTCCTCTCAACGTGGCCTCTCCTTTCAGCCTCTCCCTGGTGTGCACACTTGCAAATGGCTCAATTTCCTGCTGGCTCAGTGTAAATTTTTCAGCATGGGGATTTCTGTCTGGTGCTGCTTTGCAGCATGAAGTTGACAGGGGTTTATGGCTCAGAAGGGACAGAAACTCTGCCAGGTTAAACTTCAGATGTATGATCCCACCACGTGTCAATCAAAGTCACTCTGCAGACTGATTTATTCTGCATTTTCCCCCCATGATGACAATGGTTGCACCCCATCAAATAAGCACTGAGACACCTTAAATTCTCCAGCCCCCTATGTAGAGAAAGAACAAAAATATCTGTTATCAGTGGAGCAAGGAAAGGGTAGTGCAAGGAAATTCTGCTGACGAATGCAACTCATTGTGCAATTAACTGGCATAGCCTGATACCCTGTATTCATTTGCATATGTTTAAATGAATTAGGCAAGTCCTAATGCTGAAGTTGGCACCCAGACATTTGTGCTTATACAAACACACCCAGCTTTGCTGAAAAGGTCATAACTTTCAGCATAGACTTTTGTCTCTTTCATTTGATTACACCTATCTCTTCCTCTATTGTTTTAAATTATTTACAGAATATACCTCAATCCTTACGATATTTCCACACCAATCATAAAATCAAACATTGTCTTACATTATTTTAAAACACACATGCTCCATTACTGTTTTATAATTGCTAATTAACAGATAAATGTTTCATACTCCCACATTTTTTATCCTCCAGATACAGCAAAACAAATAGATTAACAGAGGAAACCTGAGGACTGCAATATCAATTTTATGATAAGAGCATTTAGTAACTTAATCCCCACTATGCTCAGCTCTCAAAGACAATGTACTGGTGGTTATGTGATACACAATAATCAACCAGTACAGCACATTTGTGTTGTTCTCTGGTTAGAGTGGGAGCTGAGATTTAGGCTGTTTGGTTTTTTTTTTTTTTCCCCCTAGGCTTGTTGCTAATTTAAATGTCTTGTCTAAGGATGTAGAATGATTTCAACCATTTTATAAGTCTTATGCAGAAATGAAGAAAATGCATAAACCCCTCTCAGTTGTGCACCCTTGTGTATCCTTGCATGGGGACACCATGGTTATTAGACTGACACAGCAACCTAATGCAAATGTCTGGTATAAAAAATAATGATAATTAGCAGCAGCACGGGATGGCAAATAATCATCTTCAGGTGACAAATGCAGGAAACCTGAGAAGTACCAGAGGGTAGTGGGACTTCTCCAGTTGCTCCTTAGGACTAATTACCTAATAAAACCAGGATGTAATTGTATGAAACTGAGTCACAGATTCAATGTGAGACGCTGTGCTATATTAGAAGATGAAGTAAAAAGGTATTTTGAGTCTCTCTCTGGCTGGAAGTAAATGTCTTATCTAAAAAACCACATACATTATGGTTTCGGGTATCTGCATTTTTCCAGCCTAATTCTTGATTATTGCAGAGGAGGTATTTGTTTAGCATGGGACTCTTCCCAAAGTATCACCATTTAAATTCTCCAGCTTGCAGCAACACACTTTCTATTTTGGCAAGATGAATCTTCTGGTATCTGCATACCTCTCCTGTTCCTTCCTTCCTGTAATTAGGGGTAAATCTGCTCCAGGACCTGTTCTTTTGTAGAAGACACCATTTTTAGAGCAATACATCACTGGCAAGTCATGACACTAACAGATCCTTGGAAAGGGCTGCCTCTCTAAAGAGGTGTAGTATCACCTTGATCCCTGCTAGACACTGCTCAGTA